>NC_089839.1:180868359-181203359 GCF_035609145.1 Eleutherodactylus coqui | reverse complement strand
AGGTCTACCATGTGGACCCATAAATTGTGATATGAAGCTGGGGACCCCAGAAACTTACCTCTCTCCTAATCCCGCATCAGCCCACTGCGATTCACCTGGACCAGGAACCAGGTAATAGTGAGCCACTACAACAGTAATGCACACGCTCACAAGTAGCCCTAAGGAGGAGTGTTTTGTTCAGTTAAAAAAAAAAAAACAGCCGCCTAGATAGCGTGTATATGTCTTTCCCTCTATCAGCGGCTGTGGGCGTACGCTGTGCATGGAGTTAACGGGACGCACAGGGCAGTGTAAAATAATTAGGCAATTATTGGCCTGCACTTGGAGGGTCACAGCGGTTATGTAACGCACACTGTAGGCCCAAAAAATTATACGCTGGGCTGCAGAAAGGCCTAGCTGGCTAATAGTGAGCCACTACAACAGTAATGCACACACTCACAGGTAGCCCTAAGGAAGAGTGTTTTGTTCATTTTTTTTTTTTTTAAACCAGCCACCTAGATAGCATGTATATGTCTTTCCCTCTATCAGCGGCTGTGGGCGTACGCTGTACGTGAAGTTGACGGGGCGCACAGAGCAGTGTAAAAAATTAGGCAATTATTGGCCTGCACTTGGAGGGTCACAGTGGTTATGTAACGCACACTGTAGGCCGAAAAAAATTATACGCTGGGCAGCAGAAAGGCCTAGCTGGCTAATAGTGAGCCAGTACAACGGTAATGCACACGGTCACAGGTAGCCCTAGGGAGGAGCTTTTTGGGGGTACTTGTTGACAGGATTCTACACTACCACTATCCCTGCCTGACCAGTACTGCCCCTATACTCTGTATAATTGGCTGCAGACTGACAACGCAATAGTCTGCAGTGCCCAAGATGAAAACAAAAAATTGTGCAAAACTGCTCGCAGCAGCAACAACAGTAATGCACACGGTCAGATGTGGCCCTAAGAAGGACTGTTGGGGTTCTTGAAGACGCTCACACTATGCCTGAATGAGCAACAGCACCTTCCCTAATCTCTGCCAGCGTGTGTCTGAGGCGAGCCGCGGGTAGGACCGCTTTAAGTACTCGGCGGTCACTTGATCTCACCAGCCACTCACTGCAGGGGGGTGGGATAGGGCTGGCATGTCACATGAGGAAGTTGTAATGCCTTCCCTGCATGTCTATTGGCCAGAAAATGGCACAAAACATGCAGGGAAGGAAATGGAATTGACTCGAGTACCGCGTGGTGCTCGTCTCGAGTAATGAGCCTCTCGAATACCCTAATACTCGAGCGAGCATCAAGCTCGGACTAGTATGTTCGCTCATCTCTATATATGATGTGTCATTAATTAGTAAATTCATAAATCATTGATTCTTACTTCTCAGCTCAACTGTCCTCGATGATCCATTATAAAAGTTCCTGATAGTGGATCTGCAGTCTGTTTCGGGGAAATGACTAGTTCTGTCCCTTCCACCTGCATTACAGCTGATTAATTGTTCCTAATACCTCAATAGCCTTTCTCAGCGTCCCATCTGCGTCTCCTAAAAACAGTAACATATTATTTGCATATTTCCCTCTAGAGGACCGCGTCGTAATCCCACTATGTCTGGCTGTGGAGCTCTATTTTTAATGGTACCATTTTGGAGTAGATATAATGTATTGTTACATTTTTACAAATTATTTTTTTGGGTGAAGATTAGAGATGAGCGAACACCAAAATGTTCGGATGCTCGTTATTCGGAACGAACTTCCCGCGATGCTCGAGGGTTCGTTTCGAACAACGAACCCCATTGAAGTCAATGGGCGACCAGAGCATTTTTGTATTTCGCCGATGCTCGCTAAGGTTTTCATGTGTGAAAATCTGGGCAATTCAAGAAAGTGATGGGAATGACACAGAAACGGATAGGGCAGGCGAGGGGCTACATGTTGGGCTGCATCTCAAGTTCACAGGTCCCACTATTAAGCCACAATACCGGCAAGAGTGGGCTCCCCCCCCCCCCCCCCCTCCCAACAACTTTTACTTCTGAAAAGCCCTCATTAGCATGGCATACCTTTGCTAAGCACCACACTAGCTACAACAAAGCACAATCACTGCCTGGATGACACTCCGCTGCCACTTCTCCTGGGTTACATGCTGACCAACCGCCCCCCTCCCCCCCACAGCGCACACCAAAGTGTCCCTGCGCAGCCTTCAGCTGCCCTCATGCCACACCACCCTCATGTCTATTTAGAAGTGCGTCTGCCATGAGGAGGAACCGCAGGCACACACTGCAGAGGGTTGGCACGGCTAGGCAGCGACCCTCTTTGAAAGTGGCGGGTCGATAGCCCACAATGCTGTACAGAAGCAATGAGAAATATAATCCTGTGCCACCGCCATCAGGAGCTGCACACGTAGGCATAGCAATGGGGAACCTATGTGCCACACACTATTCATTCTGTCAAGGTGTCTGCATGCCCCAGTTAGACCGGGCTTTTTAATTCATAGACACAGGCAGGTACAACTCCCTATTGTGAAGTCCCTGTGGACCGACAGCATGGGTGGGTGCCAGGAAGCCACCGGCGGTACATAGAAATATCCCATTGCATTGCCCAACACAGCTGAGGTAGTAATGTCGTGCGTAATACAGGTGGGCTTCGGCCCACACTGCATGCCCCAGTCAGACTGGGGTTCTTTAGAATTGGACACATGTAGGTTAAACTCCCTGTGGACCCACTGCCTGGGTGGGTGCCAGGAAGCCACCGGCGGTACATAGAAATATCCCATTGCATTGCCCAACACAGCTGAGGTAGTAATGTCGTGCGTAATACAGGTGGGCTTCGGCCCACACTGCATGCCCCAGTCAGACTGGTGTTCTTTAGAAGTGGACACATGTAGGTTAAACTCCCTGTGGACCCACTGCCTGGGTGGGTGCCAGGAAGCCACCGGCGGTACATAGAAATATCCCATTGCATTGCCCAACACAGCTGAGGTAGTAATGTTGTGTGTAATACAGGTGGGCTTCGGCCCACACTGCATGCCCCAGTCAGACTGGGGTTCTTTAGAAGTGGACACATGTAGGTTAAACTCCCTGTGGACCCACTGCCTGGGTGGGTGCCAGGAAGCCACCGGCGGTACATAGAAATATCCCATTGCATTGCCCAACACAGCTGAGGTAGTAATGTCGTGCGTAATACAGGTGGGCTTCGGCCCACACTGCATGCCCCAGTCAGACTGGGGTTCTTTACAAGTGTACAGATGTGTTAAAAACTCCGTGTGCACCTACAGCATGGGTGGCTCCCTGGAACCCACCGGCGGTACACAAAAATATCCCATTGCATTGCCCAACACAGCTGAGGTAATGTCAGCTGGAATGCAGGTGGGCTAAAAATTAATTTAATTACACTGTAGGCGAGGGCCCCAAAAAATTGCTGTATCAACAGTACTAATGTACATCCCAAAAATTGGCCATGGCCAGCCAAGAGGGCAGGTGAAACCCATTAATCGCTTTGGTTAATGTGGCTTAAGTGGTAACTAGGCCTGGAGGCAGCCCAGTTTAACGAAAAATTGGTTCAAGTTACAGTTCCAACGCTTTTAAGCGCATTGAAACTTATAAAAATTGTTCAGAAAAATTATTTGAGTGAGCCTTGTGGCCCTAAGAAAAATTGCCCGTTCAGCGTGATTACGTGAGGTTTCAGGAGGAGGAGCAGGAGGAGGAGGAGGAATATTAGACACAGATTGATGAAGCAGAAATGTCCCCGTTTTGGATGGTGAGAGAGAACGTAGCTTCCATCCGCGGGTGCAGCCTACGTATTGCTTACGTATCGCTGCTGTCCGCTGGTGGAGAACAGAAGTCTGGGGAAATCCAGCCTTTGTTCATCTTGATGAGTGTTAGCCTGTCGGCACTGTCGGTTGACAAGCGGCTACGCTTATCTGTGATGATTCCCCCAGCCGCACTAAACACCCTCTCCGACAAGACACTAGCCGCAGGACAAGCAAGCACCTCCAGGGCATACAGCGCTAGTTCAGGCCACGTGTCCAGCTTTGACACCCAGTAGTTGTAGGGGGCAGAGGCGTCACCAAGGATGGTCGTGCGATCCGCTACGTACTCCCTCACCATCCTTTTACAGTGCTCCCGCCGACTCAGCCGTGACTGGGGAGCGGTGACACAGTCTTGGTGGGGAGCCATAAAGCTGGCCAGGCCCTTAAAGACTGTTGCACTGCCTGGGATGTACATGCTGCTCGATCTACGCACATCCCCTGCTACCTTGCCCTCGGTACTGCGCCTTCTGCCACTAGCGCTGTCGGCTGGGAATTTTACCATCAGCTTGTCCGCAAGGGTCCTGTGGTATAGCAACACTCTCGAACCCCTTTCCTCTTCGGGAATCAGAGTGGGCAGGTTCTCCTTATACCGTGGATCGAGCAGTGTGTACACCCAGTAATCCGTCGTGGCCAGAATGCGTGCAACGCGAGGGTCACGAGAAAGGCATCCTAACATGAAGTCAGCCATGTGTGCCAGGGTACCTGTACGCAACACATGGCTGTCTTCACTAGGAAGATCACTTTCAGGATCCTCCTCCTCCTCCTCCTCAGGCCATACACGCTGAAAGGATGACAGGCAATCAGCCGGTGTACCGTCAGCAGCGGCCCAAGCTGTCTCTTCCCCCTCCTCCTCATCCTCCTCATGCTCCTCCTCCTCCTCCTGTACGCGCTGAGAAATAGACAGGAGGGTGCCCTGACTATCCAGCGGCATACTGTCTTCCCCCGCCCCCGTTTCCGAGCGCAAAGCAGCTGCCTTTATGGTTTGCAGGGAATTTCTCAAGATGCATAGCAGAGGAATGGTGACGCTAATGATTGTAGCATCGCCGCTCACCACCTGGGTAGACTCCTCAAAATTACCAAGGACATGGCAGATGTCTGCCAACCAGGCCCACTCTTCTGAAAGGAATTGAGGAGGCTGACTCCCACTGCGCCGCCCATGTTGGAGTTGGTATTCGACTATAGCTCTACGTTGTTCATAGAGCCTGGCCAACATGTGGAGCGTAGAGTTCCACCGTGTAGGCACGTCGCACAGCAGTCGGTGCACTGGCAGCTTAAAGTGATGTTGCAGGGTGCGCAGGGTGGCAGCGTCCGTGTGGGACTTGCAGAAATGTGCGCAGAGCCGGCGCGCCTTTACGAGCAGGTCTGACAAGCGTGGGTAGCTTTTCAGAAAGCGCTGAACCACCAAATTAAAGACGTGGGCTAGGCATGGCACGTGCGTGAGGCTGCCGAGCTGCAGAGCCGCCACCAGGTTACGGCCGTTGTCACACACGACCATGCCCGGTTGGAGGCTCAGCGGCGCAAGCCAGCGGTCGGTCTGCTGTGTCAGACCCTGCAGCAGTTCGTGGGCCGTGGGCCTCTTATCGCCTAAGCTGAGTAGTTTCAGCACGGCCTGCTGACGCTTGCCCACCGCTGTGCTGCCAAACCGCGCGACACCGACTGCTGGCGACATGCTGCTGCTAAAACATCTTGATTGCGAGACAGAGGAGGAGGAGGAGGAGGAGGGTGCTTTAGTGGAGGAAGCATACACCTCCGCAGATACCACCACCGAGCTGGGGCCCGCAATTCTGGGGGTGGGTAGGACGTGAGCGGTCCCAGGCTCTGACTCTGTCCCAGCCTCCACTAAATTCACCCAATGTGCCGTCAGGGAGATGTAGTGGCCCTGCCCGCCTGTGCTTGTCCACGTGTCCGTAGTTAAGTGGACCGTGGCAGTAACCGCGTTGGTGAGGGCGCGTACAATGTTGCGGGAGACGTGGTCGTGCAGGGCTGGGACGGCACATCGGGAAAAGTAGTGGCGACTGGGAACTGAGTAGCGCGGGGCCGCTGCCTCCATGATACTTTTGAAGGACTCCGTTTCCACAACCCTATACGGCAGCATCTCAAGGCTGATGAATTTTGCTATGCGGACGGTTAACGTTTGAGCGTGCGGGTGCGTGGCGGCGTACTTGCGCTTGCGCTCCAACAGTTGCGCAAGCGACGGCTGGACGGTGCGCTGAACTACACTGCTGGATGGGGCCGAGGACAGCGGAGGTGAGGGTGTGGGTGCAGGCCAGGAGACGGTAGTGCCTGTGTCCTGAGAGGGGGGTTGCATCTCAGTGGCAGGTTGGGGCACAGGGGGAGAGGCAGGGGTGCAAACCGGAGGCGCTGAACGGCCTTCGTCCCACCTTGCGGGGTGCTTGGCCATCATATGTCTGCGCATGGTGGTGGTGGTGAGGCTGTTGGTGTTGGCTCCCCGGCTGAGCTTTGTGCGACAAAGGTTGCACACCACTGTTCGTCGGTCGTCAGGCGTCTCTGTGAAAAACTGCCAGACCTTAGAGCACCTCGGCCTCTGCAGGGTGGCATGGCGCGAGGGGGCGCTTTGGGAAACACTTGGTGGATTATTCGGTCTGGCCCTGCCTCTACCCCTGGCCACCGCACTGCCTCTTGCAACCTGCCCTGCTGATGCCCTTGACTCCCCCTCTGAAGACCTGTCCTCCTGAGTAAGCGTTGCACACCAGGTGGGGTCAGTCACCTCATCGTCCTGCTGCTCTTCCTCCGAATCCTCTGTGCGCTGCTCCCTCGGACTTACTGCCCTTACTACTACCTCACTGCAAGACAACTGTGTCTGATCGTCATCGTCCTCCTCACCCACAGAAAGTTGTTGAGACAGTTGGCGGAAGTCCCCAGCCTCTTCCCCCGGACCCCGGGAACTTTCGAATGGTTGGGCATCAGTGACGATAAACTCCTCTGGTGGGAGAGGAACCGCTGCTGCCCAATCTAAGCAGGGGCCCGAGAACAGTTCCTGGGAGTGTTCCCGCTCCTGAGCAGGTGTTATTGTAGTGGAGTGAGGAGGCTGGGAGGAAGGAGGAGCAGCAGACAGAGGATTCGGATTGGCAGCAGTGGACGGCGCAGAACTGCGGGTAGACGATAGGTTGCTCGAAGCACTTTCTGCCATCCAGGACAGGACCTGCTCACACTGCTCATTTTCTAATAACCGTCTCCCGCGTGGACCCATTAATTGGGCGATGAATGTGGGGACACCAGAAACGTGCCTCTCTCCTAATCGCGCAGCAGTCGGCTGCGACACACCTGGATCAGGAGCTTGGCCTGTGCCCACACCCTGACTTGGCCCTCCGCGTCCTCGGCCGCGTCCACGTCCTCTAGGCCTACCCCTACCCCTCAGCATGCTGTATTACCAGTGATTTGATTTCACAGGCAGCTAATAAATTGGCGCAAGACTGCAGGCCAAATATAATTTTTTCCCTTTTTTGAAAACGAAAGGCCCCACTGCCTCTAGTGAATGAATAATCTAAGTTTAATAACTGTGCTGTTTTCCTGCTAATGTGTCACAGAACGTGAGGGTAGCAGAGTTATTAACTGTGGCAGAGCAGGCATTTTTTTTCCCAATTAAGGAAAGCAAATGGCGAAGCCAGGAGTGAAACGTAGCTGGGTGCGTATGATTTTTACAGGTTGCACACGCAGCCGACACGTGTCCACCGGCGTTAGTACGGACAGAGGCAGGACAAATAGAATTATTTTCCGTTTTTTGCACCAAAAGGCAGCACTGCGTATATTCTATGAACATGAGAAGTTTAATAACTGTGCTGTTTTCCTGCTAATGTGTCACAGAACGTGAGGGTAGCAGAGTTATTAACTGTGGCAGAGCAGGTATTTTTTTTCCCGATTAACGAAAGCAAATGGCGAAGCCAGGAGTAAAACGTAGCTGGGTGCGTATGATTTTTACAGGTTGCACACACAGCCGACACGTGTCCACCGGCGTTAGTACGGACAGAGGCAGGACAAATAGAATTATTTTCCGTTTTTTTGCACCAAAAGGCAGCACTGCGTATATTCTATGAACATGAGAAGTTTAATAACTGTGCTGTTTTCCTGCTAATGTGTCACAGAACGTGAGGGTAGCAGAGTTATTAACTGTGGCAGAGCAGGTATTTTTTTTCCCGATTAACGAAAGCAAATGGCGAAGCCAGGAGTAAAACGTAGCTGGGTGCGTATGATTTTTACAGGTTGCACACGCAGCCGACACGTGTCCACCGGCGTTAGTACGGACAGAGGCAGGACAAATAGAATTATTTTCCGTTTTTTTGCACCAAAAGGCAGCACTGCGTATATTCTATGAACATGAGAAGTTTAATAACTGTGCTGTTTTCCTGCTATTGTGTCACAGAACGTGAGGGTAGCAGAGTTATTAACTGTGGCAGAGCAGGTATTTTTTTTCCCGATTAAGGAAAGCAAATGGCGAAGCCAGGAGTAAAACGTAGCTGGGTGCGTATGATTTTTACAGGTTGCACATGCAGCCGACACGTGTCCACCGGCGTTAGTACGGACAGAGGCAGGACAAATAGAATTATTTTCCGTTTTTTTGCACCAAAAGGCAGCACTGCGTATATTCTATGAACATGAGAAGTTTAATAACTGTGCTGTTTTCCTGCTAATGTGTCACAGAACGTGAGGGTAGCAGAGTTATTAACTGTGGCAGAGCAGGTATTTTTTTTCCCAATTAAGGAAAGCAAATGGCGAAGCCAGGAGTAAAACGTAGCTGGGTGCGTATGATTTTTACAGGTTGCACACGCAGCCGACACGTGTCCACCGGCGTTAGGACGGACAGAGGCAGGACAAATAGAATTATTTTCACTTGTTTTACAAGCAAAAGGCAGCACTGCGTATATTCAATGAATAATAACTGTGTTGTGGCCCTGCCTATACAATTCTTTCCCTGCAGTATCAATGGAGGGTGCAATGGTCTGCAGAGGCGATTTTGAGAAGCAAAAAAAAATGCAGCACAGCTAACAGCAGCCTGGACAGTACTGCACACGGATAAATATGGCCCTAGAAAGGACCGTTGAGGTTCTTGAAGGCTACACTCACTCCTAACACTCTCCCTGCCTATGCAGCACTTCTGTCCCTAATGCCGGGTGCAACGCTCTGCAGAGCCGATTTTGAGGGGAAAAAAAATGGCACTGCTAACAGCAGCCAACACACAGCTATCAGTGGCCATAATAAGGACCTTTGGGGGGTCTTGAAGCCTACACTAACTACCAATTCTTTCCCTACAGCAGCTCCGGTACAAACAGCACTGTCCCTCATCTAACTCACACGGCATCTGAGCCGAACCGCGGGAGGGGCCGACTTTTATGTTCGGGTGACACCTGATCTTCTCAGCCACTCACAGCAGGGGGGTGGTATAGGGCTTGAACGTCACAGGGGGAAGTTGTAATGCCTTCCCTGTCTTTCAATTGGCAAAAAAAAGCGCGCTAACGTCTCAGGGAAGGAAGTGAAAGTAACCAGAACACCGCATGGTGTTCGTTACGAATAACGAACATCCCGAACACCCTAATATTCGCACGAATATCAAGCTCGGAAGAACACGTTCGCTCATCTCTAGTGAAGATGGAAAAAAACAAGAATTAAGTTGTTTTTTTTCCCAGGGTTCACCGTACATTATAAACAGGGTAATATTTTCCGTTAACGCTGCCCTAGACACTTAGACTGATCCTGCCCCCATTAAAGGCCAGGACTGGATAACACTCCCATGTAATAACTGAATGACACCATACTGAGACTTCATAATGCCACTGTATTGAGATTGCTTATACTGCCATATCATGATTAAATAATAGCACCAGATTAACATCACCATACAGTGACTTAAGAATGCCACAACACTGTGAGTAAGTTAAAAAAAATTACAACAATACCAAAATTATGAGCATAACGTAAGTGATTGTTACCACAACATTGAGACTGTCTAGAATGATCATATAATGTTCTGATACCACACAGGTGGTCTGCAGAGTATCATCACACTACAGACTGGGCACATTAATAAAATACTGATCAGTTGCATCCAAAGGCAGAATACACGATTAAATCAAGTGACTCATAGTTGACTTCTTCTCTGCTGTTCACTTTGTCCATCTTTTCCATTTGGTTTAGGCCACCATAATGACTTCTTCTAGCTAGGATTCCCATCTCTGTAGAGTTTATTCACAAGGACATCTTTATCTCTATGCTTTCCCAGCACATCTGTATCATCTTCACAAACCTCCTATCCTGTTGTCCCCTTTACTATTTCCATATTCTAGATTTGCAACTCTATCTCTTTAGAGGATTTCTGGTGGCTCATGTTGTCTCCCCACCCATGTGGCTCATGTTGTTTGGCTTTCCATGGGGAATTGGGATGTGCAGTCTGTGCCCTCCATGCATTTTAAGGATTGCGCTTGTCTTAGTCACTCTGAACAATTGTGCTAGTGGTCTGTGTACAAGATTCCCTCTTTGTGCCGACAACAATAGTAGCCTTATTTGTCTCCTTACATATTAATAATATTATTTCTGTGCAACAAATTAGTAAGCCCCCTTTGTTCGACCAACAAGTGATAGTGCCCCACCAGGTGATAGTGGCCCCTATGTCTCCTACAAAATAACAGTGACCCTCTGTGCCCTTGTCCTCCATACCAAGTAATGGGGGTCCGTCTGTGCCTTTGCCCTCCTCATCAAGTAACGGTGGTCTTTCTATGCCCTTGCTCTCCTTGTCAAGAAACCATGGTTGCTCTGTGCCCTTGACCCCTCTCCCCAAGTAACAGTGATCCTTCTGTGTCTCTGACCCCCTTCTCAATAATTCTGGCCCATCTGTGCCCCTGAACCTCTCCCCAAGTAACGCTAGTCCCTCTGTGCTCTTGACCAACTCCCCAAGTATTGGTGGTCCCTCTGTGCCAATGACCCACTTTCCAAATACCTCTTCTAACATTTCCTTTTTGGTTCCTTTACTATTCAGAGGTTCATTCGATTGGAGAAGATGGGAGGAAGAATCCAGATGCACACTGCCATCTATGCATCCCTTCAGCACCACTGTGCTGGTTATCAAACAAGTGATCAAAACTACTTGTATAAGGTAATAATAATAATAATAATTATAATCTTTATTTGTATAGCGCCAACTTATTCCGCAGCGCTATAAGGTACTGAATGAGTGCTGTCAGTGCAGCCATGAGAGGATACCCCTACCTTGCTGGTAGTTTAACTTGGAAGTCCGATGGGGAGGCAATTGAAACAAAGCAAAAAAAAACATTTTTTGTTAGAATCAGCAGCCCTGGAGCCTTCTCCTGAAAGTAGCCGCCCTGTTACTCCTCCCAGAAATGTATGAATAAATTGGCAATCGAGGGTTACCATTCTCCTTCTCAAGGGGGTGTGTTCTACACAGTCTGACACTATGAGCACTAATTGGACAGTATTGGACAATGTAGGGACGCACGCCCAACTGTCTCAGTTGACAAAATAAGAGAGGAACAACACACTAAGGAAAGAGTATCCAAATTGTTAGAATATTTACTACAATAGGTGACAAGTCCTTTTAATCCTTTAGCTCTTCAGCTATTTTTTATTTTTCATTATTGTTTTTTTTCTTTCCTCCAGTTCAATTATAACTTTTATATTTTTTTCCCCATAAACAGAGCCATTTAACACCTTAGTGACAGCCCCATTGCCTATTTACATCCTGCCTAAGTGGGCTTTAATCCTCTGAGGATTAAAGCCCTGCAGGCTCTGGACATGACGGAACATGGAGTCTGAACCTTGTTTTCACTAGTTTGTTGGCTTGAAAAAGACCTTGTTTGTAGGTCGAAACATCGCCTCTTTTAAAACTGTGAAACAATAAAATATGCTCCTTTACTCAAGAAGCTTTTTTTTCGCATCATTACATGCTGCCACAAACTTCCAAAATTTGGCTCCGTCATTAAGGCACAAACAGGCTTAGTCACTAAGGGGTTATTGGTACCATTAAATGTATCATATAATGTGTCTAAAAAGTTTTTTTTTTAAATCGAAATTGGGGTGAAATAGAAAAATTTTTTATTTTGCTTCGTTTTGGGGTTTTTTTCATACTGTTCATGGTATATTAAAAATGTTATATATATATTGACTTTATTTTGTTTATTATTAAATCAGTTTTTATTGAAGTTTTGACAATTAGACAGCAATATCAAAAGATACAACATGTATCAAGCATACATAGGATCGGAGAGTACACATGCCAGTATTATAATTTCATACTCAGCTATTCGATCTGCAATTGGCATTGTGAGATCATAGTGTAACCCTTCTAGAGGAGTATTAAAGATAAAATCGAGCATCAACTATCAACTCTTCTCCTCCAGTATAACTCTCTTACCCAACAGAAGGTAGTATAACGCAAAATCACCTTCTGTGAAATGTGAGGGGGGGGGGGTAGAAAGAAGGGGGGAAGGAGAATGCTGTAGGGACGAAGGGGTCAAGGAGATGGATATGCCGAAATGGGCTCTTGGTACGGGGGGGGGGGAGATGAAAAGAACACCCCCGTCTCATCAGTCTCTTTAGTCCCACTACGTCAGGGGCCGAACCTCACGCCATGGCGCCCATGTTACGATAAACTTGTCATAAGAATTGTTGGACCAGCTATGTAGTTCTTCTAATGAGTATAAATTGTCTACACTATCTCTCCATTGACTCAACGTGGGGGGAGTATTTTGTAGCCATAGACGGGGAATTAGGGATATAGCAGTGTCCAGGAGCAGAGCAATCAATTTATTTCTGGTGGGGTGGAAATGCGCGTGTGGTCTCCATAACAGGACTAAGTCAGGGGAGATGGAGATCTTTGGGTTAATCTTCTGAATGATTTCATCCACGCCCTTCCAAAAGGGGACCAGCAAAGGACAGGACCACCAGATGTGAAGGAACGTCCCTTCATCCTTCTTACATCTCCAACATGCTTTCTGGGTGGAGAGTTTGTGGTCATATAACCACTGAGGGGTCTGATACCACCTTACCAGCAATTTGTAATGTGCCTCTTGGGCCATGACGCAGGGGGACAGACCGAATGAAGTATCTAGGATGGATTTAGTTTCTTCTGTACTTAGGTGAATCCCCAGTTCCTTCTCCCAAGAGGTGAGAAAGGCTGGTTTATAGGGCTGTTCTGGGGAGATAAAATTCCTACGAAGAAAGGTAATTCTCCTCTGAGAGGCCTTGTTGTCTAACCAGGCCCTTTCAAAGGGTGTAGAAGGTCTAGTAGATTTGTATTTGCTGAAGTATGCTCTAAATGTACCCGTCACCTGAGCTACCTCTAGGAAGGGGAAGTTCTGCTCCGGCTGCAGCTTTTGAAGAATGCTAATAGGGTCCAGATGGGCCAGAGATTGCAGATTTGCTATATGAAGTGACTTAAATTTCCCCCACACCGGGGCAATGTCCTGACTCATTTGGGGATTCAGAATTTTGGAAATGGAAGACAGCGGGAGTACGGGTGAGGGAGACAGAGCCAGCTCCTCTCTAAGCCTGTCCCATACCGCACAAGGCCCTCTGAGAAGCGGGTTGTAAGTCTTGGACTGGTAGCGCGATCTGACTGGGAACCATAGGTCCTCTGCCAGAGGAGTTCTGTTATATCCCTCTGCCAACTTTGTAAGTATCCTATCCCCCTCCGTGTGAGTTAGGTCCCACCAGTATTGAAGCTGGGAAGCTCTATAGTAGTCGCCTAGGTTGGGGAGGTCTATGCCTCCCTCCTTGCCCCCCCTGATCATCAGGCTGTGCGCCAGTCTTGGTCTCCTCCGCCTCCACACAAAACACGAGAAGGACGAATGTAGCTCCTTAAAAAAGGAGGTGGGGAGGTGGATAGGGAGCATCCTAATCTTGTACAGAATAATAGGGAGTATATAGGTTTTTATAATGTTTTTTCTCCCAAACCATGACACAAATGGGATATCATAATTTTTGAGAAGGTGCTTGACCCGGTCGATAAGAGGGGCGAAGTTCGCGTTATATAGATCTTCGGCTTTCCTGGTCAATCTGACACCCAGATATTCTAGGTATGTGGATGACCAAGCCCACGGCGAGTTGGCTCTCAGCTGGTCATACTGCTTAGATGGAATGGAAATATTTAGAGCTGTCGACTTTGAGAAGTTGATTTTAAAGTTTGATAATCTGCCAAACTCCTCTAATAGCTCTAAGAGTCTAGGCAAGCTCTTCAGGGGGTCAGTTACCAAAAATGCCACGTCGTCCGCAAAGGCCGCCGCTGAGAGTTGTTGGCCACCAATATTGAGGCCTTTCACCCCAGCGTCTTGTCTTATCCTCAGCAGTAGAGGTTCCAAAGACAAAATAAAGAGGGAGGGGGAAAGGGGGTACCCCTGCCGAGTGCCGTTTTTTATGTGGAAGGGAGGGGAGAGAATCTCGTTTACGCTAAGTCTTGCATGCGGGCACGCATATAGCGAGAAAATGGCACGTATGAACTGCTCGGGAAAGTTAAAGTGGTGGAGCACCCTCTCCATGTACAGCCAGTCGACCCTAGCAAAAGCCTTTTCGGCATCCGTTCCAACTAGGGCAAGAGGGATATTGTGGTGTTGAGCATACCTGGCCGCATGGAGAAGTCTGAGACAATTATCTCTCCCCTCCCTTCCCCTAACAAATCCCACCTGTTCTCCCTCTATCAGGGAGGGTATAAAGGGGGCCAGTCTTTTTGCTAGCAATTTAGCCCACAATTTCATATCCAGATTGATCAAGGATATGGGGCGGTAGTTTCCGCAAAGCTCTTGGTTTTTGTTATCTTTGTGAATCAAGACGATTTGTGCCTCCTGGGCTTGACCCGGCAGGGATGCCCCCCCCATCAGGTCATTATGCAGGGTTGTTAACCTGGGTTTTAACTCAGAAAGGAATATTTTGTAATAGTGAAGGGGAAAACCGTCAGGGCCGGGGATTTTGCTAGGAGGGCTGGACGTTATCAGTTCCTCCACCTCGGTTTGTGTTATCTGACCAGTTAGGGAGGAGGCCTCCAGTGAATCAATTCTAGGCATTTTAATCCGCCGGAGAAAGCCGTCAATGAGGTCTGTGTGCCTTTCTGGGAATGAGGTATCACCTTCTTTTTTTATGTTATATAGGTCCGAGTAGTATTTTCGGAATTCTTCCGCTATGTCCTTGGAGGCGGTCATAGATACTCCCAATGGGGTCTTAATGGCCCTGATCTGGTTCCTTGTGCGAGCTTTTTTAATTAGTGCTGACATAAGTCTGCTGCCTTTGTTGCCCTGGGCATAAACTTTATGTCTGAAATAAAGTTGCTTTTTATTGAATTTAGAGTTCAATAGAAGTTTCAAGTCAGCTCTTACCTCAGACAGTTTATCTAAGTTTAGTTTAGTTTGCGACAATTTCGCTGTAAACTCTAGCTTAGCAATTTGTGAGAGCTTATCATCGATAGCCTTCTGTGTGCGTTTCTTGACCCGAGAACCCAGGTCAATCAACAGGCCTCGCATATACGCCTTGTGGGCCTCCCAGACTATCGGGGACTTAGACCCCTCTGTAGAATTAAGGAGAAAGTACTCCTCTAGGTGTTTGGACAGGTATTCTTTGTCCTCTAGCTGATCTAGCAGAGATGTATTTAGTGACCATCTCCACTCCCTAGCGCACGATTGTGGTGGACGGATCGTCACATGCACGGGGGCATGATCCGATATCGTCATAGTGTCTATGACAGCACTGATCAGCGTCGTGAGGAGGGCGGAGGAGACCAAGATGTAATCCAACCTCTGGTATGTCGAATGTACCGAAGAGAGATAAGAGAAGTCCTTAGTGGAGGGGTTTAGAGAGCGCCACGAGTCTACCAAGCCGAGCTCCTAAATCTGTTTGCCCAGTTTTCTCAGTTTGCCCTGTGGGACCTGCGACCGGCCAGAAGAGGAATCTAAGGCGGGGTTGAAGGTGACATTAAAATCACCTGCTAGAATAATCTGACCTACACTAAAATGTTTCAGAGTTTCCAGCTGTTTTAACAGCCATGGCACTTGCTCCGAATTGGGAGCATAGATATTAGCTAGGGTCATTTTGGTGTTGTTTAGTGTCCCTCTTAGGAAGAGAACTCTACCCTCCTCGTCCCCAAAACGGGCCTCCTCCACGAAATTAATCGTTTTGTGTAAGAAAATGGAGACCCCCTTGGAGGCCGACGAGGGGTGAGTGCTATGAAAGGCACTGGGAAAGCGCTTCCCCGGGAGGGAGAAGGCCTTGCCACTCTTGAAATGGGTTTCTTGGAGAAAAAGAATTTTGGTATCATACCTTCTCAGTAGCAGTTCAAGATCATGTCGTTTTGACGGAGAGTTGAGGCCCCTGACGTTAAAGGACGTGAGACGTAAACCACTCATTAGGACGCACCTGAGCTAAGGAGTGAACAGACAGAGATGAAAATTATACCAAGATGTCACAAGGTTAGGGAGTCTGAGCAACCGCTATATATCTTCTTCGTGAGCTCTCAGCACCCAAGCGGAAGGGGGTAGGTATTACCAGGTACGGAATGGTTAGGGAAGAGGGGGAGGGTAAGGAGGTGGGGGAGTGCAAACACAAGTTTTGTTATCATCAGCCAGGTCAGAGATTCCCTGCAAAGGGGAGTCTCTTCCCACAAAGTGGATTAACTCTAAAATCTGTAACTACTAAATTGTAGTTCAGTAACCGAGGACGGTTTTCTGAAAACCCGAAGAGTCGTAGACTGTTTTGGGAAATAGAGCAAAGCTTTCTACCTGAACCTAACAGTACAGACACCCGTCCAGTCCCTACAGAGGGGGACTAGTGGGCTAGGCGCCCGAAGTAAAATACAATATGCAATATATAACGGTAATATATATTATAGAACTAGTAAGAACGTGTAATGGGGTCGAAGTATGGAGGGACCTTAATGGTCGTTACTTGGTTAGGTAACAGTCACCAGTTAACGAGGCAGAGTACCGGAGATTTGTAAAAGGAGCAGTCCCGTCGTCTCTCCTGGTTATCCCGTGGAGGCGGGTGGAGGCGGTTCTGCGTCTTCGAACCTCACTGGGTAGTGGAGATAGATGGTAAATCTGGAGAACCTGGAAAAAGGAAAATAAGCAGAGAGACAAACAGAGGAACAAAGGCCCTACAATGGACGAGCAGCCCGGATGGAATAACGGCTGCTCCTAAGGACTGTTCGACTCTGTTGACCAGTAGAGCAAAGTGCATCAAGGCTGCAATTAAAGGTCTCACAGATCCTGACGTGGCTTCTTCTTTTTCCCCTTAGGGGATTTTGAACTTCCCGCTGATAGCCAGTCCCCTGGATTCTCAAGCGGTTGGAATTGGAGAGGGTCAGGAATCGACTGCCAATTAGGGAGGTCAATCAGTTCAATATCGAGGAGCTCCCACAATTTTTGCATATCTTCCTGGGTGCGAATATTGAACTTCTTGCCCTGCAAGGGGATGCTGATGCCGAAGGGGAATAACCAGGCATATCTCAAGTCTCTGGATTTGAGAACCTCCAGCAGTGGGCGTAAAGCACGTCGCTTAGCCAAGGTGGAGGGTGCTAGGTCTTGAAAGATCCGAACCACAGAGTCCGAGTATTTTAATTCGCCGTGCAATCTGGCAGCTTTCAGCACTGCGGCAGTGTCGGGGAACGCTAGCAGCTTGCAGACCACGTCTCTGGGGAAATCTGAGGAGCTCGATGGGGGTCTGAGAGCTCGATGTATTCTCTCGATACTAATGCTGGATGCTCTTTCTTACCCTAGCAGGGTAGCAAAAAGTTCTTTGGCAATCTTCGGAAGGCATTCATTAGCATAGGATTCTGGAATCCCCTTTATGCGTAAGTTATTGCGCCTATTCCTGTTCTCGAGATCTTCTTGGAGTAGAAGCGCCCTGTTAAGGTATAAATGCTGCTCCTTAACTGCTTGCTCTAGCTGTAGGGAATGGGATACAATGGCGGCAGAGGATGACTCTAAATCCTCCACTCTGTGTCCCAGATGTCTGAGCTCGTCTTTTATTTCAGCCAAATCTGAGCTGATGGGGCGCAGGGCTTGTGAAATCAGGTTGATCATGAAACCCCTTGAAATTGACTCACCCTCTTCTCCTTCTGAGGGGGGCTCTTCTTCCTCCGCCTGAATGAGTGTAGGGGTGAGCGCACGTGCCGAAGCCATCTTGGACGCGGGACGCGGGGAACGCGCAGTCCGCTCTTTGAAGAAACGTTGCACATCCACCTGTGTTTTGGCTGGTCGAGGGGTGTTCTGTAGATCTGTGTTCTTCTCCTTTGCTGTCTTCCCCATTATCTTATTATTCTACCGTTGTTGATGAGGGTACTGTGGGCGTCTGACTGAGGGAAGCGGCTTTAGGCAGACATCACCTTCGTTGCCCAGTCAGTGTCTTCAGAAAAATTGACTAACTGAAAGAGAGTCTATATTTGAAAAATTGAAGTGAGTTAGATCCTGCGTCGCAGGATCCACAAAAATTAGAGCAGTGCTCTTAAATATAGCCTCTGGGTCCCCTGGGGGTGTAAACAGGCTGTTTCAGGGTTAAGGTTTTAAGGGGTTAAAGGTTCTCCCCTATAAGCCAGTTCTTCTATCTTCACCCAGAGGGGGGGGGGTGGAGTGGTGGTGAAGTTAGGCGGGAAGCTTCCCGCCAAGTAGGGAGAAGAAGAGGGGGGGGAGCTGGGGGGGTAATGGCGCGGAGGCAAAAGGCACCTGGAATAATGCCTTCTCTTCTTACTTTAGTGGAGGGTAGCAACGGAGCAGGCTCCCCTCTTTATCCACCTCACACCTGATCGTCTCCCTCTTCCGCTGACACGCTCACCCGTCCCGGCGTCTGTTGCTGTAGCTCCGGAGGAGCCGAGAGCCTGCCGCTTCGGTGAGTGCTGCTGTCTCTCCCTCCTTCTCCTCTAACCGCCCGGTGAGTTGAGAGACAGATCGCTGCCTGTCCCTGTCTTTGTTAGCTTCCGCCGGGCGCTTCCTTTCTCCAGAAAGCGCTCGGCTCTTCAGCACAAAAGATGGCCGCGGCTCGTCTCCGGCGCCCGGTCCCGTCGCTCAGTCGCTGTCAGCAGCGGTGTCGGAGCCCGCTCAGGGTTGTCTTGGCGTGCAGGGGGATCAGCTGTATTTCTCATGGGTCTCAGGTGAGCTTGAGGTGCCAAGAAGGTCTAGAAGGTGTTAAAATTCCCTTCTGGATGAGGAGCCCTGGTTCAGTGCGATCGTCCACTCCGCAGGTTATTGACTTTATTTTGAATATGATTATGGTGATTCCAAATTTATATCCCAAGGGAGTAAAAGGAAGGGTGGAGAAACTCTGCTCTAGTGTTAAGACTTAAGACTGATAGTTGAGCTAAAGGAAAATACCTAATTTTGGAAGTCTTTTTAAGGTGCTGCCTGCCCCCAAAGGACATAAACAAACTGGAGCAAGTAGGGAAAAGAGCTACCAGGATGGAGAGCATTCTGCAAACCATGACATATGAGGATTGGGTAAATAGCTATTTATAAATATCTGAAAGGCTGTCACAATGCAGAGGGATCAGCCCTATTCTCATTTAGACAAGGAAAGACTAGAAGCAATGGGATGAAACTGAAAGGGAGGAGACACAAATTAGATATTAGAAAAAACTTTCTGACAGTGAGGGTGATCAATGAGTGGAACAGGTTACCATGGGAGATGGTGAGTTTTCCTTCAATGGAAGTGTTCAAACAAAGATTGGACAGACATCTGTCTGGGATGATTTAGTAACTCCTGCACTGAGAAGGGGGTTGGACCAGATGACCCTGGAGGTCCCTTCCAACTTTACGATTTTATGATTCTTTGGAGAAGGCTTAGCACCCAGCACTGCAGTTTTCACAACTGAACATTCACTGAGTGCTATACTCTGGGTCCTTGGCTGCCTCTTGAGAGTAGCTTTAAACACATGCTGTATATTTACAATGAGATTAAAGTCAAGATCGAGCACCATATATTTACGGCCTCTGATTCTTATTAGGTTAATGGTTATAAAAAGTCCAGATAGAGAATTTTACAAACTCAAGACAGCCCAAAATAAATCTACTCAAATCAAACTGCCCTTGCCCAAGAATGGAAGAAGACCCTCATTTTTAGGAGTACGTTTATCACTGATCCACCGCCCTGTTGCATATATATCCAGATGTTATTTTTTTGTACTTCCCATCAATTTCTGCACCTTCAAAATTCATCCAAAGAGATGAAACTTCCCTATGTAGATTCATCCTCAGACTGACAGCTGCAAAGAGTTTTTCACTTGCTTGAAATAGCACAATTTGGGCTTGATTTGACTTTTTTTGCTGCACTTTAGGCATCTGAGCTGAACGACACTGACAATCCCTCCTGACATCCCAAAGAGCTTCTAAAATATTCTAAAATCTACGGCGTCTACTCCAGCCCTTAGCCAAATGAATAAAACATTCAGCCAGTCAGCAGCTTTGGCAGTGGGGCCCAGCCAGATCTCATCCATCAGTGTCACGGGCTAAATTACAGAACAATTTCACATTGCTTAATAATCTGCACTACATAAATAAATGAAATTATAATAACAAGTCAATTATGTGTTACACGTAGGACATTACATTGCTGGTTGTGACTAATTTGTGTAAAATATTGTGAACTGTCTCTGTGATTGACAACAATAGGGATCATGCATGGATCTGTAATATGGCACCCATAGTGGAGAACGCATTTTGTTGCCATGTTCCATCACATGCCATATTACATAGATATTCTTATGGAGCCTATGAGTCCGTGATATAAAACAGTAGATACTTTGTTGTGTCGTAAAGGCTATGTTTGTGCTGGTGACTTTGCTGTGTGCATGTAGCCTAAGACATGTGACTCATTACTGCCTTACTTACATGAGTGTATTTGAAGGGATTTTGCAGGACTAAAATATTGATCCTGAAGATAAGTTAGCAATATCTGATCAGTGGGAAGGGTCCAAAACCTAAAACACCCACTGATGAGCTGTTTAAAGCAGCAGTGGCATTAGGCAGCTTTTTCTTTGCATATCAGGCACAGTGCCATACTATTGCGATAGTAGATCGGTGGGGGGTCTGTTGCTCAGGACCCCTGCTAACAAGCTGTGTTGCCAGGTCAATGCACACTGAGCTGATTTCTGCAGGAAGCAGAGAGCTCTGTTCTAACTGTAGTGGTTAGGCTTGGTATTAAGCGGGAAAATTGCTGGGATTAGCTGGGTCTAACAGCTCGGACATCGCCAGACCAGAGATTGGAGCTGTTGGAAGGTCATTTGCATATTCCCTGTGCATTCTGGGAAGAGCAAAGAGTTACTGTAGGCTGGAAGATTGCTGGGATTAGCCGGGTCTAGCTGTTCGAAGTACATCGCCAGACTGCGTGCCCAATGGCGCGCGAAGTTGTACATTTAGTAGTATCTTATAGGTTATGTATCTTCACTACAAATCTTGACTTTT
Organism: Eleutherodactylus coqui; assembly: GCF_035609145.1. NCBI lineage: Eukaryota > Metazoa > Chordata > Amphibia > Anura > Eleutherodactylidae > Eleutherodactylus > Eleutherodactylus coqui. The sequence continues at coordinate 181,182,190 of NC_089839.1, read as the reverse complement.
AGAAGTTTGGAAGTGGACATCAACTGACAACATGGAAAAGAAGAGCCATATGGTGACCTGCAATGTATGCTATATGTTTACAGACCCACCAGAGGAAAAGCCAAACTTCATCTGCCAGAAATGCAAGCTTGTGTCTCTACTGGAAGAAAAGGTGCATATTCTTCAGGAGAGAATAGCTACATTGAAAAGCATTAATGACGGTGAGGATTTCCTTGACAGAACAGAAGAAAGTCTTTAAAATGTTGAAGGAAAAGAAAGGTCTAGTGTACCAGCAGAAGCAGAGGAAAGGAAGCATGTGACCCAAAGAAGCAGGAGGATCAGAAGTCAGTCAGCACCCATACTGCTCGGGAACCAGTACCAGGCTCTCATGCAGGAGGAAAATGAAGAGGTACAACAAGAAATGACTTTAGTCACAAAGAACTGTGTAGTAAACACAAAGAGTACTTTTGAATAGAGAAAAAGAAGTGTTGTTGTGAAGAAAAAAAGGAGAGCAGTGGTTGTGGGGGATTCCCTATCGAGAGGAACAGAGGCCGCTGTCTGCAGACCTGACACTTCACGAGAGGTGTGCTGTCTTCCAGGTGCACAAATCAAAGATGTGCCTGATAGGCTGTCAAGACTCTTCAGTCCTACAGAACACCATCCATTCATACTGATACATGTAGGGACAAATGACACAGCAAAAAATGACCTTGCAACTATCTGCAGAGACTTTGAAGACCTCGGAAAGAAGGTGAAGAAACTAGGCGCACAGGTGGTCTTCTTATCCATCCTCCCAGCGGATGGCCATGGAATAAGAAGATGGAACAGGATTCTAGAGGTGTACAACTGGCTACGTCGATTGTGCCGTCAGCAAAGATTTGAATTTCTAGACCATGGAGTGAATTACCTATATGATGGACTGCTTGCTAGAGATGGGTTGCAACTTACTAAAACAGGTAAGCATATATTTGGTGGGAGCCTTGCTTCACTCATTTCGAGAGCTTTAAACTAGAACAATATGGGAAGGAAAGTGAAAGGCCAGGTAAAAATATACAGCTAATTAATACATTTGAGAACCTTGCTATTAGAAGTGAAAAGAAAGAACAAAGACAAAAAATTCAGAAGGTAAGTAGAGGAACAAGAGACACCGATCGCAAACTAAGAAGGTTTTTTACACAAATGCACAGAGCATGGGAAACAAACTAGGCGAATTGGAGCTCCTAACACAGAAAGAGAAATATGATGGCATAGGCATCACAGAAACATCGTGAAATGATACAAATGGTTGGAATACAAGGCTTGAAGGATACACCTTATTTATAAGAAACAGACCTAAAAAGGGGGGAGGAGGTGTTGGGTTGTATGTTAGGAAAACATTCATCTTCAGAGAGATTCAAGCTTCAGAGCATGGGAGTTCTGTAGAAACTGATTGGGTAAGAATACAAGGAGAGAACAACAGAAAGGACACCATTGTAGGCATTTACTATAGGCCACCTGGACAAGCAGAAGATACGGATGAACTCCTTCTACATCAGATTGCAAAGCTCTCAAAAAAGCATGACATAATGATCATGGGAGATTTTAACTAGCCAGACATTTGTTAGGAATCTCTCTCAGGTAAAAGTAATTGATCCAACAAACTCTTATCCGTTCTTGCTGACAACTTTATCTTCTAAAAGGTAGAAGAGAAAACAAGGGGATCTGCTATCTTGTACCAAATTCTTACTAACAGGGAGGAAATTGTTGAGGAAATAAGGGTGGCTTGGACCTTAGGAGGCAGTGATCATGCTATCCTTGAATTTTGGATAAAAAGGGGAGGAAGACCTGAGAAAACTCAAGGTTGGATTTCAGAGTGGCAGATTTTAATGGACTCAGAAAGAGGGTAGGAAGTTCTTAAGGACAGAAATTTCCAAGAAGTTTGGGAAATATTGCGAAATGAGAAAGCACAATTGTTAACAATCCTTAAAAGAAGGAAGAATGAGAAGCATTTAAAGAGACCAGGATGGATGAACACAGAACTTGCACACATGTTAAAAGCGAAGAAAAATATGTTTATCAGATGGAAAGAGGAGGGAAAATCTAAAAAAGCATATAATGTGGTCTGCAGAAACTGTAGAGCAGTTGTCAGAAACGCTAAAGCTAATAATGAATTGAGACTTGCAACAGAGGCCAAAATCAATAAAAAAAAGATTTTGGGGGTATGTCAAAAGCAAATGAAAAGTCGAAGATGTTATTGGATGCTTACAAGATGAAAATGGTGAATTGGTTAACAATGATTTTGAGAAAGCCAATTTTTCAATTACTATTTTGTATCTGTTTTCTCTCAGAAAGCAGATGTAACATCAACTGATCTTCCTTGTGCTATTGGGGGAATAATGCAGGCTATCTATAAGCGGAGAGATGGTGAGGGAACACTTAGCTAACTTAAATTAATTTAAATCTCATGGTCTAGATGAATTACATCCTAGGATACTAAAGGAAGCAGCGGAGGTAATTGCTGAACCACTCACCATAATCTTTGAAAATTACAGAAGTCCCAGAAGATTGGAAAAGGGCAAATGTTGTCCCTGTCTTCAAAAATGGGAAGAAGGTGGATCCAGAAAACTACAGGCCTGTAAGCCTGACTTCTGTACCGGGAAAGATCTTTGAACAAATTATTAAACAATATGTATGCAAGTACTTGGATAAAAATGGGGTAATTAACCACAGCCAGCATGGGCTTTTAACAAATAAGTCATGCCACACGAATCTAATTTCCTTCTTTGACAGAATCACCGACTGGGTAGATTAGGGAAATGCGGTAGATATAGTGTATCTTGAGTTTAGTAAAGCATTTGACAAAGTATACTTATTGAAAAAATGACCAAATATGGGATTGACAAGGCAACTGTTAGGTGGATTCACAACTGGCTGAGTAATCATACTCAAAGAGGTCATAAATGGTTGCACATCCAAGGGGAAGAATGTATCAAGTGGGGTACCACAAGGCTCTGTCCTAGGCCCAGTGTTGTCTAACATTTTTATAAAAGATCTGGAGGACGGAATTGATGGGAAACTGATCAAATTGGCTGACGACACCAAGCTAGGAGTGATAGCTAACACTAGGAAAGAGAGAGAGAGTATTTAAAAAGTTACAGAAAAGCTTGAAAAGTGGGTGGCGACTAACCGAATGGTATTTAACAAGGAGAAATGCAAAGTCCTACATCTGGGCAAATAAAATTTAAAAAGCACATACAGAATGGGAGGAATTACGCTAAGCAGCAGCACATGTGAAATAGATTTGGGTATACTAATAGATCATAGACTGAACATGAGTCAACAATGTGATGCAGTAGCCAAAAAGGCAAACACAATTCTGGTATGTATTAAGAGAAGCATAGAGTCTAGATCATGTGAGGTAATTATCCCCTTCTACTCTTCCTTAGTCAGACCTCATCTGGAATACTGCGTCCAGTTCTGGACACCCCAATTTAAAAAAGACATAGATAAACTGCAGCAAGTTCAGAGAACAGTTACCAAGATGGTGAGCGGTCTGCAGATCATGTCCTATGAGGAACAGTTAAAGGATCTGGGAATGTAATTAGGCCCCCTGTCCATGGGCGTTGCGAAGTCCCATGGCGAATCTCCACCGCGGGAGCTACTGCCCAGGAGCAGGAGCCGGCAGACGAATCTCCATGGTCAGCCTATTTGACAGATAGGCTGACCGCGGAGAATCGCAGCAATTCGCATCATGCTGCGAATTGCCGGCTGCGAGCGGGAGAATCTCAGTGATTCTCTGCTCATGGACACAGGGCCAGCGCTTTCCATAGCAATGCTATAGAAAGCTTCAAACGGCATGATTCGCTGGTGATTTACCGCTGGTAAAATCATGCCCATGGATAGGGGACCTTAAAGGGGTTGTCTTAAGGCAACAGTGATTTTTTTTTTGCCCAGTCCCCCTTCTTAAGCATACATTACTATGCACCAGTGTAAATGGCTTTTAAAGCAGGTTTCTACTCACAGTTCTTGTGTTTCATCAACTTATAAAACGTTTCCCAAATATGGCCGCCGGTTCTTTTCCCAAGGATGCACTGCGGTTTTCTCCCATGGTGCACCGTGGGTCTTCTCCCATGGTGCACCATGGGCTCTGTGCGTTCCATTGCCGATTCCAGCCTTCTGATTGGCTGGAATCGGCACACGTGACAGGGGCGGAGCTACGTGATGACGCGTAGAAGGGGGCGGAGCCAAAACGCTGCTCGTGCCTGGACGAACCAGAAGAAGAAGACCCTTCTGCGCAAGCGCGTCTAAAAAAGCAAGCAGACAGCGAAATTAGACGGAGCCATGGAAACGAGGACGCTACTAACGGAGCAGGTAAGTGAATAACTTCTGTATGGCTCATATTTAATGCACAATGTATATTACAAAGGGCATTAATATGGCCATACAGAAGTGTATAACCCCACTTGCTTTCGCGAGACAACCCCTTTAAGCTTGCAAGAAAGAAGGCTGAGAGGATACCTTATAGTTGTCTACAAATATCTGAAGGGTTGTGACAGTGCAAAAGGGTCAGCCCTATTCTCATTTGCACAAGGAAAGATTAGAAACAATAGGATGAAACTGAAAGGGAGGCGACACAGATTAGATATAAAAAAAACTTTCTGACAGTGAGGGGGATCAATGAGTGGAACAGGTTACCACGGGAGGTGGTGAGTTCTCCTTCAATGGAAGTGTTCAAACAAAGGCTGGACAAATATCTGTCTGGGGTGATTTAGTGAATCCTGCACTGAGCAGAGGGTTGGTCCCTTCGAACTCTACCATTCTATGATTACAGGCAAAGTTGCTATTCATTTTAATTGGAGCTTGACCTGCATTACCAAGCCTGGCCACTACAGTAAGAGTGGTGCTGTCGGCTTCCTGTAAAAATCAGCTCAATGCACAAGCTTGCTAATTTGGTTAACAGCTAATAAGTGAGGGTCCTGAAAGACCAAACTTGCTATTAATGACCTGCCCTGAGCATAGGCCATCAATAGTTTACAGCTGCACAACCCCTTTAAATGGCAAATTTATTCCTGCTACATCTATATCACATCTCACCCTATACATAGTTTATCTCATAGCTGTTCACAGGGTGGTTTTGTTTTTATGAGATGCAGCTAACATTAAAGACCTCAGAAAATGGAATTCAAACTCCAGGGTGCGCGCAGTTCTTTAATCTATCAATGGGTGTGATATACAGTGCTGGCCTTTAAAAAACTGGCCAGCTTCACACGCTGTTTGCTTCATACTACCCTGAAGCATGCAATGCTAAAAAGATGAATCTGCAATGCTACAGTATACAGAGCCCCCAGATATAAACATAGCAGGACCATAATTACCATATTAAATTACAATGTATCTCAGCATCTACTGCGGTAAGCTGAAAATGCAGAGCAGCCGAGGACATTTATACGCTGGCCTCTTGCAACGTTGCTTACAAGATGTATGTGCCTAGGCAATAAAATGTTGTTTGGACAAATTGTGATTAAACAACGCCCCCTACATGTGAAATAAAGTAATATAAGTAGTAAACTATAGTAGAGTGAATACAGACATAATAAACTATTTACTACCCAACCACAAAATAAACCCTTTTTATTTACATATTGATTTTGCTTTTTACACTTACAGAGGAAGCTGAGCCAAATTTATCCCTTCCTTTTTTATTTGATGCCTTGGATAGACATCGCAAGAGCTCTCCGAAACAAGATAGTGATACACAGTTGCAAGAAAAAGTAAGTGAACCTGGATTTCTGCATTGATTACTAGTAAAATGTGGTCTGATTGTCATCTAAGCGACAATCACAATCAACAATCAAACACGAACAGTTCTACTGTTCGTGTCTTTTTTTAATGTACATTAGCATGAAGGGAAAATGCTCTGGATTTTACGAAGCAGAAAATTCTGTGACACAATCTGCAGCATTTCTGCATTAAAAACAGAGTTGAAATCCATTGGTGCAGATTTTGACTCAAATTTTCAGCTGATTTTTGCCTGCCGCTGCACTCATCCTGCAGTCAGAAGACCCTCACTGCAACGCACAGAGCAGCGCTCACTTCCCTCAACAGGCAACCGTTACTAAACGTCGACAGTCAGGTGACCCAGAAATGGTTAAATTACCTGACTGGCGGCTCTAGCGCTTAATTGTGACTGCTGGGTGAGGGCTGCTCTATGCGCTGCAGTGAAGGGTTGCTGATTGCAAGGTAAGTGAAGCACAAGTCTGAAATCGGCTGTGCATCCACAGCCATTTCTTGTCAATAGTACAGATTTTGACTCAATTTTTGGAAGTTTCCACTGTAGAACATCCGCAGAACTTCCACTGCGTATGGACATACTCTAAGAGCTCCTTCACACGGGCGACACCGCATCGCTGCGAGAAAATTGCAGCAATATCACATTGCTGCACGTACAATATCGCTGCGATTTTCTAGCAGCAATACTGCAATTTTGTAGCGCTACAAAGTTGCATGTGATGCTACAAAATCACGCGACTTTGGAGCATCTGCTACTGTCAAAGTTGCATCGCATGCAAACCGCATTTTCGTGCGATGCGATGCAACAGAGAGGAAGGCTCCATAAAGAAACATGGGTTACAAAACCTCGCGTATCGCGGGCATATCGCCGTGTGAGGGTATATGTATATATTGCCATATGTTTTTTATGCTTTATACCTATATGCAAGTTCTATTCAATTCCAAATGAGGAAAAACTTAATACTTCGCCTTATATCAGATATGCCAAGAGGCCTTGCAAGGCAAAGACAAAATGTATCTTGAACACAAGGAATAACCAGACACGAAGGCCGCGTGTACTTGGCTGTTTTTCCAGAGGCGCCGTAGCAAGATAACGACTGTTCAACTATGCATCTGAACTTTCACTGTCTCAGGCCGGAAATCCGGACTTCCCATATATGGTTATGCTGTGAATTTTAGCCAATGAGCCCATCACCCATTTCTAGTGATGAGACCAAAGGGTATAAGATCTCATGTAATCTGTAATAAAGGGCGCAGCGCTGTCATGTCCCCGTGTGAGAAACTATACCAGACCTCCGTGTGGTGTTTTCTTCTTTCCGCCGGCAGCGGGGCAAGTGGGGTGGGCCTGATTGGTGCTGTACTTAGAAAATTACCCTGACAATTTGGCGCAACCAACTGGGGCGACAAAACCGGAGCCGTACAACGCATTCCACCCGGATCCACGCCACGGAGAAGCCGTCCTGCTGCAAACCGAGCCTGATCAACTCACAGAACTCCAGGTAAGACCAGCATATATTTATGTTGTGTTTTATGCTGAGTCTTGCAGCAGGAGGGACTATCTGTGGTTTGTGACCGGACGGGTTGGGTTAAGAGTTCTACACGGTAACTCGTGGGCTCCGGGTTTGCCGTCATGGACCACTGACCGTGATATGCGCACCAATCGGTCACCCAGAAACTAGTCTGTAGTCTATTTGTTGTTGAAGTCCGTAGCGTTTTAGCAATAGTGAAGGTTGTTTATTGTATCTGCAGAATTTTTTTTTTTTCTCTTACTTTTCATTTAGTCTCACAGAAGAAGGAACCCTCGGTTGTTTTAGTTGTTAATGGTTTAGCAGGAGAGGGATGCACTCTGTGAGACAGGTCCCATAGAAGAAGGAACCCTCGGTTTTAGTTTAGTTAAGTTGTTGATGGTTTAGCTGAGGAGAGGGATGCACTCTTTGGGACTGGTTCCATAGAAGAAGATGCCTTCGGTTGTTTTGCCATATATAAGGGGCTGACAATTCTGGTCAGAAGGATGCACTCTATGGAGCGTGTTATTATTATTATTGTTGTTGTTCTAATATGCGTAAGACCTTATTAAAGAAGACAGAGCCCCTTAAGGGCTGCCGCCGTGCGGATCAATTGATGGAGGAGAGACAAGGGTCACAATCTGTAGACTGTAAGAAAACTTATGAAAATGTGTGACATCGACCCGCACGGTCGATTTCAGTATGGTGACTAGGAGGTCTTTAGGACCAAGAAGCGTGCCTTGAAAGACCAAGGTTTTCTAGAAAGTGCTGGAGGGAGGAGGAGAGAGAGACAGTCAGAGAAAGTTAAGTATGTATACATTATTTGTTTAAAGGTGTATAATACAAGATAGATAATAGATATAGATATATATGTGTGTATATATGTATATACTGTATGTGCAAATCGTTAACTGAGCTTGCTTTTAGATGAGAAAGATTGTTTACATGAAGCTGTAGAGCTTGTGTTTAGTTTTCAAGGTCAAGCGATAACAAAGCAGAGAAAATGAAATACTGACCCTGGAAAATATCTTTGCTTGCTTAAATGGAATGAAAGCTTGAAATGAATTTAATTAATTATACTGTCTTAGTAGGCAGGAAATATAGCAATTTCTAAGGTATATTCTTACTGGGTTCTGAGGTCACAAATGGACACGTCTTGGTCTCTTTCATACAGGTGTAAGAAAGCTATATCCCACTCACATCCTGTGGGGGCTTTTAAGAATACAGGGGTTGAAAATGCAAAACATGTTAAATTTGTCAGAAGGTCCCAGCATATGTGTTAATTCTGAGTTCAAATGCAGGGAATAGTTAAACTAAAACAACTCAGTCAGTGAATGCATATTCGGAGAGATAACAGTTGGTTTTACAAAGGTGGGGGCTTTCAGATTCACTCTAAGCTCAGGGTCACAGAAACTAAAACACTTCAGCGTTTAATATAGCATATAATAGCTTAAGTAGATAAGAAAGATAGAATGTCTCAGCAAATTTTTTTCACATCATTTGTCAAAAATAGCGCTCATTCACAATCTCATCTCAATAGAATCATGTACTTTATAACATTATAGCACTCACCTCAATGTTTTTCAACTGATGTATGTATGTTTGTCAAACTTTTTTTGTCTGTGCATCTGTATGTACTGGTACACCTTCAATAGGGGGTGACGGAGCAGACTTGAGTGCATGGATGGATGAGAGTTAGTGATCCGTGTTCGGGGCTGTGGTGAGTGTGTGATGCAGGTAATGACTGGGGATAAAAGTCCCCCCCATGCATGGGACTTTGCTTGGTTGAGATGTGGACGTGTAGACTGTTACGCTGAAATGAAGGTTTGAAAAAAGACGCACGCAGCCAGTATCGAAGGGGTGGAGCTAGATGATGTAAAAGTACGTAATGTGTTTCATCCCTCTTGTCCACAAGGGAGGGGGTGAGAATCTTGAGCAGCTAGTAAAAGTTTTTGTTTTGTTTTTTCTCCTGTCTCAAATTTGATAAGACATTGCAGGCAGGAACAGACTAATAATGAATTCACTTAAAGGATCTCACATTTCAAATATTAAAGGGGTTGTCCCGAGGCAGCAAGTGGGTCTATACACTTCTGTATGGCCATAATAATGCACTTTGTAATGTACATTGTGCATTAATTATGAGCCATACAGAAGTTATAAAAAGTTTTATACTTACCTGCTCCGTTGCTGGCGTCCTCGTCTCCATGGTGCCGACTAATTTTCGCCCTCCGATGGCCAAATTAGCCGCGCTTGCGCAGTCCGGGTCTTCTCCTCTTCTCTATGGGGCTCCGTGTAGCTCCGTGTAGCTCCGCCCCGTCACGTGCCGATTCCAGCCAATCAGGAGGCTGGAATCGGCAATGGACCGCACAGAAGCCCTGCGGTCCATGAAGACAGAGGATCCCGGCGGCCATCTTCAGCAGGTGAGTATGAAGACGCCGGACCGCCGGGATTCAGGTAAGCGCTGTGCGGGTGGTTTTTTTAACCCCTGCATCGGGGTTGTCTCGCGCCGAACGGGGGGGGGGGGTTTAAAAAAAAAAAAAACCGTTTCGGCGCGGGACATCTCCTTTAATAGGTGTTTGTAGATTATTCTGCCCTGATGTATAACTCATGTCTCTGTTATTGGTGCTAACATTTTACAGGCCTTATCTGCATCCATCAAATCTTTTTACAATGTTATACTAACTTGAACCCGGCTACTATTCTTCCAATTGAGTACCCTGGTTCAAAGGGGGGAGGAGAAGGCATAGGTGATCTAGGTATTGCAAATCAGCCATTTTTAAATTTTTTGCAAGCCATTTTTAAATTTTTAAATTTTTTGCAACAAGCTTCTGATCTTTTTGAAATAGAATATCAGCCTGATTGTCTAGCATTGATGCAACAAGAAAATGTAAGTTTTAAAAAAGTTACTGAAAGCCCTTGTTAACAATGCATATTTTGAGTTGGTTTTTATAGATGGTACCAGGGTGATTGACGACTCCACACTGGATATGCAGTGGTCACACAACAAGATGTCCTAAAAAAAGCAGAATGCCTCCACATGTCGCAGTACAAGAAGCGGAACGAAAAAGGCCATCACTGAGCCGTGTAGAGTGGTAGAAGGTAAGACGGCAAACATTTACACTGACTCCCGGTATGCATTTGGCATAGCTCATGATTACGGCCCAACATGGAAGGCCAGACAGTTTTTTACCTCAGCAGGACAGCCAATTAAGAATGATGCAGCGGTGCAGTCTCATGGAGACCCTACTTCTACCTGACAAGGTGGAAAGCTCACACCAATTCCTACACCAAAGAAGCAAGAGGCAACGCCATCACAGACCACACAGCAAAAGCAGCGGCCCTCAAGCCGTGGAAGAAAAGAAGAATTTAACAATAACCTTGGACTTTGATAATAACTTTGGACTTTGATAAAAACTTGGACTTTGATAAAAATTTGGACTTTGATATACTAAGGACTTTACAGTTACAAGCCAGCAAGGAAGAAAAGGAAAAATGGACTAAAAAGGGGCGGTGTATGGCGAACAGTCAACAGCACTTGCCTACCACAGTTCCTGTGCCCCATGATGGCCCAGCTGACGCACGAAAAGACGCACCTCTCAAAGCAGCAATGATGTCGACGCTTGAACAAGGACGGGTGGCTCCTGGGTTTTCTGTAGCTGCTGCATCATTTGTCCAGTTTTGCATGATCTTTGCCGTAAAGCAACAGGGCAGAAGTAAAATTTGCCACATCACACTTGCCTAGACCACTCTACCCATTTCAGGGATTGCAAATTGGCTACACTCAGCTCCCACTTGTTGGGAAGCATGAATATGTGCTTGTTGTTGTTGATGTCTTTTCAGGTTGGAGACCTACTCTGTTACCAAGGTCAATAAGCAGGTAACCGCTCAGAAGCTCATGAATGAGGTAATCCACAGATACGGGGTACCGGAAGTGATTGAGTCAAACAAAGGTACACACTTCACAGGTGAAATAATGCAACACATCATGTCTGCTTTAGGTATATTCCAGGCTTTTCACACACTCTACCATCCGCGGAGTAGTGGGAAAGTAGATACAAAAGCCAACAGAGGAAATGGGCAAATCTTGAATTGAGTGTCTTCTATTAGTTTTTCTTTTTCTCCGGAGGATACATGCCACAGTATCAGAGTTTGGGGAATGATTTTCTTGTTAATGTTGTCATAGGCCTCTCCAAGGAATTGTCAATAATGCATTCTGCAGTCTCTGCTTTTCTCCCAGGTCCTACAGATGAGTGTCACAATCTGAAACCAGGTGACAGGGTCTATGTGAAAAAGTTTGAAGGAGAAACCCGGTTTAAAGGTCCTTACCAGATGTTGCTCACCACCCCAACTGCAGTCAAGCTCGAAGGAAAGCCCACTTGGATCCACACTTCGCACTGCAAAAACTCATGATCCTGCATATCCTTTACATGCTATAATGTGGTACAATTCCTCTAACACACACCTTTGACTACTGTACACTAGCCCCCTGTTTCAGAACAAATTAATACAATCACATGTGCAATATGAAGCCTACACTGAGGGTGAGAATCCAACACCGCATCGTGCTAAGAGAGACGTTGACACTCCAGGTGGTAACTTTGATCCACATGTATACATAGATGTAATAGGAGTGCCAAGGGGGGTGCCAGATGAATTTAATTCTAGAGATCAGGTTAAAGCAGGTTTTGAGTCCTTATTTGCTATTGTCACTGTTAATAATAATGTAGATTGGATGAATTATATATATTGCAATCAGCAGAGGTTTGTAAACTACACCAGGCATGCTTTGCAAGGGTTAGCTGACCAGTTAGGGCCCACTGCATCCATGGCGTTCCAAAATAGAGTAGCACTGGATATGATTTTAGCAGAAAGAGGTGGGGTATGTAATTTCCTGTATGTGTATTATCCCTTTGATCAAAAAGAGTATGAGTAAGAGACTGGATAATGTGACACCAAAATTTCTCTTGTTTGAAAAAAGATGAAGAGCCAGTTCCGATAGTGCCAACCAGGTACGTTACCAGAAAAATGGAGAAATGTACTAGTACTGCGCCTGCCGCGATCTCCTAAGATGGACTGTCAGTGGAATTCCCATATGCCTAGGGACAGTGCAGAAGACCTTAGGTTCCGGCGAGGGCACACCCTGTGGGGTGTTAACTTGTACAGAGAGAGGGTATGGATGCCCGGAAATAAGCCCAGGGAATCCATGGCCTCCTTCTGAGGTGAGGTAGGGATCCCCCCCTTTTAGGAGTAGGGACTTACGGGCAAGTGGAGAAACCCTGACGCAAGGGAGAGGCGACCGAGGAAGAGTGCAAGGCCTGGTACTTGATCTCCATATTAAGTTTTTTAGGGGGGTTTGTGAGGGTATATGTATATATTGCCATATGTTTTTTATGCTTTATACCTATATGCAAGTTCTATTCAATTCCAAATGAGGAAAAACTTAATACTTCGCCTTATATCAGATATGCCAAGAGGCCTTGCAAGGCAAAGACAAAATGTATCTTGAACACAAGGAATAACCAGACACGAAGGCCGCGTGTACTTGGCTGTTTTTCCAGAGGCGCCGTAGCAAGATAACGACTGTTCAACTATGCATCTGAACTTTCACTGTCTCAGGCCGGAAATCCGGACTTCCCATATATGGTTATGCTGTGAATTTTAGCCAATGAGCCCATCACCCATTTCTAGTGATGAGACCAAAGGGTATAAGATCTCATGTAATCTGTAATAAAGGGCGCAGCGCTGTTATGTCCCCGTGTGAGGAGCTATACCAGACTTCCGTGTGTGGTGTTTTCTTCTTTACCGCCGGCAGCGGGGCAAGTGGGGTGGGCCTGATTGGTGCTGTACTTAGAATTACCCTGACAGCCGGACCTGCGAGGTTTGTGTGTCGTTTTGTAGCATGCTACAAAACATCTCATGTGTGAAGGAACCCATAGGAAACCATAGGCTTCTCATACATGCGATTTGTAACATCGTAGCACTTCCAACATGCGATTCCAACATGGACAGCTTCCATTGACATGTGTGCTCACCTTTCATAGGCCACTATAGGGCTATATGGTGCGCAAATGGACAAAAAATAGAGTAGGTCCTATTCTTTTGCACCTGTGAGAACGAACCCACTGAAATAAATGGGTTCTATTTTCCACGTTTTGCATGCTGAAATTTTCTACATGCAAAAACACTGTAAAATACACCCGTCTGAAGGAGCCCTTAAATAGATGATATTGGAAATGCAGGTTTCACAGGTATTTTGCTTATTTAGGGTTTATTCACGCTAGCATGTATCGGCTCCGTTTTCACAACCGGCTGATATACGCGACCATCTGATGTATTGAATTCCAATGCATCAGTTCAGATGGCCGACTTTCGGGTGTGTAAAAACAGTTGGCCAAAAAAGATAGGGCATACAATGCGCATTCCAGTAACCCGTTTTTAGATAGTTCTGGACCTATCTTTTTGGACGGAATACAGCGGGTGGTTCCATAGACTCCTATGAGAACTGCCGGGAAAAGGTGGTGGAAAAGGTGCTAAACTCCTTCCCCCTTCCCTCCATTTCTCCACCCCTTGCCGGCTGTTGGCAAAGGGAGGGTGCGGAATGGGCGGGAGAGTAGCACAATAGCTCCCACCGGTCCCTTCCCCTTCCCGCCAGACGGTATTCCAGGTGCCGTTGTATACTCGCCGAACCCTGGCCGTCTGAACGGGCATACAAAAGGGAGATGCAGCCGTGACTTGATTTTCAGCCGAAAATCGCAGCGCCTGTGTAAAGGAGCCCTCAGGCTGTATTCACACAAACGATTTTTATGCACAAATTTTATTCGATTGTAAGAAGGACAGAACTCACATGTGAAAAGAATCTATTAATTTCAATGTGTTAATTTACAAGTGATTTTTCTCTTGAACCAGTTGTTCAAGATAAAATAATCACAGCATGTCCTAATTTTAGGCAATTTTTGTTCAAGAATTATGTGTTATTTGCTATGACAGAGAAAAAAAATGCATAACTCTTACTTGCCATTTGATTTGCACGCAAGTATGATATGCTTTTTCCTATTTTAACTATTGGAACCAGATGCATGCAGGAAAATCACAGAAAGTTACTCGTGAATGACTATGATGTAGATATATTTTCAGTAACCTACAGTGACGTCATTTGCCCGTGCTCTGTGCTTTTTTTTACATGTGCGCAAATACTATGTTCAGGCCTTCAATGGGCAAAGTTTTATATGCCCCTTCACTGGTGCAGCTGTGCTTGTAGAACACTGTCCCAGTGTTCAGTGATCATGGGACTCCCCGCAGGGACAAAAGAATCCCATTCCACAGCTGTCACAGCTGTGGCAGAGGACTGCGATGCTATCCCATTGCTTTCAAATGGGGCCGGCACTGCTGCCACCCCATTGAAAGCAACGAGGTGAAGGCACCCCCCACCCCAACGATTATTTCACTGGCCAACAAAAAAATGTTTTGGAATGCTTCCTTAACTTCATGAGTCAAATCGTACTAATTTTGAGGTGAGAAAAACGAATATGACAAACAAAAATTTTTATTAGCTCTAGTTTCTGGGATATGCAATAGGTGGAAGTATGTTAATTTAACGGATTAAGAGAAAATCATATATTTTAATTACATATGCTAACAACATTGAAAGTGCATTTTAAATTTTTTTTAATGACAGTTACATTCTAAGGCCTGATGTCCACTGGGAAATTCGGGCCCGCGCGGATTTCCCATGTAGAATTCTGCAGCGGGTCCCTCTTTTTCCGCAGACAAGAGGCCTGAAAACAGATAATACTCACCTGTCCGAACGCTGCGGGTTCCCGTCCTTCGCGGCAGGATCTTCTTTTTTTCCTGCCCTGCGGTTGTGCATAGTCCCGCGGGACAGCATAAATACAGCTGCGGGTGTGCAATGGGAGCGGACGGCTCCCATAGGTTTCAATAGAAGCCGCGGGAGCCATACGTGCAGGAAACCAGCAGAAAATGGAGCATGCTGTGGGTGATTTCCCGCACGTGTGATCCGTGCGGCAGGGAAAAATGACATCTGCAGGTATTTACTTACCTGCGGGTATCCAATGCATCCCTATGGGTGCGGATCACGCGTGTGGGACACCCGCACGGATTTACTAATTTCATTTTGCTGGTGGACATGAGGCCTAAGAGTACTAAATTGATGGAAAAATTCCTGGCAGGTGGTTTAGTGTGAAGAGAATCATGTGGTGACTTCATTGGATCGTTTTCTTTTGGTTGCCTCTTGTAAGTGAGTTCCGGAGCATCCCTGCACACAGACCAGCAGTAATCCGCAAGCATTGCTTCATTCCAACAATCCTGATATCTTTGTTCCATTACAGAAATATCCTGGTGGAATCTTTCTCCGTGTTCATTTCTGACAGCTCCACAACTAGGAGGGAAAAAGTCTAGGTGGGAGTGGAGAAAATGGATTTTAAGGGACATGTTGCATCCGAGTTGATGGTATTTTTTCAGAAGTACTGTCACCAACTGAGTGTAGTTATCATCTCTTTTGCTACCTAAGAATCCATGAATAACTCACTCTAAGGCTTGCCAAGCTTCCATTTCTTTTCCCCTTCAAAACGTGGTGAAACGCAGGACCCTTTACAAGTTGTCGAAATTGTGGCCCAACAAAAATACCTTCCTTAACCTTCGCATCACTCAATCTAGGGAATTTGTCTCTTAAGTACTTAAACGCTTGTCGTTCCTGGTTCATACCTGTGACAAAATTTTTCATTAAACCCAGCTTTATATGAAGGGGTGGAAGAAGAACATCTTTTGGGTCCACGAGAGGCTCGCCAACAGCATTTTTCTCAGTAGAGTCAAGATTTCTTGCAGGCCAGTCCGCTTGAATGTAATGCGATTTTCTATCCCTACTGTCACACATACATAAAAAGCAACAGTATTTAGTGTACCCCAGTTACATTCATAAGAGTACAGCGATGACTTTTAGATCGCCACAGATTTTCCACTTGTGTTCAGCATATTTGATTGAGTCGAGGAGTGCTGTCATATTTGCATAACTCTCCTTCATGTGAACTGCATGACCAACAGGAATAGAAGGAAGACAGTTGCCTTTGTGAAGTAATACAGCTTTTAAACTAAGCTTTGAGGAATCTATGAATAATCTCCATTCAGTTGGATCATGGTTCAGATTCAAACATTTCATCAAGCTATTAACATCGCAGGAAACAACCAGATTTGTTTCTCTTCTCAAAAAAAGGAAGCAGATCCCTCTGATGTTCTCTGTACTGTGAGACCCTGACATCATGTTAGAGATAGAGATGAGCGAGCACCAAAATGCTTGGGTGCTCGTTACTCGGGATGAAATTATCGCGATGCTCGAGGGTTCGTTTCGAGTAACGAACCCCATTGAAGTCAATGGGCGACCCGAGCATTTTTGTATATCGCCGATGCTCGCTAAGGTTTTCATTTGTGAAAATCTGGGCAATTCAAGAAAGTGATGGGAACGACACAGCAACGGATAGGGCAGGCGAGGGGCTACATGTTGAGCTGCATCTCAAGTTCACAGGTCCCACTATTAAGCCACAATACCGGCAAGAGTGGGCCCCCCCCCAACAACTTTTACTTCTGAAAAGCCCTCATTAGCAATGCATACCTTAGCTAAGCACCACACTACCTCCAACAAAGCACAATCACTGCCTGCATGACACTCCGCTGCCACTTCTCCTGGGTTACATGCTGCCCAACCCCCCCGCACAACCCAGTGTCCACAGCGCACCCCAAAGTGTCCCTGCGCAGCCTTCAGCTGCACTCATGCCGCACCACCCTCATGTCTATTTATAAGTGCGTCTGCCATGAGGAGGAACCGCAGGCACACACTGCAGAGGGTTGGCATGGCTAGGCAGCAACCCTCTTTAAAAGGGGCGGGGCGATAGCCCACAATGCTGTACAGAAGCAATGAGAAATATAATCCTGTGCCACCGCCATCAGGAGCTGCACACATGGGCATAGCAATGGGGAACCTATGTGCCACACACTATTCATTCTGTCAAGGTGTCTGCATGCCCCAGTCAGACCGCGGTTTTTTATAAATAGTCACAGGCAGGTACAACTCCGCAATGGGAATTCCGTGTGCACCCACAGCATGGGTGGCTCCCTGGAACCCACCGGCTGTACATAAATGTATCCCATTGCAGTGCCCATCGCAGCTGAGGTAACGTCCGATTAAATGCAGGTGGGCTTCGGCCCACACTGCATGCCCCAAGTCAGACTGGGGTTCTTTAGAAGTGGACACATGCAGTTACAACTCCCGTGGACCCACAGCATGAGTGGGTGCCAGGAAGCCACCGGCGGTACATAAATATATCCCATTGCATTGCCCATCACAGCTGATGTAACGTCAGCTTTAATGCAGGTGGGCAAAAAATTAATTGGATTACACTGTAGGTGAGGGCCCCAAAAAATTGGTGTACCAACAGTACTAATGTACCTCAGAAAAATTGCCCATGCCCAACCAAGAGGGCAGGTGAAACCCATTAATCGCTTTGGTTAATGTGGCTTAATTGGTAACTAGGCCTGGAGGCAGCCCAGTTAAAAAAAAAATTGGTTCAGGTGAAAGTTTCAACGCTTTAATGAGCATTGAAATGTATAAAAATTGTTTACAAAAATTATATGACTGAGCCTTGTGGGCCTAAGAAAAATTGCCCGTTCGGCGTGATTACGTGAGGTTTCAGGAGGAGGAGGATGACTAGAATACACAAATTGATGAAGCAAAAAGGTCCCTGTTTTTGATGGTGATAGAGAACGATGCTTCCATCCGCGGGTGGAGAAGAGAAGTCTGGGGAAATCCAGGCTTTGTTCATCTTGATGAGTGTAAGCCTGTCGGCACTGTCGGTTGACAGGCGGGTACACTTATCCGTGATGATTCCCCCAGCCGCACTAAACACCCTCTCTGACAAGACGCTAGCCGCAGGACAAGCAAGCACCTCCAGGGCATACAGCGCGAGTTCAGGCCACGTGTCCAGCTTCGACACCCAGTAGTTGTAGGGGGCAGAGGCGTCACCGAGGACGGTCGTGCGATCGGCTACGTACTCCCTCACCATCCTTTTACAGTGCTCCCGCCAACTCAGCCTTGACTGGGGAGCGGTGACACAGTCTTGCTGGGGAGTCATAAAGCTGGCAAAGGCCTTGCAGATTGTTCCCCTGCGCTGTACATGCTGCCTGATCTCTGCGCCTCCCCTGCTACCTGGCCCTTGGAGCTGCACCTTCTGCCACTAGCGCTGTCGGATGGGAATGTTACCATCAGTTTGTCCGCCAGGGTCCTGTGGTATAGCATCACTCTCGAACCCCTTTCCTCCTCGGGTATGAGAGTGGAAAGGTTCTCCTTATACCGTGGATCGAGCAGTGTGTACACCCAGTAATCCGTAGTGGCCAGAATGCATGTAACATGAGGGTCTCGAGAAAGGCATCCTAACATGAAGTCAGCCATGTGTGCCAGGGTACCTGTACGCAACACATGGCTGTCCTCACTAGGAAGATCACTTTCAGGATCCTCCTCCTCCTCCTCCTCCTCCGGCCATACACGCTAAAAGGATGACAGGCAAGCAGCATGGGTACCCTCAGCAGTGGGCCAATCTGTCTCTTCCCCCTCCTCCTCATGCTCCTCCCCCTCCTCCTCCAAAACACGCTGAGATATAGACATGAGGGTGCTCTGACTATCCAGCGACATACTGTCTTCCCCCGCCTCCGTTTCCAAGCGCAAAGCATCTGCCTTTATGCTTTGCAGGGAACTTCTCAAGAGGCATAGCAGAGGAATGGTGACGCTAATGATTGCAGCATCCCCGCTCACCATCTGGGTAGACTCCTCAAAGTTTCCAAGGACCTGGCAAATGGCTGCCAACCAGGCCCACTCTTCTGTAAAGAATTGAGGAGGCTGACTCCCACTACGCTGCCCATGTTGGAGTTGGTATTCCACAATAGCTCTACGCTGCTCATAGAGCCTGGCCAACATGTGGAGCGTAGAGTTCCACCGTGTGGGCACGTCGCACAGCAGTCGGTGCACTGGCAGATTAAACCGATGTTGCAGGGTCCGCAGGGTGGCAGCGTCCGTCTTGGACTTGCGGAAATGTGCGCTGACCCGGCGCACCTTTCCGAGCAGGTATGACAAGTGTGGGTAGCTTTTCAGAAAGCGCTGAACAACCAAATTAAAGACATGGGATAGCCATGGCACGTGCGTGAGGCTGCCAAGCTGCAGAGCCGCCACCAGGTTACGGCCGTTGTCACACACGACCATGCCCGGTTGGAGGCTCAGTGGCGAAAGCCAGCGGTCGGTCTGCTCTGTCAGACCCTGCAGCAGTTCATGGGCCGTGTGCCTCTTACTTTCAGCACGGCCTGCTGACGCTTGCCCACCGCTGTGCTACCATGCCGCGCGACACCGACTGCTGGCGACGTGCTGCTGCTGCTGACACATCTTGATTGCGAGACAGAGGTTGCGTTGGAGGAGGAGGAGGAGGAGGAGGAGGGTGGTTTAGTGGAGGAAGCATACACCGCCGCAGATACCAGCACCGAGCTGGGGCCCGCAATTCTGGGGGTGGGTAGGACGTGATCGGTCCCAGGCTCTGACTCTGTCCCAGCCTCCACTAAATTCACCCAATGTGCCGTCAGGGAGATATAGTGGCCCTGCCCGCCTGTGCTTGTCCACGTGTCCGTTGTTAAGTGGACCTTGGCAGTAACTGCGTTGGTGAGGGCGTGTACAATGTTGCGGGAGACGTGGTCGTGCAGGGCTGGGACGGCACATCGGGAAAAGTAGTGGCGACTGGGAACTGAGTAGCGCGGGGCCGCCGCCGCCATCATGCTTTTGAAAGCCTCCGTTTCCACAAGCCTATACGGCAGCATCTCCAGGCTGATCAATTTGGCAATGTGCACGTTTAACGCTTGAGCGTGCGGGTGCGTGGCGGCATACTTGCGCTTGCGCTCAAACAGTTGCGCTAGCGACGTCTGGACGCTGCGCTGAGAGACATTACTGGATGGGGCCGAGGACAGCGGAGGTGAGGGTGTGGGTGCAGGCCGGTAGGCACTCGTGCCTGTGTCCTCAGAGGGGGGTTGGATCTCAGTGGCAGGTTGGGGCACAGGGGGAGAGGCAGTGGTGCAAACCGGAGGCAGTGAACGGCCTTCGTCCCACCTAGTGGGGTGCTTGGCCATCATAAGCCTGCGCATGCTGGTGGTGGTGGCTCCCCAGCTGATCTTGGCGCGACAAAGGTTGCACACCACTGTTCGTCAGTCATCTGCACTCTCAGTGAAAAACTGCCAGACCTTTGAGCACCTCGGCCTCTGCAGGGTGGCATGGCGCGAGGGGGCGCTTTGGGAAACAGTTGGTGGATTATTCCGTCTGGCCCTGCCTCTACCCCTGGCCACCGCACTGGCTCGGCCTGTGCCCACACCCTGACTTGGGCCTCCGCGTCCTCGCCCGCGTCCATGTCCTCTAGGCCTACCCCTACCCCTCAGCATGCTGTATTACCAGTAGTGCAGAAACAGAACGCTGTAATTAAATGTGCCGCTTATTGGCCTGTGGTTGGACGCTGACTTCGCTTACGAAATGCACAGCAGAGGCAGGAAAGAATTTTGCGCAAGCCTGCTGTAACACTTAGCTGGCTGCGTATGAATTAGGACAACTACCCCCAGCAGAGACCCAGTACACTTGTGGACAGGAATACAGCGGTGATGTAAGAGGCAACACAGAGGCAGGAAAGAATTTTGTGCAAGCCTGCTGTAACACTTAGCTGGCTGCGTATGAATTAGGACAACTAACCCCAGCAGAGACCCAGTACACTTGTGGACAGGAATACAGCGGTGATGTAAGAGGCAACACAGAGGCAGGAAAGAATTTTGCACAAGCCTGCTGTAACACTTAGCTGGCTGCGTATGAATTAGGACAACTACCCCCAGCAGAGACCCAGTACACTTGTGGACAGGAATATAGCGGTGATGTAAGAGGCAACACAGAGGCAGGAAAGAATTTTGCGCAAGCCTGCTGTAACACTTAGCTGGCTGCGTATGAATTAGGACAACTACCCCCAGCAGAGACCCAGTACACTGAGGACGGTTACAGGGAGCCCAAATAGATTTTTTTTCCCAAATGTTTTTGGAAAGGCCCACTGCCTATATACACTAAATATGTCTTCTGTCCCTGCTTCACCACTACTGGCCCTGGACAATGTAAAATTACTGCAGGACGCAATGCTCTGCACGGCCGATATACAAAAAAAAATGTGCAACACTGCAAAAAGCAGCCTCCACACTACTGCACACGGTTAGTTGTGGCCCTAAGAAGGACCGTTGGGGTTCTTGAAGCCTAAAATAACTCCTAACGCTCTCCCTATAGCAGCTCCGGCACCAGCAGCACTGTCCCTGATCTCTGTCAGAATGCATCTGTGGCGAGCCGCGGGAGGGGCCGATTTTTATACTCGGGTGACACCTGATCTCGCCAGCCACTCACTGCAGGGGGGTGGTATAGGGCTTGAACGTCGCAGGGGGAAGTTGTAATGCCTTCCCTGTCTTTCTATTGGCCAGAAAAGCGTGCTAACGTCTCAGAGATGAAAGTGAAAGTAACTCGAACATCGCGTGGTACTCGTCTCGAGTAACGAGCATCTCGAACACGCTAATACTCGAACGAGTATCAAGCTCAGACGAGTACGTTCGCTCATCTCTAGTTAGAGAAGATTCCATTGCTGTAGTCTTGACCCTAGAAGTTCCGCCTTCTCCTTTGACAAGTCAATGTCTTGAATGAGATCACTCAATTCCGCTTGACTCAGTCTGTGCGGTGTATCATCTTTTACCGCAAAGTCAGGGTCATGGGATGTGGAAGGCGTGTTGGGTTCTTCTTTTTCCACACTTTCTTCATTTTCTACTTCAAGCTCATAATGTTGGGGTGGAGTAGGAACTGGTAAACTATGTGAATGTGGAATAGGTTGAATAGCAGATGGAAGATTTGGGTATTGAACTGTTCCTGTTTTCTTAATTGACAATCCTGCCTTTAAAGGTGGAGTCAAGCAGTCATCTGTAAGGTTTGTAGGCTCCCGCCAAACATTAGGTATAGCAAGAGCCATAGATCTTTTTTTTTTTGCAGCCATTCTCGTAGTTTAACTGAACAAGAGATGTAACATATATGTGGAGCCCATGACTTATCCTGGTCCCCTACCTTCATACCAAAATAATGATGATAGGCGGTCTTCACAATAGGCGTCAGATTGTGTTTCTCTGACAAAAATGTTATTTCACGACAAATATAACAAAAATTATTCACTAAATTTACACATTTTCGTGACAGTTTAATATAGCAGATTTTACACTCCAAAAGCACTCCAAAACCAAAAATTTTGAAAAAAAGAAAACCAGAAACAATATGAAACTCAGTCATAGCAACATTTATTATGTTTATAACCTACAAACATATGGAGAACGTTGTGTTATGTCAGTTGAGAGGTGTGATAACTCCCCACCCCCCCAAAAAAATTCCCACAAAATAAAAATGCAAAATCTAAAAAATGACATGTCACTGTATCTCCATAGCAAGAGCTAATTGGTCATTTTTATGGTGATTTTTGAATTCAGCAGATGGAAATACATGAGAATATGCTAATTTTGAGTTAATTTTTGAAACAAAATCTTCGCTGAGCAGTGTTTTCGGAATGGGGGGCTTGAAATAAAAAATCATCCCTAGCTGTAAGAGAAAGAAAAGTTAACTCACCTAAAAGTGCTGTCCGGCTCTTCTTCGCCTCTATTTGGTCACAGAGCTCAGCCAATCAAAGGCAGTGCTTTCTGAAAGCGGGGATGTTTCAATCCCCGGCCACCAGAATACAGAAGAAGACTGCTGGGGACGGGAAAAAGAGCCAGACAGTGCTTCTAGGTGATTTAGCTTTTATTTTATTTTTTTTCTACAGTTAGGTATGATTTTCAGGGTAGGGCGTATTTTCCAGGTCCCATACACCCCCCAAAAATCCTTGCTGTGATGGTTGCCGTCATCCCTTTGTTTACAATGGGGCAGCAGCATCGCCGGCTCCATTGAAAGCACTGGGATGGCATCGTGCTTCTCTGTGACAGCTGTGGCAGGGGATTCTTTCATCCCCACTGCAGTCCCCTCATCACTGAACACTGTGAAACAGTGTTCAATGATGAGGGGACACCCTGTGGGAATTAACGGAACCCTCCAGGAGTCCCCTCATCCCCTGTCTCCTCTGTAACATCACATGACGTCTTTACGTGCAGCATGGACCTTACAGGCATGCATTCTAGGCACACATGTCCTATATTTTGCAGGTGTGAGTATTTAGCACTTCTAAAAAATGGACATGCGAACACTTCATAGGAAACCAATGCGTCTAATAGACGCAATTTATTTTGTACACATAGGCACGGAAAAAAACACACTCATCTGACTGAGGCCTAAAGGCATATTCCACGCTTTTACTATTGATGACAAGTCCTCAGAATAGGTCAGAATAGGCCATCCACTGCTGAGACTCCTGGAAGATCAGCTGATCCTTCTGCGCACTGTAAGTGCTGTAAATGTAAGGCCTTATGTCCACGGGAAAAATATGGTCCATGAAGATTTCTGCTGTGGATTTCCACAGCAGATGCACTTTTACTTGTCTTTTTTTGCATGCGGGATATCAATTGAGATAGAGGACAATTGGGCCCATCCCCGCATGATCCGCCATAAAATGGAGCATGCTGCGTTTTAATTCCCGTGTGGGTGATTCCGCAAATCACTCTAAAAAAAAAGATCCGTGGCTATGATATCCTAGAGGCAATTTTATATGCGGACCACGGATGCGGGAGATCCATGCGGATTTAATAACTCTATTTTCCCCGTGGACATTGGGTCTAAGAAATGGCTTTAATCCCAATGAAAGCAATAGAGGGATGCCATTTATTACATTTCTGTCTCCTCATTACAATCAGGCCTGGAGATGTTTTTTTTTCGTTGGGTGCTTTTCCTCTGTAGTGGCCTGAATCATTGCTGTAAATGCAGGCTCCAATGATAGAGTTAGAGATCCAAAGATATTTGAATTAGAGGATGAGGGGGTTTGGTGCTCGGAGGAAAACCATGGTCCTTTTACTCTAATGATCATTGGGGTCACAGGGTACAGTGCACCTCCAATGACATCTTTTGGCTCTCCACTGACCTTTTAACAAACTTCAACAAACGTTACCTAAAATTATGTTTTTGTGCTGAAACATTTCTCTAAAGTTATGGCTACTAAGGATAAATCTTCCTTGTAATTTACATTGCACTGTCAGTTGCCATATAAAGTCCAGACAGATATTGCTGCAGCTAATAGTGTTTGCTGTGTCATAGCTACTTAAATCACATTTATACTGCTCAGAACGGCAGTACAATGTCCTCCATGATGCTGTTATTTTTCAGGGTGTACTATAGAAAGATGGAGAAGACAATATCCTGCCCTCCCATGTGTGCAGTGTATGGGAGGCATTATAACAGCTAATCTACACTCACCAGCCCAAGGAATTTTAGAAGGGTTTTCCCAGGACTTGAAATTGCTTCACAGCTACTTTGTATTCATGTTTGCTAATGCGCACTATAGTTAGCAGTGCTTACTATAGCCAGTGATTGGCTCCATTAGTCACATGTCCTGGCAGCAGCAACCATGAAGGACAGAGTGGTTGTAAACCGATTTTAAGTCGTACGACAACCCCTTTAAGAATTGTATATACAACCTGAAGATGCGTAAACTGGTGAAAAATGCAGAATACAAGGTATGTTATTCTTCATTTACATACATGGCAGCTAAAAGTCTCCTGAAAGTACACATACACTTTTAACTAGAGATGAGCGAACGTGCTCGGCCCCGCCCCTTTTTCGCCTGAGTACCGCGATTTTCGAGTACTTCCGTACTCGGGCGAAAAAATTCGGGGGGGGCCGTGGCGGCGCGGGGGGTTGCGGCGGGGAGTGGGGGGGGGGAGAGGGAGAGAGAGAGGGCTCCCCCCTGTTCCCCGCTGCTACCCCCCGCACCGCCGCGCCTCTCCCCGCCCCCCGGCGCCCCCCGAATCTTTACACGCGAGTACTGAAGTACTCGAAAATGGCGGTACTCGGGTGCGTAAGTACTCATTACGAGTACGTTCGCTCATCTCTACTTTTAACCTTTCCTTAAAGCCCAGAGTTTGCATGATGGCAGAGCTTCCCAAATTGTTTATATTTTAAACTCAAAGAACTACAAATGTAGCAATCATTAACATGACTGAAACATCACAATAACTCGACTCACAACACTGTAGTACATTGTAATTAGGTTATCATAACGTGTTACCCTAATGTCAAAGTAACATTTGCTACATCTATACATGCCATAAAGGCAGACTTTCAGGCCCTTGGAAGGAGAAGCCGTAGCTAAGTACACCACAGGTACTAAGATGAGACTGAAAGCATCATGGAAACGGGTTAGAGAAAGTACAACCGGATACTACTGTACAGCGGGGTGAGTTCATTTTTGGTCTTTGTTGTAAGGCGCTCTCTCATTTATGTAAAACACTGTTTAAAACCAATGCAACTTTTTGAAAAAACATGCAGAATTCATTCGATCATGAGATTCATAGATCGGGACGTTTCCAAAAGAGTAAGTATTATTTTTCCATCAACTGTAATTGTGACTCTTCTAGCTGAAATAGTAATGATGTTCTAGAAAATCCATGCAGAGATAGCATTCCTCCCATGAGAATGTTTTAAACAGCAAGCCCCCCTGATGCCTCACTCCACGGGGACATTTGTATGATGCTAAAATATTTTATTCCAAAGAGTAGCATCTATTATGTTGAGATAACAATAGATCACCAAGAATCGTGATGTGCCTAAAAATATGAGGCTACTGTGGTTATAAGGACGCATCAAATATAGAATCAAGCACTTGGGGTCTCTCTCATGTATACAGCTTAGATGATTATAGGAGATCCCATGAGGAAACAAGGACAAGTCATTCTTTTGTATTTGTTTCCATAGAGAAACGTCTTTAAATAAAATGTTGGCACAGAACTGGGAAGTAAACAAAGGATTATTGCGAAAGTTGTTATAAATCAATTCGAGCATGCATTTTATTGTACGCTATTTACTATAATCAAACATGATCTAGAAAGAAAGTATAAAAAACGTCTTTTCATATTAAATAATAGCTCCGGGTGATGTAGCTTTTGGTGTCAGAGTGTTGGAAGGAAATGTAAGCCTAGCCATTTTTGGTGTGCCAAATAGAAGGTTTTATAGGCTGCAAACCATACATTATAATTAGGTACTGTTGCCGGCAACCTTTAGATTGTTATTTTTGTGCAGGGCGCAAATACGACGTCCCTCATGGACGTTACCAATATGTCAGACCAAGAAGTAATGAATTTCCAAAATGAACCAATATAGACATGTACAGCAGGTTGACACAAATATGGACACACCATATGAAATGCATGGGATTTTAATCAATAGCACTGAGCTGCCCTTTTAACCCCTGCTTGTCTGAGAGCTTTCCCGCCAAATTTGTGTTTACTTCACCTCTTGCTCTGCTCTGGTTGGCTTTGACAGTCAGCTTGTAACAGCTGAGTGGCTCAAACACCAAGCATCTGTGTCATATTATCTCCACTTAAAATTGGTCTCTATATGTCTTATCGAAATATGATTGATAATCGCATGTAACTTAAGGCATGAATTTCGTATGGTGTTTCCAGGTTTTTGTCCATCCCCGTATTATATCACCAGAACATGGAGAACATAAGATAAGGCAAATAACGGTAACAGAAACACAGGGATGGGAATGCTTTCCCTAACTAACTTTGGTGTGGCAGACCCTGCCTAGAAGCAGGGTGATCACCATGATAGAGGCGACCCCATGTCAGGTACCTAGGGGGCCTAATCTGTTCATGGATGAAGGATAGGGAAGATGTTGCAGGCAGAAGGAAAGAGCAATGTATATTAAATAATATTTGGTAGAAGTGAATAAGTCCCATACAGAATAAATAGCCACAGGTACTTAGCTGACAGGAGCTGCCTCATCAAACACCTCAGGCAGGATAATACCTAGTACCTATGTAGAGGCTGTTCCAAAATAAATACACTTCCATTATGGCTGATTAGTCAGCAAGGGGAAACATCTCCTTGTTGGTCTATTGATCCATGCACCACAAAAGAAGTTGTAACAGGGGTGTGAAGAATGGCACATTATACACTGAGTCCACTGAGGGACGATACTCTAGGAAATTTCTACAGTAACAGGAAGAAGGCATTCATTGGCACACAGTGCCGAATGACAAGGCACATGTGCAAAAGGCGTAGTCACATGGGTCGGGGCAGACATCATGATGTCACTATAGCTCCATTTCCTGATTTGGCCAAAGTTCTGTAACATAGATACACTTTTCTATTTTTGTCCACCCCATACAAAGTGAAACTTTAGGGAACTAGAATGTATAGAAATGGTAATATTCATTGCAGATGATACAGGTCCTTTAAGAAAGGTTTGAAGGTTAAACCATCTTATAGTAGTTAAGAGCCCCGCACACATAAGAGAGAAGTCAGCTGAATCATCTGACTTTGGAAGGAATTTTGACTGTCTTATCTGTACAGGGACACATAGATGATGTTGGAGAAAAGAAGGGTTGGGCATGTTGAATTTTGTTCATAAGGGAGATAACCCACTACCATAGTCTGACAGAGGTTTACTCCCATCTCACCTCTTAAAATGCATGTTCATTGCTAAGCTGAAATGATCATGAATATATATTCTGGAGGATTTGATGGTGTATGGTTACCATTTTTGAAGGTGTATGGTCACCTTTAGGCTCAGCCTTGTCCCTGATGAAGGACTAATGATAACTTCCTCTTACCTTCCTAGTTAAGGTACCTCCAACTTGATATATATATTCATTTAGGTGCAGCTCATTTGGGTACCTCTGAAGGTTATACCCACCTATCCGTCCTTGACTGTTACTTCATTTTATTGATACTTGTTGCTAGTAGTTGTTTTCATATTTTGTGTTCTAAACGATTTTTTTTCCATTTTAAGAATAAAATCTCATCATATTGATCATTGGTGGCACTGAGATCCTGGAAAGATTCTGAAGTTGAAGGCAGACTTGCTTGTTTCATACCACTTTCACCACCCATGAAGAAAACAGTGTGCTCAGTATTTATGCTCAAATTGTGGGGAAGGTAAGGAGGATGTGGGGAATCGTGTGTGTACGGGTATACATTCTATCATCTGTAGTCTGATCTACCCAGCACTACCATTCTGCCCTCCAGAAAATACATTGGATATCTGAAGATTCCTTTAAAATCCTTAAAGGAGATGTCCCGCGCCGAAACGGTTTTTTTTTTTTTTAAACCCCCCCCCCCGTTCGGCGCGAGACAACCCCGATGCAGGGGTTAAAAAAACCACCCGCACAGCGCTTACCTGAATCCCGGCGGTCCGGTGACTTCAATACTTACCGCTGAAGATGGCCGCCGGGATCTTCTACCTTCGTGGACCGCAGCTCTTCTGTGCGGTCCACTGCCGATTCCAGCCTCCTGATTGGCTGGAATCGGCACGTGACGGGGCGGAGCTACACGGAGCCGCTCTCTGGCACGAGCGGCTCCATAGAAGACTGCTGAAGACCCGGACTGCGCAAGCGCGGCTAATTTGGCCATCGGAGGCCAAAAATTAGTCGGCTCCATGGGAACGAGGACGCCAGCAACGGAGCAGGTAAGTAAAAAACTTTTTATAACTTCTGTATGGCTCATAATTAATGCACAATGTACATTACAAAGTGCATTATTATGGCCATACAGAAGTGTATAGACCCACTTGCTGCCTCGGGACATCTCCTTTAATAGTACTGCAAGCCTACAAGCAACCAAAGAGAGACCCAAATAACAGAGTAGTAATAATGGATATGTCTTTATGCCTAAAGAGTCAATCACTTTTTATTAGGGTCTGTATGTTATGAGATATTTAAAACATTATCTATTAGACTTCCTTGATGTTATATCCTGTGTGCAATCATAAGAAGAAGGATTATTTTGTAATAAAAGCCAAGAAAAAACTATTGATGACCCTTCCTCGGAATAAGTCATCAATGGTTAATCACCAGGGACCCTCCGCATGTGTTTCCCGGTAATCTCCCGATAGCGTAGCCAGCTGTCAGTTCAGCAGGACCTATGTGTGTCATAGATAAGACTGGAAGTGGCCTAGCTGTTTTCACTCCAATTGAAATGGAGTGGCTATCATATGTCCATGGTGTTGGAAACAGAAGAGCTGGAAGTGCAAAAGCTGCTTCAGCTATCATTGATTTCCATGGGACCAAATCCAACTATGCCACTTACGCTTCTGTCTTCTATTACACATGTCCAGTCTGTTGCACTGGCATTGGGCTGAGTGATCAACTTGAAAAACCCCTTTAAATATAAACATCCAGAGGTTCTGTATCGATGGAGCGTAACTCCTTAGTATCATGTAGGCCAAGGAACCTCAGTCCATCACTACAGATCTATTATTACAATGAGAAAATAAGTGTTTGACATGTTGTGTTTTTTTATACCCATTGCAAAACCATTGTGTGATGTTCCCTGAACAAGGTAATCCTTATAAGGGTTTGTTCATATCAGCTTCGGAGGTTCTGTTCAAAACCTCCGTTGCTGATTTCCAGTAGAAAACAGGTCAAAATAGCGCAGCAAGCAGTGCTATTTTGTCCAGAAGTGGAACGAACTCCATTACAGTTAGTAAGGGTCCGTTCGGCACCATTTGGTTCTGCCATAAGATGGAACTATTCAGCTGGGGGGGGGCGGCTGTTTTACTGCTCCCCAAACAGAGCAAGAATACTGAATTCCAACAACAGTGATGTAAACGAACCCTATCTTAGGAGTAATGATTCATTATATATTTTCCTATGGATTCCTAATGATATTATGCTCTACTATAGTTATAAATTGAATTATCCCCCAACATCAAAGGAAATGATTGAACGAAACAATTTTCTTAAACAGACCTTCTCGAAAACGCACAATAAAAACTCAATTATGTTTACATCTTTTAATATTTAGTCCTAAATTGCATTTAGCTCTACAATGCCTTTAGTCATTCCAGTTATTATCAATTTCAATAGTTTTTTTATGCATGAATGTTTTATGTGTCTCTGATCTTTTATTTTAATATTTCATATATTCTGTGAGATGTATTTCAGGCAACATAAAACAATTATGTGCTTCGTCTTTACACTGTGGAATGGACAGTATGCCAGAGGGAAATAGACTTTAGATATTCATGTCCGTGTCATTTTAATTGTACTCCTAGAGACAAAAAAATGGTCCATGGGATTCTTTCATTGAGAAGCATAGAGCAGAGGTGAAACAGATGTGCAAATCCCAAGGTAACTCAAATGGGATCCAGGGTGTAAATCAGAGCAGATAATTCATTTCTTACATTCATTTCTCGAACCATAAATGTGAAGTCTAGGGCAGAGCATAAAAATAATGATAAAAAGTGAATAGGAAACACGGGGTTACAGCCTATTTGTGGTTATCGGATCGCTTAACCTGGATTCTTGGACTTTTTCTAGATTTTTCTTTTCTCATAATATGAATCATGCTAAAATATATATAATCTGTAAATAAACCATGTTACATCACCTTTAAAGGGGGAAATTTA
Source organism: Eleutherodactylus coqui (assembly GCF_035609145.1). Classification (NCBI taxonomy): domain Eukaryota; kingdom Metazoa; phylum Chordata; class Amphibia; order Anura; family Eleutherodactylidae; genus Eleutherodactylus; species Eleutherodactylus coqui. The sequence goes on along the minus strand of NC_089839.1, from coordinate 181,151,298 downwards.
GGTAAAAAGGTCTGATGCTCATGTATGTCTTCCATTAGTAAAGTTCATGATTTTGGATTTTCCAAAAATGAATGGCTCTATCCTCGCATGTACTAGGTTATGGGACGCAAAGGCAGGGAACATGAGTCCAAGGAGTAGTGCTTCATACTCATTGCAAAGATGAATGGGGGAGCGTGGGCTGAAAAGAGTTGCACTGTTTGCAAGTGCTGGGGGGAAACAGTGCTGGAAAGGGGCCCTTTTGTTTTTGGCAAGTAGTGATGGTCCAAGATCACATACTTCAGCAATGTGGGGTGGCTATACACATTTAATGTGTCCACTGACACCTACTGTATTTTGTCTGACATCCTCATATACATGAACACTCAACTGAGTGTGCATGTGTTCTGAATGTAGAGAATAAAAAGATTGGTCATATTGCAATCCAACTGTCCAATCCTTATTTGCCTTAACATTTTCCAGCAGTAAAGAGGTAATAGGCCCCCATGGACATTATATGATTGGCCGGATCCACTGAAATCAGGCGTTTTACCTATATATATATATATATATATATATATATATATATATATGGTTCCCATAATCTTCTCACATCTAGCTACAGGTGTAAGTGTAGTAATGCAGGAATCAAGATACAACACACTAGATGGAGTAACCAATATGTATAATATTTAAGAACATGACATTAAAAGTTAATACAATGGATAAACAATTGGATTATATTGGATGAACAATAAAATTGTTACAATAGTTTATTGCACCAAGATTGATTATTTTGGTGCAATAAACTATTGACTATTGACAACTAATATCCTCTTAAGCAATTTCATTAATACTTTTCTAATCTTAACAGAGTTTCAGAGAAATACAGTTTGGAGAACTTGACTCTTCATGTCCTCTTCATCTACGATGTATGCACGTTCTGAACCACCGTTCCTCTTCGTGATCAGGACATGAGCAATGGATTTCGTCAACTGTCTGTATGCCTAATGTAGTCTCTGTTCTCCTGCAGCAGGCCTTCTAGCTAACTGTTTATAACTAGTGTGCAGACCTAGCATCTGTGATGAGACCGGCCTAACTTACAGCTTGTTGTGTGGAGGTTGCAGCTTATATCGAACCATGCCATCCCACCAAGTTGTCTAGGAGCACTCTTCTTCACTCCTCTCTACTCCTCGTCGACGATGGTCAGCCCTCTGCAGCTCAGGGTTGTGAACCCTCCTCTCAAGGCCTTTCTTCCAGTTCAGTATCCGATTCAGCTTAGCTCACACTTGCAGTCAGTGGCCTCCTTGCTCCTCAGTGTGATGCCTACTTAGATCACTATGCAGTTAGAAAGTCTCTTTTTCGTGTGAGAGCCTCCAAGAATCAGAAAATGTTCAGTAAGCATGCTCAGTTTTGCTGTGCCAAATTTTGTGCACATTTTGGCAAATTTTTTCAGAAGGTCGCTATAACAATGGAGCACTATAGCAAAATTGATAATTAAGCCGCATTTTAACAACGTGTGAAAGTCTTAAGATTATTTTGTTCATACTCTATCCAGTGTGTCTTTTCCTCCAATCCTTCATCTCCAAGCGATCTGCATCCTTTTTTCTACTTTTGTCTTCCATCATCTAATGTTTTTACTAACTACCACTCACCTCTTAGTTGCTTAGCTACAAAGCCCCTGCTATGCCTACTAACCTGGTAGGTACACAGATGTATTCAACTAAGAGCAATCAATTCAGATATATTCTTTCGACATCAGTCGAACATAGTCACAAACATTCCCCTTATATCTAATTAACATTTACTGAAGTCTTTTATGGTTCTAAAAATGTGGTAGATGAAGAAAACCTCACTAATACATTTATGATCAATTTTACTTCAAGCAAACATCTTATAATATGTAACGTTGGGTTCCTTTGCCATTTGGCTCAGCATTAAAAGATTGTTTCAGCCAGTACTAGGTGTTTTGCACAAGGAACAGAGGCTCCAAGCCCAAACTGGCTGGAACATCTATCTCCTTGGAGAAGCCCTCTATAATACATGAAAAACCGTCTAGAAGCTTGCTTTATTTGCCAATGACTGGTAACAGCTTTTTCTTTCATATTAAGCCAGCTAGGACTCATATCTGTATTAATCCCACAAAAATATACTGATCTGCATAGAAACAGCAAAATAATGGATTTCCAAAATTCAGTTAACTCTTTTAGGACCACTCATTATTTAATTATGGTTGGCAGGATGTGCATGAACACCTAGCCTTCCTCTTAGAAGGCCAACACACACACACAGAATCAGGGACTTAACTAAAGGCTCAGGGGCCCAGGTGCAAAAGCTCAGTTTGCCCTCTCCCCACCTGTACTCATACCCATACCTAAACTCCACTGCCTGCAGCTGCAAAACGAATTTACATACATGATCTAGTCCCTTGGCATAAGCTTTTCAAACATGGCTCATTTCCTAGACTGCGTGAAAATTTGTTTGTAGCCTTTTGGATAGCTTCTTAATCACAAGCGCAATATCAGCCATGTATCACAGCTCAATATCACACTGGCCAACATGCAATATTCCTGCAGATGTGATGCATTTTTATATCAAAACCACCTCCCATCACTTTGGGGAAGTAGCGATCCTCCATGGCTGACAGATGCAGCAGAGGATTGCAGAGTGTCTCCAGTTGTTTTCAATGGGCAGACCTTGCACCCTATTGAAAAAAATAGGCCTTGCAATGCGAAGGCACACTCAAAGATAAGACGTTCCACGATTTGTTTCCTGCACATTGCTCATGTGTTAGGTACTACTCAAAAGAATGGGGTTCATATTGTTGCAAGATTTGTGTGTCTCACAAAGCACATATCTTACGCAATTTTTTCAGCCATGCAAAAACAGTTTTAGGCTGTGTTCATGTTTTTTGTTGTACTTTTCAACCACAATTAAAGAAACACATAAAAAACTGCATGTGGTATTCAAAAACCACCTATGCTTTTAAGAAACTGCATAAGCTATTAAAAACTTAATGTGTCTTTGCTGCATTTTTGTGTGTAAAGTGTAAAGTTATACCAGCTGGACATATATAATTATATATAGGAGATACCCAGGTCATACTAGCATGGTCGATATCACTGTATACAGGGAGATATACAATTCCTGTATACAGTGATATCGGCCATGCTGGTGTAAGGCCAGTTTCACATCTGCGCCAGAACCTTCAGTCAGAGGTTCCACAAATGCGGCTCAAAATACTGAAAGAAAAAGCACTGAATGCAGCTCTTTTTCTTCCATCCAAAAGCAGGGCGAAAAGTGGACAGACCCCAATATAGTTTATGGAGTCCGTCTGGTACGGTTCAGTTCAGTCCAGAGACTGAGTCATTCAGCTGTAGGATTCCTCTTTCCTGTTCCCTGAATGGAGCAGAAAGCGGAATTCCACCCTAAGGGCTCATGCCCACAGTCGTATGTGTAAAATGCTGCGGGTCTCATGCCCACAGTCATATGTGTAAAATGCTGCGGGTCTTCCGCAACATCTTACACTTTTCCCGCCATATGCCCTGCCAGCAGAGCCCATGTATGGCACTGCGCATACCCGCAAATCACATGATCACAGACATGCGCAGTGTGATTTATTTATTTTTTTACTTTCATATGGAAACGCTACCCATACACAATCTATTGCGTATGGGCAGCATATTATACGCAGCCTATACAAATGTATAGGAATCACATTGCGTGGTACGCAGAGAAATAGAGCATGCTGCAATTTATTTCTCTTGCGTATCGATACACAGTGTCTAAATGCACATTTTCATAGATCAATGAAAATCCATTGACTTTCATTGACTTCATTCACCGAGTATCACGCGTTCATGCAGCACATGCATGATACATGGTGAAAGCACGGTTATAGGCATAAGCCCATACCTGGGTATCTGCTGTATATAGTGACATGCACTATGCTGGTGTAACTGGTATCTCCTGTATATAATGATATACCAGGGTAAACCAGCATGGTCGATATCACTACATATGGGGGATGTATAACATGTAGCAGCTGTACATATATAATTATATATAGGAGATATCCAGGTTATACCAGCTTGCTCCATATCACTATATAGAGGGATATATATCTGTAAATAACTATGTATGTACAGCTGGTATAACTTATACCAGCTATACATACAAGATTACATACGATACATACCTCATTGTACTGCACGTATTTGTTGTCCGCTCTTCTCCTTGGCTACCTGACACCATCAGTGAACTGATAGATTGCAGTTGTGACCAATCACAACTACAGTCTCTCTGTAGTAGGAGGACCACGCGGCCGGGAAGTCTGCAGCCTGTAATTGGCTGACGGCTCCACGGGTAACGGACATCCCCTCCCTGAGTGCTGGCCTGTGAAACGGCATGTGGCAAGGGCCTGTTGGCCCTTTTTGCTGAAGGGCTGGGTTGCAATTGCGATCCTAGCAGTATGCTTGTGCCCAAAATACTATTCATAAAGCCATCAGGATAGGTTCCAGGCTATATAGGGCATCCTTCCTCCTTGGAGGGTACTTGAGTATTTAGTCTCTAATGTGCAAATCTGCTAGTTGCTTCCTATCTCATTTCCTGGTATTTGACCCCTGCCTGACACACTCACGTTTTCCTGATTTCTCTATTTGTAATCCAAGCTCATTTATTGATTATGCATTTCTCTGTCCTCTACCTGCAGACTCTTGGCCTGTTTCTTGGCTATGCAAGACATCTGTCAACCCTGACCCTTGTCCTGTTCTTCAACTACAGAAGTTGTCCACTAGCCTTGACCGCAGTTTGTTCCTTGTCTATGTTTCGGTCTACATCCTTCGTTACTGCATTACAGTTTTCCTGACCACATAACATCAGTTGTCTCTAAACTGAGACTATTTCTGGGTTATTTGCAGGGAAGACCAGATCCCAACTAGTGAGGTTAAATGGTGAAAACCAAGGAATCCTGGGTGCAGCCCAAGACTTAGTCCAAAGGCAGTTTGGTTAGAGACACAGTGAATCCATGTCTACTGTTGTGCCACTTATCTCGCTCTTTACAGCTGCCACAAACAGGAGATCCCACCAAGGAACAGTTATCATCTCCCATACTACAACCAGAACTCTACAAATGTTCCCATGCGTAATGAATCAAGTTCTTACATTTAGAAGCCAGAATATGTAGTCCCTTTAATGCCACATCCAAAGCCAGTTCAGCTGTAGCCAGAACCACGTGAAAAATAACCTGTTGTTTCCTGGAGTAAGTAAGGCAGATTAAATAAAGGTTTCTTTCTCCTTCACAATCACAGTGTTAGTAAGTATATGGCTGTTTCCAGTTATTTCTCCTTCGCTACCATAGTTTAAAAAGTAGATGAAGAACTTTAATTAAATCGGTGATCCAGAGTTCTGTCTTGTTTGCTTTTACTTGGAAACCAAGTTTGGAAGCTTTTAATGTTCTGTACCTTCAACCTTTCAGTGCAAGTAACACGGTTGAATCTATAGAAGAATGTGCAGATCCGGAATTATCAACAGTTGGCTATATTGGTTATTACTGGAAATCTATACAGGTCACCCCACCATGAGATAACTGGATACGGGTATTGTGCATATTGTCTTGAACATAATCAAGTCCATACTTAGCAAACAGTGGAGCCAGAATAAGGTTTCTTTTAAGTAGGGCACTTAAGCACCCGACAGCCATCCCAAAGATTATCGCTCCTGTGCTTTATTGATCATTCGCTGAATGGAGGTAGAACGCACCGGAGGTCTCTTGTGGTCACCCGTGTCTATTCACAGTAAACAGGCAATCATTCATTGATGGATTCACTTTTAAAACTACATGAATTTGGCAATTTTGCCCTAGAAAGACTACTTCATTTTCATTCTAATCATGTTATTTCCATTGCACTTTGCTTTCAAAATGACTCTGCTAAAAGTTTCCAGCCATTAAGACACAATTCACTCTTGATGCATCTCCTATGTTGATGCTATTGGTATAGAACGACTGTACAATAGGAGATGATAACACTCCATTGTTGTGTTAGTACCTTGTGTTGCGACAACAGAGTACAACCTCTGAGATTTGCTCATTCTAATCCCATTATGTGATCAAAACTAAGAATCCCGGCCTTACACAAACAATGATATGGAATGTATTATATCTTCATTGTGTCGTGTCCTGAACAGATAGAAAAGCTATTCAAACTGTACAGTCAATTTCAAGTTAGTCATTAAGTACCAAGCATTAAACACATGTATAAATAATAGATAAAAAAATACAGTTTAAAGTTGACTTTTTGCACACTGTAGCTTTTATATGGCATGTTTTACAGAATTTCTTTTTTCTTTTCAAAAAATGCTTTTGTTAACTTAAAGCCAATACAGAAATATAAAACAGACTACAGTGTTTTTTCTGACTTTGAATACATTTTTGATGATTTTTTTTTAAACAAATGGTGTTCTACTGTAGGCATGGTTTCTATTTTTCATTTTCCCATAGGTTACTTGATAGGACTAGGGTTTAGGGGCGGCAATGTTTTTGTTTGTAGGGAGCACCACAGGAGAGAGTACTACAAGGGCTCTCAGCTATTGAATGATAGCTGAGAGCTGCCTCTGATTGGTCCCTGTGCTCAGCCAATCAGAGGCAGCACTCACTCACCCATTCATGAATTCATGAATGGGTGAGTGAGAGCTGCCTCTGATTGGTGAGGGCTGTGAACAATCAGAGGCAGCCCATTCAGCAGACAGGGATTTTAAATCCCCGGCTGCTGAATACTACACAGAGCAGTTCAGGAGAACTGCCGGCCGGACGCGGCTGAACTCCGGCTGCAAGAAAAAGGTGAGTATACTTTTTTTTTAACTTTTACACATTTTCAGCATGGTTTTCAGGGAAGGGCTTATATTTTAAGCCCTTCCTCGAAAATTCATCCAGCGCTTGCCAGCAGCCCATTGATTTCAATGGAGTCGGCTGTATTGCCGGCTCCATTGAATTCAATGGGCGAACAGCGCTGGGCCGTTTCGCCGAAAACGCTGCTAGCTGCAGATTTTTCAGCGAATCGTCGGCCCCGGTCACGCGATTTGCAGATGCACATCCATCATGCGATCTGCAAATCGCGCGAAAAAATGCCCGCGTGACCGAGACCTCACGCGATTTCCAGATGCGCATCAGTCATGCAATTCGCAAATCGCGCGCAAAAACGCCCATGTGACAAAGGCCTAAGGGTGTAAGGGCTCTTTATAGGCCATATAATGCTACCTGGGAAAAAGCCAAGCAAATGAGTATCACTTATTGGAAGGAAGCTATGTTATCAGTCAATACGTATATGACCTTTTAAAATACCTTGTAAGATAACTAGTGATTTAACTCAAATGCAAATATCCATGTCTAAAGAGATTTTTAGAGGTTTTTGCCCTCATCGGTGTACAGTAGAATATTGGGTTGCTCGGTACACCAGTCATCACAATACTGATATCGGCAAAATGACTAGACTAGTTAATCCCAGCATAAAATTAAAGGCTCTGAACACCTTTTGGGAGGGGAGGGGGGGGGGCTTTTTTCCACTTAAATGCATGTATTCAAAATAGTTCCAAAGAGAAGAGTTTAGGGCAGAAAACTAAGTCAGCGGTCCAACCTCGCTAACAGATCACCCACTGAAACTTAAACTGCAGTATCTATTGAAGGATAGTGTGCTAACCGCGTAGCATGGACGCTGCCATTAACCTTGAACAGTGGCCACGCTAGGTAATTAGCATGGCCATGCCGAGTCACAGCTCAGTGAGACTCATTATCTTAAAAGCATGCTAACACAACATGCGTTAGTGCCCTTAAATCTGTAGAAGCTGCAGAAGACAAACGGTGCAAAATAGTGAAATAAATCCTATTGCAAAAATGATTGCCAGCCCAAAATACATGCATTTAAGTGGGAACAAAATGCTCCCTAAAGGTATTAACAGCCTTTAAGTAATATATATGGACTGAAGCAGATTTTAAATTGCCCAGATTAAAAAAAATAGACTGGCCAGTCCTTATCCTCACAGTGCGCTATCATAAAATAAAGGTTAACACTGAAATTGCCATTCTGGACAAGCCTGGAATGGGTTTAATGCTCTGCTGTATAAACAATAAGCGGGTGTAGAATAGTGGTTCCGCCATGTTCTCAACTGTCTGGGTTAGTGTTTTCGCTAAAGGGTGCAACCTGCTCTTTACTGGAGTTAGTATAGACTCTCTTTACTGAGGGGTTGTAATCCTAGGACAGGAGGCTAGTGCTATGAGGCAAGTTTCATCTCGGCCATTTGTCTCTATGTTTAGAGAGCGCCGGGGTCGGATTCCTTCAAGTAGGGGGGAGCTGCAGTGGCCCAAAAGTTGTGATGTGGATGAATGTGAATGACTGTTGCGAGTGAGTCCTGTGTGTGTGCCCCCTTAACTGCGTGAGTGACGTGGTTGAAAGTCTTGGGTAGTTGAGGAGCGAAGTTTAGAAAGACGGAGTTGAGAAAATGTAGTTGAAGGTAGTGGGCGTTCCTGTGCTGAGCTAGGCATAGAGTAATCGGTATCCTGCCTCTACAAAAACAAGTAAAGCAACTTAAGAAGCCTGAGAACTAGAGATGAGCGAGCATGCTCGGATAAGCCAGTTACTCGAGCGAGCCTCACTCTTCTCAAGTAACTGCATTCTTGTCCGAGTGTGCTTGGGGGGGAGCGGGGGGTTGCGGGGAGGAGAGAGAGAGATCCCAATTTCAAGTGGAAAAAAAAACATTATCTTCATTTTCTAATTCTTTTCTTTCTATTGTGTTTGCTTTCATTGTTCCATGGGAACCTTTAAAAATAGTACTGTCTTTTTCAGTCTATCAAGTAGGCTTTGTTGATGAATCAAAGTAATTGCCAAAATAATGATTACAAGTGAAACATCTGCTGATGTTGAAAATGTTATCTATATCTTGTGCTAACAGGAAAGATAAAAGGAGTGCAGGCATGAAGTGTTCAAGCAGGTATTGTGGAGCACAATTACAATTTAACTCCAGAGAATGAAAAAGGAAAACAAAAAGTACTTTAGATCAAATGCGTATACAGAACTCTATCACTGTAACAACCTGCTCCGTACAATAGCCCAATGTGTTGACCGTCAAGTTGTCGTCTGTTAGGAAAAATGAACATATTTGATGTAGCGGAATGTAACCTTTGTCAACTTCAATGTAATGATTCAGTAACCGTGATACTGCGAGGAGATCCATTGTTCAAGCAAATAATAGCTTTATGGTAGAATATAAAATAGATGGCGGCCCAATGCACTTCCCTAAACAAAAACAAGAAGATTATCAAAGCCATCATTTTGAGTTCGAAACAGGGAAAAACGGCTAGGAGATTTTATCCTTAAGGGAACTTTGTCTAATTGTCCACATTCAAAGAAAAATCCTATACCACTGTGCCTTAAATACAGATCTTTTCTGTTTTTGCAGAGAAACATTTCGATCCTTAAATAGAAGATTTAAAGGTTATGGATACCTTTGCAAGGCTTTTTCTAACTAAAATGCATGAATTTTGAATTGAAAATTATTTTTGCAGTAGGGTTTCCCTTGTAATCATTATTCTGGCAATTACTTTGATTTATCAACAAAAGCTACTTGATAGACTGAAAAAGACAGTTGAATTACAAAATGTGCACTCTTTGACTTCTGCAACTTATACATATCACTGTATAGAGAAACTGCAGTCTCAATGAGTCTGGGCTGACAGGCTGATTATTTCACCCCTCCTGCAGTTTTTATCAGCTAATTTATGACCAAAACAAAGATAAATTTTGTTGTGGTCATAAATTAGCTGATAATAATGGTTGAGGACACAGCAGACGGAAACTAAGCCATCAGTACAGCTACTCTGACAGGTCTCTTACAGGGACTGTAGTGTCTTTATACAGTGATATGTAGAAGCACCAACGTATCCATAGCTTTTAACACCTTCCCGCTCCAGGACGTAAATGTACGCGGGGCGACCTCTCTTCATACAGCGCAGGCATCAGCTGTTTATTACCCGCGGGCAATAGCTGCTAACGGCCGTGCGATTACGGATTACGGATATTAACCCTTTAAATGCCATTGTCAATTCTGACAGTGGCATTTAAATCCTCCGAATGATGTTCGGGGGTCCCGTACGCCCCCCTCCCCCTCAATGGGACTTTGTAATGTAAAAAACGCAACGCAACTGCATTTTTGGTGCATTGCGCTGCATTGCGTTTTTAACATTAGAAAGTCTCATTGACAATCGCGTTAACAAAAAACACAAACGCAAGTGTGTGGGAGCCCTTAGAGCATATAGACATAGCATTGTTATGTGCACATGTAGGGATGATCATATTCCCCCCTACAAGCTATGCTACTAAATGCTGATATTTTAGTTAGAGTATTCTTTTTTTTATGGATTTTGTTTAGATTTCGCTCACAGATTCAAAAATTGTGACGTGTCCATGCATGCAATCTTGTGGAGCTATTGTCCCATTGGAGCATGGCTTCTAGGAAAGAATATGGTGACTCACTAAAGCAACATGCAGTGATATACAGAGGTCGCATGGGTTATTACTGTTTTCCAGGGTGCTATACGTATGAAAACAGGGGATTAGGTGCAATATATATGAAAAACAACAAAGACGATAAACATTAAAAAAAGGGGTTACAAACTTATACAGAGGACGAGAAATCTCTGCCAAGGAGGGCTTACAATCTACAAGAAAGTAAGTAAGGATAAAGGTTGCTCATACAGTATAGTTGCAGCAGGGTTACAGTCGGTCTTAGGTTTTTCTAAAAAGGTAGATTTTTTTAGATCTTTTTGAAACTTTCCAAAGTTGTAGAGACTCTGATGAGTTGGAATAGTGAGTTCCAAAGTATAGGGGATTCACAAAAGAAATCTTGGAGACAATTATGTGAGCAGACTAGAGCAGAGAAGAAGGTATTGTGAAGGCAAGAGATTATGTGTGGGAGGTATTGGGAGAGTAAGATGCATGGAGAGGAAAGGCTTTGGGTAGTTGTGTATGTCATTTAAAATATTTTGAACTGGACTCTCTGGACAAAAGGTAGCCAGTGAAAGGATTGGCAGATATGAGAGGCAGGGTTGTAATGTGTGGGGAGAGGTAGATTAGTTGGGTAGCAGAATTGAAGATGGATTGGATGGGCAGAGGATTGTTTGATGGGAGACCACAAAATAGAAAATTGCAGTAGTCTAGGTGAGGGATGATAAGGACTTGCACTAGCATTTTTGCCGACTTGTGAAGAGATATTTTTGAGTTTGGAGGCAACAGCAAGTGGTCAGGGCTTGTATGTATGGTTAGAAGAAGGACATGCAAGAATTAAATCTTACACCAAGACAGCAAAGTTGTGGAACTGGGAAAAGTGTGGAATTATTGAGTTCAATGAATGGGTCTGATGGGTGTGTTGAGTGAGATGAAGAGTTACGTTTTCTCCATGTTAAGTTTTAGAAAGCAGGCAGAGAAGAAGGATACGGATGAGGTTCAAATTCTGAACTTTTTATCAGTATACTGCAAAATAAATCTGAATTCATCTGACCAGGACATGTTTTTCTACTGCTCAGTGATCCAGTTTGTTCACTCTTTTGCTCACTGGAGTTTTGCATTCGTTTTGCTTAGACAGAATTGGTACTAAAACTGGTTGTCTGATATTATAGCCTATCCATGCTAAGAAACAAGGAGTTGTGCATCGGGACACATTATTTGAAACACCAACATTATATTTCATTGCTCTTTGCTTGACTGTGCACCACATATTCATCAGAATGATTGTTGACATCCTCCTCTGATCCCTTTCAGTGAAGAGATGTTTACGCATACGGGATCCTCTTTCGCTGGAGGTTCTTCCTCAATCCCACCATTCTATTTCATATAGATATGCCATAAATATCTTATTTTTGTTCCACTTCTGTTCCCTTCCAATAACATCCCAGATTACCTCCTAGAGGTCTCTGCTGCTTGAGAAGGACAGATTTTGCAGAAACAGTCAAGCATACTGTACTATGATGTTTATGTAACTTTCCTTCACTTCTATGGGAATTATGGTTATCAGTTGTTACTGTAAAACTGGCCACAACTGGGAATTGCATACGGATGGATATTCCCATTTTAGCCATGATTGACTGAGATGAGAATACCACTTTAATAGTTAACTCAATAGAAGACAATATCGTTCTCCATAGTTTTAGGCCAAATGCCCACGGCCGTATTTGCATTGCGGGATCCAGAGCGAGAGTTCGCCTGTGGATCCCGCAGCACATACTGCCCATAGGACATGCTATGGAAAATTCTTTTCCATGCCCACGAGCGGAAATCAGCTGCGATTTTCTGCTCGCGGTGGAAAATCACAGGATGTCCTATTTTAGTGCGAGCTTCGCAGGGACAGCTGCCATTGCAGGGAATGGAAGCCGTCCGTCCCGTGGCGAGTTGCAGGCGATTCACGTCATCGCCGGCGCGACTCTCTGCACTGCACAAGTGCGGCATCCACAGGGCAGAAAGAAGACTGCAAGACAGGTACGCGGGTACATGGGGGTCAGCGAAAGGGCACATGGTCTAATTCCATTGCAAGATTGCGCAGTCGGAATCCGACTTGGTCGTGTGCATTCGCCCTTATTCAGCTGATATAGATTATTATTGATCAACACTGCTTGTAATATTTTAGATTATATCTACATATATTAGCTTGGATTATTCATTCTGCCATTCAACATTTCCCTGATAAATGTTCAGTTTTCTTGTCATGCATATTGATAATTTCATTAAGTCTCTATGGTTTCCATGGTGAATTATATGCATCATTTGAAAATGCCACAGATATGGTATCATTACATTGAAATATACAATAATATGAAAACGCGGATGAAATGCATGGGATTTTAATTATTAGCATTGAGCTGCCCTTTTGGCCACTGCTTGGCTGAGAGCTTTCCCACCAAATTTGTGTTTACTTCACCTCTTGCCCTGCTCTGGCGGTTTTGGGAGCCAGCTGGTAACAGCAGCTGAGTAGCTCAAAACCCTGACCAATGGAACCTTGTTACTCAGGCAGATGTTCAACGTAAGTCACTTAAGTCACATGGGATTATAAATCATATTTCAATAAGACATGTAGAGACCGATTTAAAGGCATGCATTTCATACAGTGTTTCCATATTTTTATCCACCCCTTGTAGCTTTTAATGTACAGTAGACATTGAATAGACACTTTATTAGAGACACCGGCCCTTTCACTATTAGAGCTGTATGGAAATTAAACCTGTGACTGAGAAGTGCAACATAAAGTCAAGCAAGCAAATTTTCCGTGAATGAGTTTTTAGTGTGAATCCACATTATGTGGGAAAAGTCCAGTGATCTGAGTGACTTTCAGTGAGGCCTGGTCATCAGTACTAGATTAGCAGGGTTCAGGATTTCATACACTGCCAACCCTGTGATTTTTTTTGTTCAGCGGTGTCGAGAGTATATTGAGAATGGGAACGACATACATCATGTCGCCAAAAATTGAAATGATGACTTGCCTTCCTCAGTGCAATGTAAGTGCAAGAGATTGTGAGTTGAAATTTATAATGACCACAACCTGTCACAAAAAATGCAAAACTGCTCAATTTTTAGCAACTGTTGGGTCATGGCAAGTTACAAGTTACTACACAACCACATACACTTACATAACATGCGAGAAAGGCAACTCAACACTGCAATCTTTGCCTGTGCAACCTCTGCCGTGGTCAAAGTCACTGTGTAGCCTGAGGTCGGTGATATCTGAAAAGTGACTTTGCAGACCATTGCTGGCTGTACTGAAAAGCTAGAGCAGCTTGCTCTCCTCTAGTCCTATTAGCCTTGCTGTACCAGCAGTGTGAACACTTATCAGTCATTGTGCAGTGGTGCTTGTAGGGCAGGAAGGGAGGCAAGCTGGTCTAGGTTGTACAACCATCATATTGCTCTTTAGCTCAGTGAGAGACTAAAAAAGAAAGAATCCCAACAAGTGGATGGTTTTTAACTGTGTTACTAACTCCCACTTGCATATATCCTTGGATGTTATAGTATATAGTGGAGAATGTTCTCCTAGAGTTTGTTAGGACCTTGATGCTTGATACACTATCTACTGGGACATTTCTAAACAAGATAGAGAACTTCAACATACATGTACTAGTCATAAAATAATCTTTTATCTTGGCTCTCATGATTATGTTCATCGGGATAATGCACTACTGATGTAGCAAAGTTTAATTTGAATCTAAGCCCGTTAAGACAATTTACTGTGTCAGTGTAATTGACCTTTTAATAGCTTTTAAATGACCTTTGTTTTGTTAAAGTGACCCTCTAGTCGTAGGGCAATTTTTTTCCCGGGATAGGAAGGGGAAATAAGTTATTACCTGCATCTGTTCTTCTTTACTGACCCTCTAATCTGCTGGTTTCAGGCCCTGTTTACACCAATCCAAGATGCCTGTAGTAATTTTCTAACTACATAATGCATACTGTGCACTGCTCTCTAAATGGCCACTGCTGATCACATGAGCAGCTTTGTCTAATCAGAGAGCTAGTATAGTACATTGGTAGTCTAACACTACCTATGCACTGTTGGGATTAGGTAGTCTGAAGATTGTGTCAGCCATCTTGAACTTCCAAAAACAAGACCTGGAACTGGTAGATAAAGAACAGCATGTAATATACTTCCCTTCCTTCTAGTCCCAGGACAGAATTTTGCCCCATAGCTGGAGTAATGCTTTAAGATAACAATTGCTTTTCAATGGCTGAAGATAAGATAACTTGTCACAAAAAGTTATCACAAGCTATATTTAGGTTATACATGCAGGATTTCTATGTCTTATGACTTGTTTCCTATAGGTTAATCGAAAAATTGCAGCATGTTCTATTTTGGGGTAATTCTGTGAACTACTGGAACAACATGCAATTTTTCCCTGCTCATAAAAATCGCATATACAGCAATGCGAGTTTTTCTCACAAGGCGCATTGCAATCACAGAAATAATTCCAGGTTTACAAACGTGACATCGTTCCAATTTTCTTGGACCAATATCACGCTTTCAGATGTAAATACAGCTTCAGGCTACAATTACACGAGCAATTTTCACCCACAAATTCTGTGCATTGCGAAACATACAGAACTCACATGTAAATAGAACTCATTATTTTCAAAAAGTTTAATCACATGGCTGTTGTTTCTTCCTTGGACCGAGAGTCCAAAATAGAAAAATTGCAACATTTTCCATTTTTGGGTGATTCTTCAAAAGAAGTGCCCATTATTTCCTGTGGGTGAGTGATAAAATTACATTGTACTCGCATGCCATGCAATTAGCTTGCAATTGCAATGCAACTTTTTTATTTTCAGATTGAAACAACATATGATTTATTTTCACCTGCATGCAAAACACGCATGAAAATCGTATGTATAGCAATGCAATGTGTTTTTAAAGCCTTGATGCATCATAATAGTTGAAAATTCGCAGGTTTATCAGTGTGTTATCGACCCGATTTTTCGCACTCACCCAAGTGACATCACAAGGATCCTGAGATCATGGAACGGCTCTCTGAAAATGAACACAATTTCTTTTGAGAAGCACAAGACTCCAGTGCTGAGCTCGTACTCCCGAACTCATCCTGGGGCTAATTTTCTTGAGGCGCTACTGGCTAGAAGATAGATGGATGATCCAATATGTATCTCCATTCATCCTCTAGATAAGTAGAAAAACATGACAGTCATGTATAATCCAGAAATGTGTCTTCCCATAAAATCCAACCGTCAGAAATCTATCGGGCAGGTAACAATTCATTTATAGTATTAACAAATGTTCATGAGACCTCATGCCTCAGTGATATGTCTAGTCCTTCAGAAGGAGAAGGATAAATTCATGACTGCGAAGGAGATGAATCTACTTTAATGTGACAGTCTTCTGCACACCAGGCTGATCTATTACTTGTTTGCGCTATTTTCACATCTGTTCTGTTATTCTTCTTTATACCAAAAAAGTTGAAATATTTCTAATCTGACTAGAGGTCCCTCCTGCCCACAATCGCATGTCATGTTTTCTATTTTAAGAATCTTTCATGTAAAGAAAAGAAGAAAATACTCCTTCTGTTATCAGATCCAGACTGAAAACTCCACGTTTTGTGGACAAAAAAAAAAGTCATTTCTTTCCTTAAATCTATCCATGGGCCCGTGTTATATATTGTGTTCAGATGAGAGAGGAACAAATGAAATGCCTATTTTTTTGTGAGAAGAACAGGGAAAATTAATCAAAGATAACTGCTGTCTAAACTGCCATATCATTATCTTTAATAAACCCTGTTAAAGAACGACCTGAAGAAAAAGAGCTTAGAAGTAAATGCCACTGCCGTTTACTTTTGACATTATTAAGGCACAAATGTCAGAGGAAAATAATAAAGTCACAAAAGAACTAAAGATTGGATTGATCAATGTGGTTATGTTGCCACCTGTGATAAACAAGCTTTGCATGGCAGGAAGCTTCGACATTCGTAAAAAAAAAAAATATTATTATGATAGGCGCCCAAAGTGAATAACAATGGGACCATGGACGATCAGGGGGTTAAAGAGGGTGTAGTGGTAAATCAAAGGGGTTGTGCCACAAGTACAAGTTATACCATAATGAAAGGATAGGGAATAACTTGATAATCGGTGGAGGATGCTCAATGATCCCAAGTATAGGGGTCCCATGTCCTCCTCACTACGAGCTTACTGCATGCCCACAGTGAGGAGGAGACTGATTAGAGCAATGGTCACACAAGTGCACTGCTGCTTCATTCACTTTCAACGGGGCTGCAGAGATAGCCAAGCAGCAAGTGATATGGTATTTGTCAGCCCTCTTGAAATAAGCGGCACCACACATGTTAAGTCAGCTTTCACTCACTGTGAGGGGAGAAACTTGCCCACAGTAAAGGGGGACATGGGACCTCCAGTCTCACTATCGATGGGGTCTCAGCGATGTGAGTCCCACTGATTAGCAAGTCATTCCCTATCCTGTGGAGGGAATAACTTGTAATTCTGGTACAACCCCTTTAAGGAAATTGGTGTTGGGTTGCCTTAAAGTGGTTGAACAAAGATAGACTTCCTGTTACATCCATGCGGTGCACTAAAGTGCCTCTCCTCAGCATGGGCGCAAGATGGTGTCCTAATAAAACTGCAGTGAGCCTGCAGTGAGAAGGGCATAAGAAATGTGCTCCCCCTTCTCGGGATCGGTGGGGTTCTTAGTAGTGAGACCAGACTTTTATAACTTATGATATGGATAGGTGCTAAAAGTCGAACTTGGTGGTGCTGCCTTTTACCATTAGTAACATAGTAACATAGTATGTAAGGCCGAATGAAGACATTGTCCATCTAGTCCAGCCTGTCTATCCTACTGTGTTGATCCAGAGGAAGGCAAAAACCCCAAGGCCAGAAGCCAATTAGCCCTTTTGGGGGAAAAATTCCTTCCCGACTCCCTAATGGCAATCAGACTGTTCCCTGGATCAACCCCTAATAGTTCCTACCTGCCTATATACCAGGATTGACACTTAACCTAATATTTATATCCTGTAATATCCTTCTCCAGAAAGACATCAAGTCCCCTTTTAAACTCCTCTATGGATTTTGCCATCACCACTTCCTCCGGTAGAGAGTTCCACAGTCTAACTGCTCTTACAGTAAAGAACCCCTTTCTGTGTTGGTGATGAAACCTACTTTCCTCTAATCGTAGCGGATGTCCTCTTGTTACCGTCGTGGTCCTGGGTGTAAACAGATCGCGGGAGAGATCCATGTGTTGTCCCCTCATGTACTTATACATGGTTATTTGGTCGCCTCTTAACCTTCTTTTTTCTAGAGTAAATAGTCCCAATTTGGATAGCCTCTCTGGGTATTCCAGTCCCGTCATTCCATGTATTAGTTTAGTTGCCCTTCTTTGAACCCCCTCAAGCACTGTGACATCTTTCCTGAGCACCGGTGTCCAGAATTGTACGCAGTATTCCATGTGAGGCCTGACAAGTGCCTTATATAATGGAAGGATAATGTTCTCGTCCTTCGCCCCTATACCTCTTTTGATGCACCCCAAGACTTTATTTGCCTTTGCAGCAGCGGACTGGCACTGGTTACTCCAGTTTAGTCTATTATCCACTAATACCCCCAGATCCTTTTCCATATCACTTTTCCCTAGTGGTACCCCATTAAGTGAATATTGGTGACATCCGTTTCTCCTGCCCATGTGCATAGTCTTACATTTTTCAACATTGAACTTCATTTGCCATTTTTCTGCCCAAGGCCCCAGGTTGTCCAGGTCCGTTTGTAGCCTTACGTTGTCATCCGTTGCATTAATTATATTGTATAATTTTGTGTCATCTGCAAATATTGATATTTTGCTGTGCAGCCCCTCTATCAGGTCATTGATAAATATGTTGAACAGAGTGGGGCCTAATACTGAACCCTGTGGCACCCCGCTAGCGACTGTGGTCCAATCAGAGTACGAACCCTTTATTACCACCCTCTGCTTTCTATCGTTGAGCCAATTTTTTACCCACTTACACACGTTTTCGCCCAGTCCGAGCTGCCTCATTTTGTATATTAGCCTATTATGTGGCACGGTAGTAGTAGTGAGAGTGAAAGGTCTTGTCTCAGATAGGATCAGAATTGGCCTTACCAAATGAGAGGTCTCTGGAACAGTTGGAGCCACCTTTCTCGGCACCTTAACCGTCATCAGAAATCAGTAGAAAACACTTGGTCACAAGGCTAGCGGAGTGTGAGATGGTACAAAGGTACCATCGGAGTTGGCCACATTGCTTTAAATGTTTTTAATGCAGAATATTGTTGCTCAACAGTGCGAATAGCAATTTTGAGGATATTCACAATGGATACTGCTTCCAGCAACACTTGTTGTAGGTATCCAGATCTCTGCTTATCTGGTAGCAGCAATTTCTTACTTTTCATTAGACCATGATGCTCTTCAAGGAGGTCTTGAGAAAATGGCAGTTTCTCCCTCAATGCTTATACCTTTCTGCTGTCATATTCACTCTGCTCCTGTGCAAAGTTTCATATTTTTATATGTTAGGGTGCCCAGTTTTGGCGGTATCACCTTCAGGCATGCTTACACATAGCTATACAGCCATTTCCCCACCGACCTCTTATTTTCTCTGTACACCCCCCAACTATCTTGCATCAACCTCTGTTGCATTTGGCTTTTGGTACTTTGAATCTGTCAAGTGGATGGTCTCCTCCGTTCTCTGTCCATGGGTAA
Organism: Eleutherodactylus coqui; assembly: GCF_035609145.1. Classification (NCBI taxonomy): domain Eukaryota; kingdom Metazoa; phylum Chordata; class Amphibia; order Anura; family Eleutherodactylidae; genus Eleutherodactylus; species Eleutherodactylus coqui. The sequence goes on along the minus strand of NC_089839.1, from coordinate 181,132,083 downwards.
TCTTATTAGGTGGAAAGAAAATCTGAAATCACCACCTACTTGATAGATTTAAAATGCTAGGAGTCATTTCTATTGGGGGTTGGTGCAGGGCAATGGGTGTAGTATCAAATGTGATAGAGTCAGCAAATCTATGCAGCTGGCCCTGCTTATCGGAGGACATGAAAAGTCCTCTTTAAAGGGGTATTAGTGGAAGAAATTCCAAGTTTTCTCTCATCCACTGGGAAAACTCATAGATCTATTTAACAATGCTGGGTTGCTTCTCCATATTACCCTAACATAGAAATTAATGGGCCACTGGTTGCTCATGCACAGCCATGGCTCCATTCATGTCAAGGGGACAGACAAATAGCTGAGTGCTATTCTCAACTATTTTCAGCAGCTCCATTGAAGTGAATGGAACTGCACAGAGCATGTGAGGTGCCGCTCCAGTTATTTGAATAGGACTAATGGAAATAGCTGAACATTGTGCTTGGCTGTCTGCCCCATTGAAATGAATGGAGCTGCAGCACACATTTGGAATGTATTTAAATTAATTTGAATGGGGCTGACGAGAAAATAGCTATGCATAGTGCTCAGCTATCTGTCTGCCCCATTGAAATGAATGGAGCTGTGGCCATGCATGAATGATCAGTGGCTTATTGATTGCTACATTAGGAAAATACAGAGAAGCAACCCATCACTAGCAAGAAGAAGGGGCATAGCTTCCCTGTCCTCGGGATAAGTGGGGTCCAAGCGATCATATCTCCATCCAATCTATCAGTTTTCACCCATACACCAATCGGAATATCCCTTTAACTTCTCTTAGGCCTCGGTCAGACACGGGTTTCTTTTGCACACCAATAGGCGCGCAAACAAAATCCCTGCTCGCATATGTCAAAATCATGTGAATGGGCAATGTTTTATGCGCAGAAGACCCGACCTTCATGTGCATGAAAATCGCCCATTCACTGGAGCAGCTGCGCTTTAAAAAGCACAGCGGTTTCAGGAGGAGAGAGAGAAGAAGTACTGCAGGGCTTCAGGGTTTCCCCATAGCAGGGAGAGAGAGCAGAGTTCTGGGGGATTAACCCATAGCAGGGAGAGGCAGAGTGGGGCTATGGGTTAATCCCCCATAGCTCCACTTTCTCTCCCTGCTCTGGGTAAATCCCCCATAGCTTCGCTCTGTCTCCCTGCTCTGGGGACCCTCAAGAGATATTCTCATAGCACAGCAAGAGTAGGTGGGCTAAAGAGATTAGGCAGGCTATAGGGCTTCTCACAAAGAATCCCCAAAGCAAATAGAGGTGGCGGGCTAGAGGGGTGGGACTAGAGGGTGGATCCCTCTAGCCCTTCCCCCTCTTCCCACACTCTCGGGGAAGCCCTCGGGGAAAGCTCTGTAACCCCGCCCTGTAGTCCCTTATTGTCCCCCGCTGTTGGGGAATTGCTCAGCATGGGGATGGAGGAATACCCTGCTGCTTAGAGTGGGACATTTGAAACATGCTGCCCAGAAGTACATTTTAAACGTCCTGTTGTAAATTCCTGTTAGTCCCCGCAGGGATTAACGGAACTCTTAGGGAATCCCTTCATCCCCATGGGGACTAACGGAAGTTTACAGTGGGACATTTAAAATGTGCTTTTGGGCAGCACGTCTTAAATATCCTGCTGTAAGCAGCAGGGAATCTATTCCCCGCGCAGGAGTTTCCATAAACTCCTGCTCCCACAAGAGTCAATGGAAATTTCAGACATCGCACCCCAAAGACAGGTCTGATGATCCTATCTTTGTTAGGTGAGCGCCTTTTTTATGCACCTAACATTCTCTCATGAAAATGCTTCTATAGAAACCTATTTGTTCTTTTAGAAGTGTTCGTTTTGCGCCCCCTTTGTCTGACCAAGGCCTTATACTGTTTCACTGAAACACTGAGTGAAAAACTGCAGCTGCATCGCCCTCCTCTCCCTCCTTCTGTCTTGTATTTACTAGTTTATACTTGACGGATTATTTGTTGACTGAGGAGGTTTGTGAACATTTACAGAGATCCTGAAGACAAGGAAACTGGAACTACTGAGGGATGGAAGAAAAAGAAGATGTTGCTTTAATAATAATGCATTGCACAAATTTTGCCTAGTGTCCCAATGTAGTGAGCGCTGGAGCCTTCACATTAAGTGAGAATTTGTATTGAGCTATACAGGTAGTCAACTTGCATTATTATAATATCCGAAAATTCTGTAGTTTGGTAATCTTACAGAATCTTCTATGTGTTGAAAACAACTGATGACACTTTTACCTCTGGACAAGTCATTCATACCATGAACTGCCAATGAGAAGAGTACATGAAGAATATTAATACCAATCCACCTAAAATATATAAAATATTACTATTAAGAAGAAAAATTGTAATTACTTTATAATGTAGTACTGATCAAGATAAATAGCGTAAAGCGATGGAGTGAGAGGAAATGGAGCATATCAATAGAAGGAAATCAGCAGGAAAGATAAATAATTTGGAAAACGACAAGATCTTTATAATCACTTTTATAATGATGGATGGAGGACGACTAAAAGAGAGGAATGCAAAGAGTGAGATCTCATTATAATTTACCTTACTGGAGTGAACTGTAATTATGTTGTGACCACTTTTATGTCTGCTCAGCCAAGTGAAAGTTATAGACGACTTCTGTGGTTTTCATAAAGTTAAATATTTCAAAACTTTGACAAATGAAATCTCCTTCTCTAGTTTCATGTGAATACTAAATAGCAGCACAAAGTAATTTATTAAAGCGGTTATATGAGACGGAAAAAAAAAGATGTGATTTTTTTATTTTTATTTTTTAAGAAATGGCTCCGCTCTGGTTTGTTGGCTGTATCTGGTATTGGTATTGCAGCTCAGCCTTATTGCCTTGAATGTGGCTATGCTGCAATACCAGACACGGCCTATGGATAAAAATGCTGCTGATTCTAGAACAAAAATGCTGACTTTTTTCTCTATCTTAGACCCCCTCTCCCATAATTCATAAATTAATATTGCACTTTAAAATTATAAGCTAGTCAGTTTTTAAATGCCCAGCTATAATATAATTGTTAGAATCAGCAGACGTAGAACTGACTGTGGGCCAAATCTAGAGGAAATGCCTGAAGAACCCTGGTCTTCATCCTTTCACCCCAACAGTTGGGATCTGGGCTTTGCAGTTGGGTCCCCAGGCCTTGCTCTAGAAGTGTATTACCTACAGACCTCATGAAGATACATAAGACACACCCAACCTACAAAAGCAAACGAAAAGTAGCAAAAAGGAATAAGTAGGCAAAATAATTAGAGATGAGCGAGCATACTCGATAAGGCAAACTACTTGAGCGAGTAGTGCCTTATTCGAGTACCTGCCTGCTCCTCTCTAAAGATTCGGGTGCCGGCAGGGGGTGGGGAGCGGCGGGGGAGAGCGGGGAGGAACGGAGGGGAGATCTCTCTCTCCCTCTCCCCCCCCCCCCCCCCGCTCCTCCCTGCTCACTGCCGCAACTCACCTGTCACCCGCGCCGGCAGCCGAATCTTTAGAGACGAGCGGACAGGTTCTCGAATAAGGCACTACTCGCTCGAGTAGTTTGCCTTATCGAGTATGCTCGCTCATCTCTAAAAATAATGTAAAATATATCACATTTTATTAATCTATCAAATAAGAGGACAAGAAGCTCTTCTGATGAAGCTGAGTACGGTCAATTGACAACAAACACGAGGGCCACAGCGGGGCTGGATTATAGCAGCACAGGAGGGGTAGGTATATCTCTTTTTGTAATATCAATGCAATTACAACTATCAGGGGAATGTTGTCCAGTAACTGGATAACCCTTTTACAGCTACACAGCATGGGTCAGCAGTTTACCGTGTGAAGTCGCCGGTGACCCAGCCTATCGCCACATATGGCAGCAAGATTGTACTGCGCATGACATCGTATCTGACGCACGCTGTCATGTGCAGTCCACCTGTTTATTTTTTTTATATTTCTTTCGCAATGCAATTGTGTATGGGCGCTGGTATACATGCTCTCATATAGAACAATGGTCTCTTACGCACGTACATATGCCGCAAAATAGAACATGTTGTGTTCTTTTTTGCACTCACGTATTACGCAATTCCGACACGCTAATGGGAGTAGAACTGCATATGGCAATGATTGCCTGCAAGTTACAACATATCACACGGGTTTACAGAACACGAATAATAAGTGGTTATCATACGCCCGTGTAAGCCTGGCCTTAGACATAACTATGTTAAAGGATTATCCACTTTGAATAACCCCCTTATATGTGCTTTATAAGCAGATACAAAGCAAAAGGTCATCCAGTCTTAGTGTTCTTTTCACAGACCGAGAAATGATTAAGATTCCCGTGATTAGTGAGAATCCGAATGCTTATCGCTTATTCTAAATGCATGAACGATGAATAAAATATTTGTTTGGCATTCAGTTTCTGTATGCATAAAAATTGAAGAACAGATCATCCCATGTAAACAGGAAGTCATTCATCTCTGAGCCATGCTCTGAATGGAAGCTGGCGGGCCAGAACACTCCCCGGCCTGCTCCACCTCAATTTACTCAGCAGTGATCATTCCTGTGTAAAAGCACGGGAATGATCATCCCTGGGACGACCTGTTAGGCATCTGCACCCAACAGGTCATCCTGTGTAAAGCACCCTAAAAATCTTCTCTATGTGCGACAGCCATACAGTTCAATAGGATCAATGTATCGAATAGGAAGCGGCTACTCGCTAAAACACAGTAACATCTGATTGATTCATCGTTGGCAATCAGCTCATCATCACGCAAAGCAGAAGCTGAACTCTACTTTCAAACAATTTTAAAAGTATCATAAAGTTATCTCCAAGAAGTTTAAAATTTGGATATTACAGAATTGGCTCTGTTCCCTATGCAGAGTAACAGCACTCCATGTGGTCTGGCATGGTGCTGCAAGTAAAAGCAATAATGGCTTCATTGTAAAACATTTTATAAATTGTTGAGATGCATGAATGACGCAAAGTGACATTGTTCCAAAGCATATTGTAGCGTATCAATTTGATATTTCTGTCGTTACTAATTTACGCCCCCATGTGTAATCTGCAGTGATAAATCTGATTTAACAATTTTCATGCTACAGTATATAAATCCTAAATTTCTGAACACGGCCTTACAGCTCATGGGCAATTTACATAAGAACATTAAGCATTAATGCCGAATATAAAGCTTACTCTGAATAAGCACCCAGTTGCCTCTGATACATACAACCTGCACAAGTCTCCTAATACTTAACACCTCTTAGTCAATGCGGACCATTGATTTTCTTATGGAATTGACCTACTAAAGTTATTTTGCAAGATTTTTAACATATAAATTTCTATTACTTTATGACCCAGAAAAGAGGGAGAAATCAGAGCACATATTGTTATCCGATTTAGACGATTGTACTTTTTTTTTGCATTGCAAAAATGATTTCTCACCCCACTGGCTCTGAATAAAATGAATTTCAAGCATCATGCACTGCACAATGCCATTGAATTGTGCTCAGCTCTTTCCTTCAGCTGTTATTTCAGAAAATTTCAAAGTAATGCAAAATAGAATTGCAGCAACGTATTTTGACTGGTATGTAAATAAGTATAAAAACACTGGAAATTATTCATAGATGAAATACATCACCTGACATGGTACAAGTAATAAGTAAAAGTCCAACTAGTCTCTACTTCAAGCGGCCTGGTCATGAGATTTCCAAATTCACATATTGATCTTTTACTGAAAGTGATTGTCTACATTTTAACCCTTTGCAATCCAATTTTGGATTCAGGGTTTTCTAGGGGGCTTTCTCTTTCTGCAATTATACAATGGGCCATCTACTGGCTAGAGCCAGTACTGCTGTATGGGACATGCTGGAGAGGCCCCCGACAATAGAGCAGCCGGTAATATACAGTAAGAACACCCTGCCGGACATCTTCTAACATCAGAGCTGTACAGCCTTTAATCAGAATGTCTTCAGACGTCAGACAGTGGATTGGAAAGGGTTAATATCATACAGATGCAATTAAAAGTAAGCAAACCCTATGGAATTGCCTATTTTTCTGCATAGATAATAGAGATGAGCGAACGTACTCGTTTAGGGCAATTACTCGATCGAGCATCGCTTTTTTCGAGTAACTGCCTAATCGGGCGAAAAGTTTCGGGGGCTCCGGGGGGTTACAGGAGGGAGTGGGGGGGGAGAGAGCTCTCTCCTGTTCCCCACTGCTACCCCCCGCTCCATGCTGCCGCCCCCCCGAATCTTTTCGCCCGAGAAGGCAGTTACTCGAAAAAAGCGATGCTCGACCGTGTAATTGCCCTAAACGAGTACATTCGCCCATCTCTATTATCGAAGTCACATCTATAGACAAACACAATCTAACTAAAAACACACAAACTGTTGTATCATTCATGTGTTTAATTGAGCACATTGAGTAAACATCCCCATTTCAGGGGAAAAGGTAAGTGAACCCTTGAACTTAACCTATAATTCAGCCCCCCCCCCCAATCCTACATTAGCAGTAATCACCTCTACCAAACATTTCCTGTATCCGCAAATAATATTTGCACCTAATTAAGGAGAAAGTTCACCCCTGCAAATGTGTTTCAGTTTATCAATATTTCTGGCATGCCTTTAGGTGCATGCACCATCTTCAGGTCATGTCAAAGTAACTTCATAGGGTTAAGGTCAGAACTCTGTCTTGGCCATTCTAAAACACAAATCTTTCTTAACCATTCTTTAGTTGATTTGTAAGCTTTGATTTATTGCCTTGTTGGATCACCCAACATCTATTCAGTTTGAGGTCACAGACTTACATTTTCATAGAAGCATTGTGGAACATCCAGGTGGTCTTGAGAAAGCTTAAGTTGGGTTGCAATCTGTTTTCTTGACAGCAGCGGATTCTTTTGTAGTGTCCTCCCATTGGGAAATTCACTCCCCAACTGAGGTGATGGTGAGGGGCTTGTCTCTGCTCCCTGGTATGATGGTATAGTGTAGTGCAAACCCTGATGAAAGAAAGAGCCCAAAGAGTCAGAAAAGAGTAAACAGTTCAATTCACATCTACTTGTTCCAGAAGCATTACGGTTCAACTTCTGCAAAGATGAAAGCACAATTCTTGGCATTGCAATCTAAATCTAGTCCTGATGGTGATGGCTTTAGTGCTTGCCACTTTGCTGCTCTGTATTGCCTGTAGTGGGTTTCAACATGGCCCTGGTCTCTGCAGGCTTTCTGTAACTTCATACTGCCTTTTGTGAGATTTTTATCACAGCCATGGAGAAAACAGCCTTCTCTATAATCCATCCATCATTAGCCCAAATTTTAAGGTTGCTTTGGGTGACTGTACCCTAAAATGAGCTTAACTTGTTTTCACTACACTACTCTTCTCTAAACTCTACACTGAAAAAGTCTATATAACGGCTGCATCTTTTATAAACTTTGCTCCTCCCACTATTTGATGCTGATTGGCTAAACTATGGGAAAGAAGAATTCTGGGCTATTGTATCCCTCACCTTCAAGGCATAGTTCAATAATAAGGTGCATAATATCTTAACAGACACATATACACACTATCTCAAAGATATTAATTACAGGCAAATGGAGTTTTTGCAGTTTTTACAGCCTTCTCTAGGACTTTTTCTGTTACCCTTGAATTCTTTCTCACCAAATTCAGGATTGCCCACTGTTCTCTTGGAGTGATCTTAACAAGATATTCACTCCAATGGAATGTAGCAACAGCACCGAATGTTCTCCATTTATAGATGATTTGTTTAACTATGGATTTATATACACCCAGGTCTTCAGCAAAGCTTGTTTAGCCTTTTCCAGCTTAATCTATTTCCAATATCTTCAATGAGGTTTGCACATTGACCCATCCACCAAATGAGCAAAAACTTAAAGAAACTTTTACTCTTCATGATACCCCTTTCATTTCCAACCCTTTAACAGGCAACAAGCAACCATCTGCGATGATTTAGTGAATCCTGCACTGAGCAGGGGATTGGACCCGATGACCCTTGAGGTTCCTTCCAACTCTACCATTCTATGATTCTATGACCTTGCAACATAACAAAAGATATAAGCCAAACCAGAATATTTTCCATAAGGAAAAAGGACCCATCTGCGGGCAGCTATTCTAGGAGTTTTGCCCCTCATCAGTGGCTGAGTGAGAGGCTTTTGTGGGTCTATTTTTAAGAAACTCCAATCAATAGACATCTTCCAAGCCATACGTTGAAGTGGTGATAGTAAACCCATTTTTAAAACTATATAAATATTAGATGGGCATTTTTGCACTTTCATTTCAGCAATGAGTGGGGAACTCCCCACTGATCAAAATTTGGAATATCTCTGTATGATATGTGAAATGTTTTAGGAACTCATAACTACACTTTAAGTGGACTTTTATACACACAATGCATGAGGTCATCTAAGGATTATGAATACATTGAATCCTACAAACACCGATAAACTAATTCTCAGTTGATAAACTCTAGTAAGGTTTTCATGGAACAATACCATAATATTGCCTGACTAAAGAATGACATTTACTTCAATATGGATCATTTTTATGTTGTACAAAGAGTCAAGGTAGAACCTTCCTTGCTGCGAAAGAATTTCATTGACTCAAAGTCAGAAGGCTTTTAATGGCCTATAACCATTTATCACTAAAATCAGCATGAAGGTTTATTGAAATGATTATCTTATTACAGAAGCCTGGAAACAGTCCGCATTTATTCAATAAACATTATCTCCTATCCTTGTGGAAAGGCTAGCATTCTGCCTATTGTTCAGTTCATAGATAAGAGGCCAATTAATTACAGTAATTTAGATAACAACTAAAGGTCATTTATGAAGTCATGTAGATATTTGCGCCTAAGACAACGCTCGCTTAGGAACTTAATGAATTTAAATTTGTAATATTGTTTGCTTGTTGTTGTATGGAAAAAAAATAGGAGTAAATACAAAGTGTTCATCTTCCTAAATTGCAGTAGAAAGAAATTTGGGCCTCCATTCAGTGGGCGATGATCGTTCATGAGCGATGATGTTTGGGACAACTGTCAGGTTCTTAAGTGCTCGACAGTCTTGTGTAAAAGGACACTAAGACAAGAGGCCTTCAGTTCCTTCACCTTCAGCTTCTTGTGCAGAGCACTAATAATACTCCTTGACGAAATACAGGTAGTAGAAATAGTAGTAGCATATATGAATGCAAACAGCAACTAGTGCTATAATGAGGTACCTTAGGTCAAAAAGGTCCACTCTATCCAAGAGTGCCTTAACCATAGGAAAAAGCGTGCATCTACATTGCACACCCTGACAATGGCATGACTTTCAACTGTACTCTCTTCCTCAGTTGAAAAGTCGTGTGGAGCTTCAAAAATAATAAAGCAACACAAATTTAACTCTTGTATACCCTTACCACTCCGGTCCAACAGTATCTACTCACTTCTGGGCTCAGCAATCACATGCCTATCGAAGTGCATCATCATCATCTTCGGTACCATTAAGAACAGTGATTAGGCAAAGTTGTAATGTGCATAGCTGGACATGTGACTGCTGGACTAAGAAGTGAACAGAGACCGCGGTGAAGCTACATGTGGAAACCATGCTCAAACCATGGAGGTTGGCCACATGCAGCTGCACCCCATTGAATGGTAAAAAGGTTGAACTTTTAATTCTCGTTTTATGTACACTTTTTATGATTCGTAATAGGGCTAATAGGAGGTTTTAATATTGTTATATTGTTCAGATATTTACAGGACTGTGAATCTGAAATGTGTTTCTAACTATGGGTGGTGACAAGGCCATTGTTATGTACAATTATAACTATATAAAGCCTGTCTAGTACATGGGGCAACTTGCAATTGATGAAGCCCCCAGGGTGGAAGTGCTTTGTACTGTATGTACTTTATTTTGCTTTTTGGTTTAATAAGTACAGTGGGATGCATCTCCTGGTGTGGGGGGTTTCTGGTATATGGGTCCACCAATCTCTACTTGTCAGCTGAATTAGTGGTACAGTTATTTTAACTGCACAGTTTCAGAATGTTGCCACACAGTTTCAAATATTTTAGCAATGCAATCTGTATTACTTGACAATACAGTCTCTTGAATCTTGGCAACACTGTCTCAGCTTGCCAGTCTTTGTTGAATTATGTACAGTCTCTTTACTATGTAGCTATCTCTTTGTACAGATGGATTGCTCTCTAGCTTGACTCTTAACGCAATGTGATATTACAGTATGATATATACGATATCACATAAGGATGGTTTATTTACACTTTAAATTGCTTTACAGCGGACACCTGCACTGTATACAGCAGGACCAGCCCTCGATCCCACTCCATACAAACACCAAACCCTCAGGATATAAATGTACGCCCTATAGTGTTAAGGGGTTGAGGTAGAATAACTTTCTGTGCTACGCTATTACAATCAAGGTAAAATTTGTCCCATCTATACATCAACAGTGTCTTGGCTTGCCAGCTTGTGCAAGAACAAAATGTGAAATGCATTAGGGGTATTACATCTGTACTCATCAGGCCAGGAGATGCATCCAAATGTATTTATTTCATAGAGATCTATAGGATTTAATAAATATATTTTGATGCATCTCCCAGTACAGAATTCCTGGTATAGAGGCCCATCAAGCAGCATCCTGGGTGATGTTTCTTCAACCATAAAATATATTTCTTAGAAATGGGGTTACCCCCTAGGGACGCCGGGGGGGGGGTTGGTTGGTGCAGGATGCTCGTCCTGTTGCTGCGAGGGCCCGGGCTGGTGGCTCTGTCCAGGGTTCCCGCACTCTGGTGGTCGGACGCGGGGCGCTCGGGCCGGTGTGCGCCACCGGGGGGGAGGCAGCTTTATAATTCCCTTCAGTCATCATGTGACTTCGCCCCACCCTTCTGGGTGCGGAGTTCTGCATATATACCTTGCTGGGCCAGACTCTGGTTGCCAGTGTTTGGTTTTGACTTGTCTGCCTACACCCACTATTATTGACCTGACCTTTGTGTGTTTGACTTTGGCTTCTTCATTTGACTCTGCCTCTGTTTTGCCCTCCTGTACTCTGCTCGTGTCTTTTCGGTTTGACCCGGCTTGTTTTACGACTACTCTCTGGTCTGCTCAGTCAGCTACACGGTGCTCACCTGTCGGTCTCCCTGTCCCTCCCTGTCCCTCTAAAACTGATGTATAACACCATCTAAGAGCCATAAAAGTATAAGCGTAATACGCAGCCCCCATACATCCAACTGATTGAGCCCTAACAGTATTATAAAGGGGTTTTATATCTCTTAGATTGTGTTATACACCAGTGTTCACGATTAATGCCAAGCAGCCCAAACCAGTAAAACACTGTTTCAAGTAGAACTTTGCTAAAAGCTCGGTTTGGGTTTGCACCAAACCCACATTTTTAGAAAAGTTCAACCAAAAACAAGTTTCTATTGGCTTGGTTTGCTCGACACTAATTCCTATACATCATGAAAAAAGAAAAAAACAAAGATGTGAAAGTTTGTTTGGTGACCCAACAAATAAAGAGGTTAGACTGTCAACCCATCACGGTCACATAGAACTAAAACATTCCTGGTCAATAAGTGGTTAATATAGTAACCTGGGCCTTCACCCTATGGAAAAATTGCTAAGTGCCAACACCAATTAAAACATTCTACATTAAAAATACCTTCTGCCGTTTTATTGTCTCTTTTATTTCAAGTTCTTAACACTTAGAATCGCGCCAAACGCCATAGAAAAAGTCATAGCAGACAATTACAGTGAAACTTCTGCCTTTCATACAACACTGCTGAACAATTTTCAGAAAATGAGTGAATGGTATTGTATTTACTGAAAGGCACATGGGGATCATTTGTACTGAGGCACATTAGTAATAAATCAGCATTGTTTGGAATTATTGCTTTACTTCCCATCTCATTTAGAAAAAAAAAATCTGTGCATTTTTCTTCCTGCAAACATATCTTATAAATGTTCCGTTTTGTGGCTGTCTTGGGTCTCAGCGGAGCCTCATCAGTGATCTGTAAGTCAGCCACATTCATTCCACTTGCCGGATTAAAGCCCCCTAGAGAGGCTGCACAAATGAGCATGTGGCAGGATTCATTTAAGCAATGATCATCTGTAACTTATTTATTTATGGAGATAGATCCCTTACCAGCTCAATGTGCCAGACTAGTACTTAGCGGTGCCATACAGGACAAGAGCAAACCTCTGCATCTCACTGTTAGCCTTGTACTTCCATTATGTCTCTGATATTAAAGGGGACCTGTCCAAATATTATATGTTTTGCATGTATATGAGTATTGGCCAGTGGAAGAGGTCGCCCTAAATTCTACTGATGGTGTCTGGTCTATGGCATTGCTCAATTTCCATCCCTAATAGGAACTGACCTTTGATTGACGTTGGGTGACCCTATGCACAACTTTGCCTACATTAGTGCCCTAGGGAGTGCTGCCTAGAGTGCTTTTCCTCTTTCAGTTTTGCCTGGATCATTAAAGACCTGTGGCCTGATAGGGGTGTTTCCATGTTATGGCAGGGCAGATCCCTAAACTATGCCATAACATTATGGTCAGTGAAGGGATGACTTCTCAGACCCCTGTCTGTTATAAGATAATAAAGACCTAGGTCCCTTTCACTGATCCCTACAAAATGGTGCTCCTGTCCATTTGTTGTGCAGTGAGCTGCAATCCAGATACATCCGAGTGTTGTAGTTCCCCACACAATATGTGATCAGGAGTGTCTCTGTGCAGTGAAGTACTAAGGGCCAGTAGTACTTAAACGGGATATGCCAAGAACACAATCCTTGTTCCTAGGCCCTACTAGGGCATAGGAATGCCATAGAGCAGGCCACCCTGCTGTGGTCTCCTCTATGAGTCTATTCTTGTGGACTTTGGGCTCCTCTTTATTACATCCATATGCCCAGTGGCATGCTTTAAAGACAGAGGGAGTCACTGCAAAAATCAACATAGGCCTCCTATTATAGTGCCAGATTTTGCCACTCAAGGCCAAATGACTTGTGTTTTTTTTCCTGCTCCTATGCTTTTTCCATGACCAATGGTTTCCATGACCCGTGGTTGCCGGTGGAGAGAGAGAGTGATTAACGGGAATAATGGAACCTTCAGATAACTTGGACTGTGGATTGTACAACTACAATGTGAGCTCCACCAAGATGTTATACTTGTAAACTGTGATTTCTACATCTGTTCAGCAACTGTTCTGCAATTGTTAGTGACTTTATGCAAACGTTTAAGCAAATGGACTAGATCGACCGTTTCCGGGTTTGTTCCAAAATATACTCTTTGGGTGTTGGACTACTTTATTCCTTTACAAGATCTGGCCCTGGAGAAGGAACGGTGGCATCACGAGTGACAACTGGACTAAAGGTAACCCCTGGTTACTATCCCTGTGATCTCCCCCAGTAATAACTGGTCCTGAACTCCCCTTAGGGGCGGAGATGGTAGAGCCCCGTGACAAGGTCTTTCTCTACCCCCCTGTCTCCTCAGCTGTAGGCCTGCTCCTCAGGTGCTGACAAAGTCCAGAGATCCCTGAAGAGCATGAGTCCAAGAGGGCAAGGCGCGTTGTGCAGTTCTATACAGAGTAAGAGCCCTGGAGAGCAAGCGAGCCATGTAGTAGCAAAGTAGAAAGCTGATATGCAAGCTTAAGGAGGGTTGTCTTCCCACTTTTCAACTGAAAACCTATCCTCTGGATAGGTCATCAGTAGATAATGGTTGGGGTTCATCTGCTCAGGATTCGCAGCCATCAGCTGATCATCTGGCTTGTTGTCCAATGCAGTGAGCAGGATATTGCGATCAGAGATCAGAACAGGAAGTGGGAGTGACGGCTTCATTACCATTGAAATCAATAGGAGAGTCAGGGAGCAATGGCACTTTCTGCTTCTCTGCTGGTCAGGACTGGATGTAATGTCATGACCAGGAGAAAAGCAGGAAGTGCCATTGCAGTATGACTCTCCGATTGATTTCAATGAAAATAAAGCCAGCGCTGGCACTGATCCACAGATGATAATGTCTGCCTCGCTGCACTGGAAAGCTGGCAGGCTCATCAACTGATGGACGAGGGTCCCAAGTAGCGGACTCCCATCCATCAACTACTCATGATCAATCCAGAGGATAGGTAAGCAGTTGAAAAGAGGACAGACAAAACCTTTAAAGGAAAAGCTTAAGTGAACTGAATTGCAAAAAGTGCCACCTCCACAGTCATTATTTGTAATCTTTTTGTTCTGTTTTAGCATGGTTGCCTGAAAATAAGAAACTCTTCCAGCATGGAATCTAAGCATTCAATCCTCCCAAGTCAGCACCTGCACTGCGGCTGGGGATCTTTGGCATCTTTGCCCGTTACTAAAATGTCATGGTGCCAGCTGTGCCGTGACTTCCTGGTTCTCTACGAGTCCATGGTGACATCAGCATACCCTTGACCAAGCGATTCGCAGGATGGTGCACGTGCTGTGTCATTCAACACTGGACACCAATAGAATACCATTTTCCTCTGGTGTCAATGCTGATAGGCTGTCTCAGTTGTCTGTTAACCCAGTCAGCCTATCTATGGTAGTTAGTACATATGTAAACTGGCCTATTAATACTAAGACTGCTAGTTATACTGTGTGTACTCTGGTCACCGGCTGAGCCAGAGTCTATAGCGTTTGTAAATATTCTGAGGTTCCAGTATTTAGTTATTATTTAGATTCTAATATTCAGTTAGGTTATTTCCTCATATCAGTTACATTCAGTGTCCAGAGTTGTTGTCACCAATTAGCCCGAATGCAGATGGCCGAGTCAGATTCCACATGCGTGATTCCGCAGCGGAATCCGACCCTGTACCCATCCGGAAACCTCTGGGTACCAGTCCGGATGGTCCTTTTCTGTGTTGCAGATGTGCTAGCTGGCTACGGTGCACATGTGCAGTACAGAAAATGCTGCGCTGTCTGTAGGCGATGACGCGGAATCCACAACCCTTCCGCAATGTTATTGCGGCAGGGCCACGGATTGGACGGCTTCTATTGTCTTCAATGGAAGCCATCCACATGGTATCCCCGCTGGAATAGGACAGGCTGCGATTTTCCCCCTGCGAGCAGAAAATCTGCATTGATTTCCATGGACATGGAAAAGCAATTTTCCAAAGCATGTCTGTGGGCAGTATTTGTGGCGGAATCCGGAGTGCATTGTGCCTTAGTCTCGGATCACTGTCCAGTCTCTGTCTTGTAGTGGGGTCGGCCTTTTTGGGCTAAATGCTCCACCTAAGGGACTGGTCTGGTTTGTGTGGGTCTGGTACATTTGTTCATATTGTTCCCTGTACTTCTCCATAGTAAATCCTGGTGTCCTTTGGTGGTTTAAGAAGACCCATGTTGCTTACTTGTTCATTAACACCTATTTCTCCATTGCAAACTAGCTCTAGATGTGACTTAGTGCAGCTCTTGTTGAAAGGGGAAAACTACAAAGGTATTGCAAAGTCAATGGAACCAACCAGGGCTGAGCCTTTCTCTCTCTAAGGGCCCTATAGCAGTTGCATGGTCTCCCTCTATGGTATACGATAATAACACATAAGAAACGTAGTTGTGTAAAGCAAATGCAATTTCTTTTCCCTATGTCCTCATTTATTATTGTATATTTCAGTTTTACAATGTGATTTTATAATATGACATTTATTCCAGAGACAGTTTTGTTGACCTTTGAATAGTAATAAAACGGGGCAGTAACTGCAAGCTATCTGCAATGACGTTGAGTGTCATCGTACATCTCTCGCGCTCACGATTCATCATGCAAAAATCAGTCACAGTGTAAATGAGAATACTAATTCTAAATCGATCTACTGCTGACGAATCTCTTAATTTGCAGCTGCTGATGACAGAGCTGACACGGGAACATAGAAAGAGCCATAAACTGTGCAAGAAGTGTATAGTTAGCAGCCCAAGAAAATCTACAATCTGCACTCTACCACAGTAAATGATAGCATTGATTACAACGTATCATTTAGTGGGTTGTATATTTTGTTTGAGATGGTCTATTGATTGCAAAGCTCTCTCTTTTATACATCTCCATGCAAGTCATAATTTTGGTCGTTTATGTACTCAGATAAATAATTACCCCTCCGCTCCGGTTTTCTGTTTGGCTGGTTTTCAAGATTAATGCTATGTTTGACGCTAATACCTTATTATACAAATGAGGCTGGCGGCTTGACTTCAGTGCTTTATTAATACTATTTATGCTTATTATTATTATTTCTGCAGAGATTCCAGGATTCAGAGAACACATTTTTTCATATTAGTAATACCAAATCACTTTCAATATTTGCATTCATAAAAGAAAATTATTTTCTTGTAAACCTATTGCAAAACACTTATTTTTTTCATGCTAATACAAATCAGACACAGTACTGCAACAAACTGAAGTATATACTGAATATGCACTATGTGTCTGTTGCTTTTTTCTATATTGAAGGTCCTTAAAAGGGTTACTTCCATCTCAGCCCTTCCTGGATGATATGAGAGACCCATGGCTTGTTTACCAACCACCTCGCCAGGTGTTACGGAAACAGCGGAGCGCAGCTATCCTACGCTGTTTCTGTAACTTCAATTGAAGTGAATGGGAGTTGCCCTTACCGAGCCATGTTATAGCCCTCTCACCCAGCCAGCCAGAAACCCTTGACAGGGGGTTGATAGGTGGCAAAAACTCCAAAATAGTCTGTCTGTACATGGTTATCTTTTCCTTCTGGAGAAGACTCTGGCTTTGCTTATTTATATTCCCAGTCATTGTTACAAGGCTTGTTAAAAAGTTAGACATTGATTTGTAGGAATGCTACATTCTAATAGGTGGCTACAATGCACTACACATTTTCTGTAAGACCTATTCACTTCAAAGGGAGTTACAGAAACAGTGTAAGGCCTTAGTCACACGGTCGTTTTTTCGCGCGATTTGCGCATTGCATGACGGATGCGCATGCGCAAATCGCGTGACCGGCGCCGAAAAATCGCCCGAAAATCTGCTCCTAGCCGTGTTTCATTAGAAACGGGCCGGAGCTGTCCAGCGCATTGCATTGAATGGAGCCGGCAATACAGCCAGCTCTATTGAAAGCAATGTGCTGCGGGCGAGCCCGGGATGAATTGTCGGGAAGGGCTTAAATATATAAGCCCTTCCCTGCAATTCATCCTAAAATGTGTTAAAATAAAAAAAAATTGTATACTCACCTTTCCGCTGCAGCCAGAGTTCTGCCGCGGCCGCTGTCAGTTCTCCTGAACTGCTTCTCGGCACTATTCAGCCGGCGGGGCTTTAAAATCCCCGCCTGCTGAATGATCTGCCTCTGATTGGTCACAGCCTGACCAATCAGAGGCAGGTTTCACTCACACACCCATTCATGAATTCATGAATGGATGAGTGACTGCTGCCTCTCATTGGCTCAGCGGGAGCTGCCCCTGATTGGTCCCGCTGAGCCAATGAGAGGCAGCAGTCAGCAGGCGGGGATTTTAAAGCCCCGCCGGCTGAATAGTGCCGAGAAGCAGTTCAGGAGAACTGACAGCGGCCGCGGCAGAACTCTGGCTGCAGCGGAAAGGTGAGTATACAATTTTTGTTTTTATTTTAACACATTTTAGGATGAATTGCAGGGAAGGGCTTATATATTTAAGCCCTTCCCGACAATTCATTCCGCGCACGCCGGCAGCTCATTGCTTTCAGTGGAACCTGCTGTATTGCCGGCTCCATTGAATTCAATGGGCAAACATCGTTCTTCTCTGCCACAGTTGTTACAGCTGTGGCAGAGAAGAATGATTTGTCTTCTATATGTTCTCAATGGGGTCAGCGCTGCTGCCGCCGGCCCCATTGAGCGCATATAGAGAAGAGAACAGAAATCGCAGATCGCAGATAGGTGCGATCTGCGATTTCTGTTCTATAATTTATCGGACGAGCGCATAAAAAGCGCTCATGTATCCGATACCATTGCAAAGCAATGGTTTTATAAAATCGCCGGACGCATGCGCATGAGCAAATCGCGGCTAAAAACGCCCGTCTGACTAAGCCCTAAGGCCTCATGTCCACGGGATTATTATCATTTAAAATCTACAGCGCTTTTCCCGCACGCGGATCCGCGCCCCATAGGGATGCATTGGACACTCACAGGTAGTTAAATACCTGCGGATGTCTTTTTCCCCTTCAGGCGCGGATCCTCGTGCGGGAAAAAAAAACGCGACATGCTCCATTTTAGTGCGGGTCTCCCGCGGGGACGGCTCCCGCAGGCTTCTATGGAAGCCTATGGAAGCCGTCCAGATCCGCGGAACACCCATACCAGAATTAAACTCACCTGTCCTGGATGCTGCGGGTATCCCCTCCGTTGCGGCCGGATCTTCTCTCTTCGGCCCGGCGGATGTGCCCGGCGCATGCGCGCGGCACGCTGCTGGCATGCCGAGCACATCCGCTGGGCCGAAGAAAGAAGATCCGTCCGCAATGGAGGGGAGACACGCAACGTCCAGGACAGGTGAGTTTATTCTTATTTTCAGGCCTCATGTCCCCGGGAAAGGAGGGACCCACTGCGGATTCTGCATGGAGAATCCGCAGCAGGCCTGATTTTTCCCATGGACATGAGGCCTAAGGCTGCCATGCACGGCTGTTTCTGTAAACCCAGCGAGGTGTCATCAGTAGATTTTCAGTCTTTTTGGATGTGTTTTCTGTAGTGTTTATGACTTGAACCTGTATGGCAATCATGAACCCCTCTGTTTCTCCAAAGAGGTTACCCCACCCAACCAGCAGTTTGATGCAGTTCTGTCAACATGAGCCCGACTGAGGTCAAAGGCATGCCTACCATGGAGCTCCTTCTTGGCCCATGATTGCTTAATGGTGTCGAAAGGCAAACGTGGCTCTTGCTGTTGATTGGAAACTCACTGGTCTATTAGGTGAGCCCAGCTTTAGTTTACATAATGGCATAGTTAGCAGGATGGCATCCCAGTGGTAGGCAAAGTGCAGCAGCATGCAAACTCCCATGAACAATGGACTTTGCAAAAGACTCTTCCGTGTTGTAGAGATAAACCAACTGGCAATAGCACTGGGGAATTGACCTGCCTGCACCGCTCCTTACAAGTAAACACCCATTGAAGTCTGTGGAATGCTACTTTGCTTCTTTATGCTGCTGCTTTCATATAGAGGTAATTTTTGTTAGATCATGTATGAATATAATAGGAAAAAAGTTGTAGCATGTTCTATTACAAGGCCATTGTTATCTAGAAAAAAAGTCAAAGCAAGCAATAGATAGTAACTAGTACCAGTGTTTCTGGTGGCACAATGCGCCACTTACTTCTGTGATATAGTGAAAGAGCCTAAACCAGCAGAGCCGGACAGCAGCCATGTGCTTACAGGACCTGTGATGATGTCACACAGTCACTTACAGACAAGTGGTTGTTAGTATTTTGACTAGTAATTATTAGGAAATTATAGTATCAGTCTTTCTGGTGGCGCAATGCACCACACAGCTTTGCTACATGCATGTCAAACACACAGCTGTGGTACATGCCATGTGCCTGACAGACACAGTTCTGCTATATGACATACCCGTCACAGACACAGCTTGGTACATGACATGCGCCTGACAGACATGACATGAGCATGGTACAAACACAGGTCTGCCATATTATATGCATGTGACAGACACAGCTGTGCCACAGTACATGCACATGTTACAAACTCAGCTTTGCTACATGACATGCGCGTCACAGCAAAGACACAGCTCTGCTACATGACATGCGCATGGTACAAACACAGGTCTGCTACATTATATGCTCGTGACAAACACAGCTGTGCCACAGTACATGCTCATGTTTCAAACTCAGCTCTGCTACATGATGTGGGCGTCAGAGACACAGCTTTGGTACATGACATGCTATGATGTCACCAGCGAGCAGAAGCATGAGAATCACTCACATACTTACAGACATGTGGTCATTAGTAGTTTGATGGGAGGGCAATTATAAAAAAACGTCATCAGAATGGCACATGTGAAAGCACACTATTTTTTAGACAAGGTGCAAAAATGAGTCCATAATATGCTGAAATTAGCCTAATGGTGCCTTCACATGGACGTATTGAACACGCTTCAGCACAACCGTATTTGCGCTATGAATGAGGTAGATTTGCGCACGTGTCAGGACATTTTACTGTATTTTTTGCGCACACAGTGAAGGTGTTTTTGTGCATGGGTCACTACCACACCCCAATTTAAAAGCCTATTTAGCCTAATGTGAATAATATGTGTTTGTTTTTCACGGAACTGCACAGTGTATTGCACATTTGAGCACTGAAGGTCCTCATAGAAGTCTACGGGAGGTGCGCAATATATGAGCGCAAAATTACAGCTTGCTGCATTTTTTCCTGCGTACATGAAATGTGCTTGCAAAAAAGCAGATTGTGGACGACCCCATTGAAATCAATAGGTTGTATTCTCTGCCTATTGCACACACAAATTTTGAGTGTGCAAGTTCGTCTCTGTGAAGGAGCCCTAAGACTAAAGGTGCTTTTACACGGAACGATTATCATTGGTTTGAATTTGAATAATAATTGTTCAGTGTAAACACAGCCAGCAATGGAACAATGAATGATAATTTGTTTGCTTATCGTTTATCAATCATTTCCTGCAAGCATGGAAATCATCGTTGGCTTGTTCGCTAATTGTTGGGTTTAAATACCGATCGTTCTGTCGTTTTTATGCACTTCTACGGTAAATCATCGTTAGCTCGTTCGCTAATTGTTGGGTTTCAATACCAATCGTTCTGTCGTTTTTATGCTCTTCTACGGTAAACTGAATGATCATGTTAAACAAAGAAAAGATTTATCTTTCAGTTAAACTGACCCACTGAACAAAAGAGTAAATAGTCTTCATTTGCTCAGGCGAACAATTATCGCTACATGTAAAAATACCATAATGCTACACAGAGACGTTTTGCAGTGTTACTAATTTTGAACTATAAAGTTAACCATAGTCCACAAGATTACATACATTTCAATGTATTGCGAGGGGCAAACACCCCCGAAACAGCTGTCTGTGTATGGATTCTGGTTTGGCTTTCAATTCCCAATCATTGTTACAAGATTTGTATACAGAGTCTAACATTGGCTTGCAGGAATTTTGCATTCCAATAGGTGGCACTGCAGAGTTATTGTTCCATCTCCTTTATTTGTACATTACCCAGAGGAGCTTGAATGGCCTTATAAGTCTCCTCACTCACCTTCTAGGTGCTCTCCCTAAGCAGAGAAGATAGAGTTCCTGACCAATGTATTGCTTTGGACTGCAACTGTAGCTCAATAGTTAAAAACAATCAGTAGCGCTCCAAAGAGTCTTAGTGTAGCCTGAGGCTGAATTCACACATTGCAGCCACATGGCGGTTGTATTGTGGCCAAAACCAATTTTTAAAATGACTGCAGCTAAAAGCATTTTCATTGTTAATGGCTGTACAGTTATGCATCTAAATGGCAGTTTATCACTTGGTCAAATGAAACTACTTTAGCTGCAGTCAAGTAGAAAACTGCGCTAATCTTTATGTCGCACCTCAGCTGCAACATGTGAACCCGGCCTCAGGTTCTGAGACTGCAGAATTCCTGCAGCGCAATATGAAATTGGCCATTGACTTGTTAACATATAAATGCCAAGTGGGTTTGAAACCTTGTTTGCGGCTTTGCTTTATAAAAAAAAAACACTGTATATATATATATATATATATATATATATATATATTTATTTTTTTTTCCTACAACAGCCCGAGGACAGAAAAAAACTCCAGTCAGCTGTTTGTTTCATTTCAATGCATTTAATAACTGTGCTATAAAGATCAGATCCTAGGAGATTGTTATTAAACAAATTTATCTGTGGTCTGACTGCACAATGACTGGCATACATAATTTTACACAAGACTTGCTTTGCTTTCAAGCTTTAGTCGCATTGGTTTGTCTGAGTTTTTTTCTCATCTCAGACTGATAAAACACTAAAGCTTTTCAAATACTTTTGTCTGGCTTTAGGCCTAAATACTGACTCGGTGAGAACAAAACAATGCTTATTTGCTTTTAATGCAAATCAATAACTTTGTGGGAACTATATAAGTTTCATTTAATTTTGGGAAAATGAGGAAAAGTATCTGTTTCATTGTTCCAATTCTTTGGTAACGATTCTAGTATGCCTGTCTGATAAAATTACCACCAAATGTCAATCACTAGCTAAAAACTGAAAGTTGGTTGGAGAGGGACTACTTAATACTAGGCCATACCCCTAGGTTTTTCATAAAATGGCTTCCTGATTTCCAAAATTGCAGAAGAGGATTTGATGTAGTCTGTGTAGGCAAGAAAGTGGTCAGAGCACTGAGGAAACCCAAGACCTCAATAGCTAGGCATAAGAATAATTCAGATCATTGCACTGGCAGTAGCTTAGAAACAACTGAAGGGTTGAACAATCCTGCAGGTCTCACTCAAGTCATCATTGTGCTGTTGTCAAGTCATCACTGCCGACTCGACTCTCCTGACGGCCGCAGCGTACATTCAGCACTCGCAGTAGCAGACACCCAGCTATGCTATCTGCAGACTCTCCTGGGCTGCAGCCCAAAGGGTCTTGCACTTGGCCATGCACTTAAAGAGCAGCTTGCTAATGTGTTCCCTATTAGTCCTCAGTGTTCCATAAATATATCAAGCATCCTACCCCTGTGGAGGGTGTCTGAGTATTAATGTCCTTCTGGTGTATTCAAGTTGCTTTTTAAGTTGTGCTAACTCCATGGTTTCTTGACAGTTGGCTATTCTCTAACTTAGTTCCTGTCTAAAGTCCTGACTCTAGCTTCTTAAACTGACTACACTTCTGCCTGCTGCCTGCCCTGATCTCTGGACATAGTTCCATACTAAACCTGCCCTCCATGACATGACTCTAGCTTGTTGACGTGTGCTTCTTGCCTTGAGCTGGGCTACCTGACTATGCTCCTGTTAATACCCTCAGGTACCATGACTAGGCCTTAAGTAGCATCAGCCGCCACAGTACTGGGACCACTTCCTGAGTAATGGTATGGGAATCTTGCAGTGAAGTCCACATCCCTAATGGTGGGGTTAAAGGATGAAGACCTGAGTACCCCAGCTGTCATCACAGGATTTAGCCCAAAGTCTAATCAGTCTGTAGCTCAGTGGATCCACATCCGCTGATTCTGACAGTTATGCATGGACCAAGGTTTCTAGAGCTGTGGACCAGTGACTTTTTCTGGTGAGTTTCAAAGATGGAAAGTTATCAAATACATTGAATGAGATTGGTGATGAGAAAGATGGATGTTAGCGTGCAGTGTTTTCTACAATCTTCATTAGTATAGTGGGTGTATCCAGACCTGTCACGCGGGAAACTGGTGTCTGTTTCCCCAACAGGAGCCAAAACTGATGTGAAAGAAGAAGGTAGCAGATGATATAAGTGTAAAGATAGCTCAATACATTTGTCTTTTTCAGCAGACAGGAGAATCGGTAAAAAGGGCAAGTCAAAGAGCAGAAGCTCAGTATGCATTTGAGCATATGGTAGTTGGACCAGTTTCACAGATATGCATTGATGGCTTCCCCAATATTGTGTTATTATTTGGAGTTACTTAGCTCTTTTTGGTGCTTTTTAGGTTGTGCTAACCCCCTGGTTTCTTGACAGTTGGCTATTCTCTAACTTAGTTATTCTCTATAGTCCTGACTCCAGCTTCTTAAACTGACTACACTTCTGTCTGCTGCCTGCCCTGATCTATGGACTAAATTCCATACTGAACCTGCCCTCCATGACCTGACTCTAGCTTGTTGAAGTGTGCCTCCTGCCTTGAGCTGGGCTACCTGACTATGCTCCTGTTTACACCCTCAGGTACCATGACTAGGCCTTAAGTAGCATCAGTCGACACAGTACTGGGACCACTTCCTGAGTAATGGTCTGGGAATCTTGAAGTGAAGCCCACATCCTGACTGCTGGGGTTAAAGGATGAAGACCTGAGTACCTCAGCTGTCATCACAGGATTTAGCCCAAAGCCAAACCAGTCTGTAGCTTAGTGGATCCACATCCGCTGATTCTGACAGTTATGCGTGGACAAAGGTTTCTAGAGTTGTGGATATGGTACGTAGAAGATCATTGAAGACCAGTGACTTTTTCTGGTGAGGTTCAAAGATGGAAAGTTATCAAATACATTGAAACATACAAAGGCAGATTGCTGGGAAAAAAAACAACTTAGTGCAGGGTGCCTACTTTGAAAGTACAGCTCAGTACCTAGTTTGACTTGTTTGTATCTCTCAAATCAAGTGCTGTCTCTTTTAACTTTCTTAAAATAAAGGGGTTTTCCAGGATTCAAAAGAAAATATTCTCCAACCATGAATTGTGAAAAAAGCCATATTGATCGCCTTCTGTTCCTTCCTGTTCAGCTCTAGGGTTTAAGTCCCCTCCACTCTGAACCTGGAAGAGACAGGCTGTGGTCATGTCCTGTTCATTGCACACATGACCACTCAGCTGATCACTGACTTCAGCTGTGATTCTGCCATCAACCGCTGAAGCCTGAGATTGTCTGAGAGGTCACATGTACGTGACTGCAGCTGACTTTTGATCAGTGGGGAATAGGGCTCTAGCACTGGATAGAAAGCCACTGGCGGAGGTGAGTATGACTGTTTTCTTTATTTCAGACCATCCCACGGAGGTTGATTTTTTTTTTGGAGTCACAGAAAACCCTTTTAAGCCAATCACCTCAAA
Source organism: Eleutherodactylus coqui (assembly GCF_035609145.1). Classification (NCBI taxonomy): domain Eukaryota; kingdom Metazoa; phylum Chordata; class Amphibia; order Anura; family Eleutherodactylidae; genus Eleutherodactylus; species Eleutherodactylus coqui. The sequence goes on along the minus strand of NC_089839.1, from coordinate 181,107,384 downwards.
TTTAAGGGCTTCTTCTTTTTGGGTATTATCTTTGCTTAGAAAAGTTGTGAGTAACGTACAGTCGTGCACCTTCGGTTATTTCCCTGATTCAAGGTGGCTGCAGTGTGGCCTCTCCCCTTAATGTTGGAGGTGGCAGGAAATCAGGAATAATAAAAATAATTGCTACATTGCAAATCGTGCGGTGATGAGAAAGATGGATGTTAGCGTGCAGTGTTTTCTACAATCTTCATTAGTATAGTGGGTGTATCCCCACCTGTCATGCGGGAAACTGGTGTCTGTTTCCCCAACAGGAGTCAAAACTGATGTGAAAGAAGAAGGTAACAGATGATATAAGTGTAAAGATAGCTCAATACATTTGTCTTTTTCAGCAGACAGTAGAATCGGTAAAAGGGGCAAGTCAGAGAGCGGAAGCTCAGTAAGCATTGGAGCATGTGGTAGTAGGGCCAGTTTCTTAGATATGTGTTGATGGCCTCCCCAATATTGTGTTATTATTTGGAGTTACTTAGTTCTTTTTGGAATGTATGTTGATATATCAAATGGGCTTCACAACTTTATTTCATTAGTGGTTGAAAGTTTTCCTGTCCTGAAGTATTTTCTGTCCTGAAGTAGCCACAGGAGTGCGTTTTGGTTGGTTTTTTCACAGGCTGATGTATAATGGGGGCCCCACCGTTTGGAAGAGAAGATGGTGGGGCCGATGTCATATTTTGGTTTTCCTTTTCTTAGGAATTGGATCGACGTTTAAGATAGTAACGCTCTTTATGTTCAAGAACTGACAGCCAGCCAACATTATGCCAAAGGTTGTGCTTTTGCAAGGCGGTTGTGGGCGTTTAGTTAGTGCATTAGTGTATCCACAGAGTGCAGACATTGAGCGGTCCTTCATGTGCAGAGAATTTTCTTTGGAATTTTCCAAGGTCAGGTTCTGTGACAGAGAGGTGTTAGCGAGATGATTTAAAGTTATTACATTTAAATGCGTGGTTGAGTGGTTAAGGCAATGGACTGCTAATCTATTGATGTGGTGGTGAGAGATTTCGGAGTCTTAGAAGATCCAAGACAGACATGTAAGAAAGGGTGAAGTGTTTTGTTGGTATAGTATAAGAAGGGAGGAGCTGGAAGGAATAGAGGGCAGTCCCCCCAGTCCTAGTAATTGCTAGGCAGTTGAACTATTTGCTTCTTTCCATAGTGTGAACTCTTCCATCCTATCTATCCTTAAGTATTTTTTTTTGTTCTCACATCTCCTTAATCTACACCGTATCCTAGAGAAACCCGGCCACCTTATCTGTGACCCATTATAGTTGCTCAGGCAACTGTGAAAATATTTTGAAGGCACTTATAAGCTCAGGGTTGCAGTCACTTGTAGAGGCACTGTGGGGAAACTATGAAGGCCATTGCTGACACTTAGAAGTTCTCTTCAGCTATGAAGAGTAGAAGAATAATTACCCATGTAGGCCACTTTTCTTTCAGCTTGAACAATGTCAACATCTGTGATTGAGTAATGGCGTACGTTCCATTTGATCTATTGTCTCAAAAAACTCAACAGCAGGAATATCGCCTACACTCAAATAGCTTTGTGCTGTCTACAATGTATTATTTTCTAGAGTAGTTTGAAGCTTATTCCATTACACAAGAAAGCGAAAACACATCTGCACTGCCTTTACTGTCATCCTATACAAGTTACTTACTGAGTCATTCTTCAGGTTGGGGTTTCATCTTTTTTGTAACTCAATACAAAGCTGCCTGACGGCACACTAATGGTTTGCATAGTTCAATTGAATTTTTCTATAGAGACCCAAGATAAAACAGTCAGTGATATGCAAAATGTCCAATCAATCTGCAGAATGAAATAATGCTAAAAGATGCAAAATAATCAAAAGGACACATGTTGTAATGGGCCTTTATAACAAAGCAAGCCTCACAAAGTTAACAAGCTGGATCCGCGACTGTGATCGCAGATAGTTATGTCAGATTGATAAGCAGAGAGATAATTGTGATTCTAATGTTAAGGGATGACTTCTTGTAAATGAGAGACATAACAATTGCTGTTGTATTTGAAGAAGAAAGAACAAAATAAGGGTAAAACGGTTGCCATGTTCTCTCTCGTTTGAAGTTTTCCAGTTTGAAGCTGCTACAAAGTTTTTCTAAAAGTTATATGGTAGATTTCCTAATAGAGCATTTCAGTTTCAGCAAATAAATGTTATTTTTCATTTAATGAAAAGTTATTCAATTTCCCAATATACTTTCTGTATCGGTTCTTCATGGTCTCTGCTTACTGTTTTCCAATGGGAACCTTTATTTACTTCCAGTGGATACAAGTTTGTTAATGGTCATGTGATAGTTCGCTAAATGGTCAACTTGTTCGCTAAATGATCCTTTAACTGACAGCTATCTCCTTAAACTTCACCATAAACGTGCACTTGGCCCACCTATGTTTGTAACATAGTATGCAAGGTTGAAAAAAAGACACATATCTATCCAGTTCAGTTCAGCCTATTACACCCCTAACTCTTGAGCCAAAGGAAGGGAAAATTCTAAATAAGATAGAAGCCAATTTTCTTGATTTTAGGGAAAAAATTCCTTCCTGATTCCAATTTCCCAATCCAAATTATCCCTGAATCAACAACCCTTCTGAAATAATTAGTGACTATAACATGTAATATTATACCGCTCAAGAAAGAATCCAACCCCTCTTAAACTCCTTTTTTTAAAACTGACATGGAAAAGGATTTGGGGATTTTAGTTAACTGTAAGCTTAACTGGAGTAACCAGTGTCAGGCAGCTGCTGCCAAGGCAAATAGGATCATGGGGTGCATCAAAAGAGTCTAGGGGCACATTACAAGAACATTGTTCTTCCTTTTTACAAGTCACTGTTCAGACCACACATGGAATACTGTGTACAGTTTTTGGGACTGGTACTGAAGAAGGACATATCAGAGCTTGAGGAAGTTCAAAAGCAGGCATCTTAAGTGATAAATTGAAGGGGCAGACTACAATACCCAGAGAGGTTATCAAAATTGGGGTTATTCAGTTTAGAAAAAAAGAGGGCTGAGGGTTGACCTAAAAACTACCTAATAACTATGTATAAATATATCAGGGGTCAATACAGAGATCTCTCCCATCATCTATTTTTTTTTCCCCTAAAATGAGGAAAATTGGCTCCTACCTCATTGGGCATTTTGCCTTCCTATGGATCAATATTGCAGGACAATAGGCTGAACTAGATGTCTTTTTTCAGCCTAAAACACTATGTTACTATGTTTTTCTATGTGTTCACATCCATTAAATTACTATTTTATTTCCCTCTCTGCAGAGTTTACTCATTTTCTTGTGAATTCTTACATGTGATAAATGCTTCTTCATATTTAACCAAATCGAACGGTTGCAATCAAATGACATTGTTAAGGTTAATGATCTGATGATTTACAAGATGAGACACATTTTACCACTAAATGAATCCAACATGTTTTTTCCTGCTGAAGAGTCTGAATAAAAACTATAAATTGATCTTCAAAGTGATAGAACGAGCCTTTAATTCCTGCCTTAATTTTAACAGTGATGTTGAATTGTATTCTGTCATGGGACCGGTTTAAGGGGGAATTCATTGTTTGCTTATATTAAGTACTCATGATAGGGATCATCTCTGGTGGGTTCCTGACTACACAGTGTCAGCTTTAAAATCACAGTGTGGAATTAGAAAGACAAAGCAGCTGTAGAGAAAGTCTTCTAGGAGCCTCTACGTTAACTCATTGACATCATACCAATCATATATAATAAACTGCTTCTTAATGTTTATATTTGTTATACTGTTAACATTTCAAAGGAAACATGTTACAGTCATTTGAAACTAATTCTGAAACATGAATTATACAATAGAGCGATTTCAAGAACCCGGAAAGTTGATCAGGAAAGTTGCAAGTGATAAAGTTAGATAAAGATTCATTTAAAGGGGTTGTTGCCTTTTGAAAGCTCATTTTAAAACACCTTTTAGTGCATTCAGAGTTATGGTGTTTTTACGCTAGCATTTTCATTTCCATTTTGCTGATCCGTCATGTGAGCACCAAAAGAGAAAAAAAAACGTTTCCAGTTTCAAGCCCATAGAAATGTATTGAAGCGAAAGGTCCTCGGTTTCAATCCGTTTCTGTATTTTCTGTCTCCATTCCATTTTTTACACAAGATCATAAGCACAGACTGCTGTGCTTTTGTTTCCAGTTGCAGAATACAGATGGATCCTTTATTATTGCATTGTACTTAGGAGGCAGCGATCATGCTATCATTGAATTTTGGATAACAAGGGGGGGGGGGTAAAGACCTAAGAAGACTCAAACATCAAGCTTGAATTTCAGAAAGGCAGATTTTAATGACCTCAGAAAGAGAGTAGGAAGGATCCAATGGCTGGATATTCTTGAAGGGATTTTGTCATTAGAAAAATAAAAATCAATACCTACCGTTTCCTCCCCGGCGGTCTTCTTAGCACATCTTCTCCTGGCTCCTCTAGTCTCTTGGGTCACATCACCACAAGCTGGCCAGATCCTCTTCTTCCTGTTTTGGAGTGTCCATTATCGGCAGTCTCCTTCCGGCAGGTCAGTGTGTATGTTACATCACTAGTGACGTAACATTTAATGCCTAGCAGGGACTGCTGGGTTATTGCCGAGACTACACGCATGTGCAGTCTCGGCAATAACACAGCATAGGAGTCGGCATTCTCTGCTAGGCAGTGATGTAGAGTACATTGACCTGCAGGAAGGAGAATGCAGACAATTTACACTTTGTCATTGGAAGAAGAAGAATAGGCTGGCTGGAGGTGACGTGACCTGGGGGGACTACAGGAGACAGAAAAAGATCAGCAAGGGGAAGATGTTGTAAGAAGATGTGTGGGGAAGGAATAGATAAGTATTGATTTTTTTAATGACAGGACCCCTTTAAGGACAGAAATGTCCAAGAAGGTTGGGAAATATTTCAAAATGAGATTCTCAAAGCACAGTCGTTATCTATCCCTAAAAGAAGGAGGAATGAGAAGCATTTAAAGAGACCAGGATAGATGAAGACAGAGCTTAAATACATGCTAAACAGCAAGAAAAATATTTTTATCAAACGGAAAGAAGGGGGAATATTTAAAGAAGAATATAATACAATCTGCAGAAATTGTAGGGCACGTGTCAGAAAAGATAAAACTAATATTGAATTGAGGCTTGCAAGAGAGAGGTCAATAAAAATGGATTTGGGGGATGTGTCAAAAGCAAAAGGAAAATAGTGTATTGGTTAAAAATTATGTTGAGAAGGCCGAATTTTCAAATTCCTATATTGTATCTGTTTTCTCTCAGAAAGTACATGTAAAATCAACTGATCTTCCCCGTGCTACTGGAGAAATAAAATAATGGAAACTATCTACAAACAGAGAGATACCAAGGGAACACATAGCTAAACTAAAATAATTCAAGTCTCCAGGTCCAGATGAATTACATCGTAGCATACTGAAAGAAGCAGCAGATGTAGAGGCTAAACCACTCGCTGTAATCTTTGAAAATTTCTGGAGAACAAGTCTCAGAAGATTGGAGAAGGACAAATGTTGTTTTTATCTTCAAAAATGGAAGAAAGTGTACCCAGGAAACTACAGGCCTGTGAGCCTGACTTCTATATCAGGAAAGATCTTTGACCAAATTATTAAACAGCAAGTATGCAAGAACTTGGATGAGAATGGAGTAATTAATAAGAGCCAGCATGATTTATAACAAACAAGTCATGCCAGACAAATCTAATTTCCTTCTATGACAGAACCACCGACTGGGTTGACCAGGGAAATGCAGTAGACATAGTATATCTTAACTTTAGTAAAGCATTTCACAAAGTATCTCATACAATTCTTATTGAAAAAATAACCAAATATGGAATCAACAAGGCAACTGTTATGTGAATTCACAACTGGCCGAGTGATCATACTCAAAGAGTGGTCATAAATTGCCACACATCCAACTGGAAGAATGTCTAAAGTGGGGTACCACAAGACTCTGTGATGGGCTCAGTGTTGTTCAACATATTTCTAAATGATCTACAGGGGGGAATTGATGGGAAACTGATAATGTTTGCTAATGACACAGAACTAGGAGGGATAGCTAACACTAGAGAAGAGAGGATTCAAAAATATCTGGACAAGCTTGAACAGTGGGTGGCAACTAACAGAATGGTATTTAACAAGTAGAAATGCAAAGTACAGCATTTGGGCAAGAAAAATTAAAGCACGTACAGAATGGGAAAAATTGAGCTAAGCAGCACATGTGAAAAAGACTTGGGTATGCTAATAGATCACACACTGAACATAAGTCAACAGTGTGATGCAGTAGCAAAAAAGGCAAACACAATTCTGTGATGTATTAAGAGGCGCATAGAGTCTATATCATGTGAGGTAATTAATGCCCTCTACTCTTCCTTAGTCAGATCTCATCTGGAATAGTGTCCAGTTCTGGGCACCCTAATTTAAAAATGCATCAACAAACTCGAGCAAGTTCAGAAAAGAGTTGCAAAGATAGTGAGTGGTCTACAAACCATGCCCTACGAGGAACGGTTAAAGGATCTGGGAGTGTTCAGCTGGCAAAAAGAAGGCTAAAAGAAGACTTAACAGCTGCCTACAAATATCTGAAGGGTTGTCACAGTGCAGAGGGATCAGCCCTATTCTCATTTGCACAAAGAAATACAAGGGGATGAAACAGAAAGGGATGAGATTAGATTTAGAAAAAACTTTCTGACACTGAGGGTGATCAATGTGTGGAACAGGTTGCCACAGGAGGTGGTGAGTTCTCCTTCAGCGAAAGTCTTCAAACAGAGACTAGACAATCTGTCTGGGATGATTTAGTGAATCTTGCATTGAGAAGGGGTTGGACCCGATGACCCTGGAGTTCCCTTCCAACTCTACGATTCTATACTCAATGGGAGGCAAATGGAACTTGAGCACAATTTATTATACATTTCCAATTTTGCCTGTTTTCTGCAAGGTGGTGCCTCGGCAATGCTGGGGACCTAGATTCAAATTCATCAAGGGAAACCTCAATTTTGAAAATCTCCCACCTTTTGGTCCCAATTCTAAAAAGGGAGGTGGTGGGCAGCAGTGCTAACAACTGAACCAGCACAATTGTTCTTTTGTTGCCATATAAATAGAAGAGCAAGAAGAATAAACACAAAGAGAACCGCAAAATCCAATACAGACTTCACCCTTGGTCAAATTTGAACTTACAATTTCAGCTCTGCAAGGCAGCAGTGCTAATGACTGAGTTAGGGCGCCCACCCACTGGCGATTTTTTTTCCCTGCGAAATTCGCAGCATTTTTTTCTTTGCAGGGGTCTATGGGACTTGTAATGTTAAAATCGCGATCGCGCAAAATCGCGATTTCGCGGTAAATTGCGATTTTGCGCGATTGCGATTTTAACATTACAAGTCCCATAGACCCCTGCAGAGAAAAAAATGCTGCGAATTTCGCAGGGAAAAAAATCGCCAGTGGGTGGGCGCCCTTAGCATGCTTGAGAAGAATAAACATTATGATGTTTGTCTATAGATATGAACCTAGAACTCCAGTGTTACAAGGTGCGTTGGCTCAGTTATTAGTACTGTTGTCTTGGAGTTGTAGGTTCATATCTGACCAAAGATGATTGCTGTATTGAGTTTTTCAAAGTTGATGTTGCCCTTGATAAGATTTGAGCACAGCAAGGCAATATTGCTAACCACTGAGCCACATATATTGAAGAGACACCACCATGTTTCAAATGCTGAAAAACAGATATAAGTGGGAAGCTTTACAGGTGCTATCCATTTTACTTCCATTCTCTAATTCCATTTTTAATAAAACTGCATCAGTTATATTTAAAAAAAAGAATGCTAGTGTGAACGTAGCCTTTGTTTAGGGTCCTCATCTCTTAACCAGAATCTAAAGCACTTACAAAGAGCACCAGTCATTTTGGAGGACCTCCTTTCTTGCCTTGCACTGGACAGACAACTAGTGAAAAGAGAACTTTTGAAAAGTTTGGTTCAGCCGGTTTATCATAATTTTACAAAAGTTCAATTAAGTCCTAATTAGTTCAAACCCTACTAAAAGTTTTCCAGAACCCCTAAAACCAGTGTATGACACTGTCTAAGAGCCATAAAAGTACTATATAACACTCAGCGAGTGTTATAAGAGGCTTTCATGTCTCTTAGACAGTGTTTTACACTAGTGTTCAGGGCTAGTGTTGAGCGGAACCAACCAGTAGAACCCTGTTTCAATTGAACCCTGCTAAAAGCTCAGTTTGAGGTTGTGCCAAACTGAAATTTAGCAAATTGTACTGGTGTGGTGCACCTAACACTATAGACAACTCAGTGATAAATATGGGCACTGTGTAATTCTTCATTTTTTCTGGGAGGGGGAATAGGCGCTCAATACCATGTGACCCAGTGTTGGAACTAGGCTGGAAGTGGAGGTGCCAGCACCACTGCATCTGGACTGGATTCAAGTCTGTTTTGCCAGACAATCCCTTTAAAAGAACATAAATAAAAACAGAAACATAAATAAAATAGAAGAAAAAACATTTAATCACCCTGCTCCCATAAATGTTGTATATGCAATGTATAAAGTAACTATTCATATTGTTAATGTTTTGTGTAGCAATGATTTACTTTTTTTCCTAAGAAAAATATTACCAAATTTCCTAACAGTGATAATCATGAACACAGAGACAGTTTTCATCTGCCAGACACTACTTAAGAAATCAATGAACTTGAGATTTTCTAAATCCCTAAAGCAAATAATTATTCTTTCAAATGTGTTTATTATACTAGTCTGGTGTACAGAGTGCCTTCTGGAGTTTTACACCCATGAAATACGAAATGTCATCCCTAGTACAATGACCACATCTATCAGAAGATTTGGTGTACCATGTTACCCTGTTGTGCATAAGAAACCAGACAATGCAAAGAGAGTCATGAGCAGCTGGAAAACACTTGTGCCCAGATCTTTCTGTTTACACATGGAAGTTCTGGAAACAGCGTACTATGGGCTTTGAAATACCATAAATGGCGATACAGAAAAACTCTTTAAAATATAACTAAACTTTTTCAAAACTTTTGCTATGTCATAGAGATATGTCAGACGTTTGGCTTGTCCTGAAGTTGGGACCCCATGAATCACTAAAAGAGACAAGCAGAAGTGCTCAGCTGAGTGTTGTGCCTGTTTAGCTGTCATTACGAGCAGTGTATGGACTTTATAAACATTCTATAGAGTCTGTACATTGCTTGGAGCATTGATGGAAACCGTTGAATAGGCCCAGCATTTATTTGTCAGTTTAGTTACCCTTTAAAGGTACGAGTTTAGCCAATTCTCCAAACCTAAGAGCCACTTCAAACAGCCATATTGTTAGGCTGTGTACTGTCTGTGTATTCCATGGACAGCACACAGCCCATTATAGCCTATGAGGCCACATGCAAAGAATTTTTCACAGGGATTGGTGGTCCGTGTGAAAAAAAGCTCTGCATATCCCATTCTTGTCCAATTCTATGGATGACAATAGGACATGCAATGTGCAGTGCCCATGGATATTGGACAGCACACAGTTGGGTGTCTTGTGCTATTCAATGCGAGTTCTGCATGAGTTTCTTGGGCTGAACTTGCATATGGCTGGGTAAATCCAGTTTTAGTTTGCTAATTAAGACGCTCCTCATGGGAGGGGAGTCTTGCAAGGTTCCCATTATCTGATACTAAAGTTGATGAGGCTAATCAGGTTTTGCTCTCTTTCCCAAGAGCTCACGGTCTGCCTATAAAGCATGTACACTCTTTAATTTGTAGTATTTCCAGTAGTAGCTATCAAGAAGGTGAAAATGGCAGCCACAAATATGGTCCATATCACAGAATGACAGGTTTTTGTATTATTGTGTCTTTCTGAAGGAGGCTGGGGAATGGACTGACATTGGACCTTGTGTTTTTCTAGAAGAGGAAATAAGAAACAGAAGATTTAAGGATAAATAGCAAAGCAGTATTCTAAGTAATTATGCAGAACAATATCAATACGAGATGAAGGAATTGAAAATGAATCTATTGCATAAAAGGATCACAAAATGCAAAGCAGAACACTTAAGATAAGTTTCAAGAGCTTGAATACAAATAATACATTTATATTACGTGAAGAAAGAATTATTTATAAGTATTGTATTATATAAACTATCAAGCAAACAAGTGAGGATTATAATATGAAGACAAGGCTAAAGAGCTAAATTTCAATGTAACAATTCAGAAAATTATATTCAAATTATAAAAGAAATTCTAGAAGAAACAAATAAAATATTAGAATATATTGGATTGTGTAACAGAAAATAAAGACAATTAGGAACAGAATGATGAAGCTTTTGTTTAAAAACACCGAATGAAGCACTTAAAGGAGATGTCCCGAGGCAGCAAGTGGGTCTATACACTTCTGTATGGCCATAATAATGCACTTTGTAATGTACATTGTGCATTAATTATGAGCCATACAGAAGTTATAAAAAGTTTTATACTTACCTGCTCCGTTGCTAGCGTCCTCGTCTCCATGGAGCCGACTAATTTTTGGCCTCCGATGGCCAAATTAGCCGCGCTTGCGCAGTCCGGGTCTTCAGCTTTCTTCTATGGAGCCGCTCGTGCCAGAGAGCGGCTCCGTGTAGCTCCGCCCCGTCACGTGCCGATTCCAGCCAATCAGGAGGCTGGAATCGGCAGTGGACCGCACAGAAGAGCTGCGGTCCACGAAGGTAGAAGATCCCGGCGGCCATCTTCAGCGGTAAGTATTGAAGTCACCGGACCGCCGGGATTCAGGTAAGCGCTGTGCGGGTGGTTTTTTTAACCCCTGCATCGGGGTTGTCTCGCGCCGAACGGGGGGGGGGTTTAAAAAAAAAAAAACCCGTTTCGGCGCGGGACATCTCCTTTAAATTCAAACAGCTTAAATAAAACCTGAGCTGTACTAACAATGCTGCAGAATTTAGAGCTGCAATCTCACCCTAATTTGCTTAATGAATTTACCTCCTAAGACTTTTTGTCTGTACAACGAGGTGTGTCTGTCAATTAGCTTGGTGACTGTTTCCAAATAGCTACAAGATGATTTGTTATTGCAGTTCTGAACCTTGTGAGAACTTGGGGGTTGTTGCTCAGTGGATTGCCATCTTTCCTACATCAGATGGATGGCAGCTAGAGATGAGCGAACACCAAAATGTTCGGGTGTTCGTTATTCGGAACGAACTTCCCGTGATGCTCGAGGGTTCGTTTCGAACAACGAACCCCATTGAAGTCAATGGGCGACCAGAACATTTTTGTATTTCGCCGATGCTCGCTAAGGTTTTCATGTGTGAAAATCTGGGCAATTCAGGAAAGTGATGGGAATGACACAGTGACGGATAGGGCAGGCGAGGGGCTACGTGTTGGGCTGCATCTCAAGTTCACAGGTCCCACTATTAAGCCACAATACCGGCAAGAGTGGGCCCCCCCCCCCTCCCAACAACTTTTACTTCTGAAAAGCCCTCATTAGCATGGCATACCTTTGCTAAGCACCACACTACCTCCAACAAAGCACAATCACTGCCTGCATGACACTCCACTGACACTTCTCCTGGGTTACATGCTGCCCAACCGCCCCCCCTCCCCCCCCACAGCGCACACCAAAGTGTCCCTGGGCAGCCTTCAGCTGCCCTCATGCCACACCACGCTCATGTCTATTTAGAATTGCGTCTGCCATGACGAGGGACCGCAGGCACACACTGCAGAGGTTGGCACGGCTAGGCAGCGACCCTCTTTAAAAGTGGCGGAGCGATAGCCCACAATGCTGTACAGAAGCAATGAGAAATAGAATCCTGTGCCACCGCCATCAGGAGCTGCACACGTGGGCATAGCAATGGGGAACCTATGTGCCACACACTATTCATTCTGTCAAGGTGTCTGCATGCCCCAGTCAGACCGGGCTTTTTAATTCATAGACACAGGCAGGTACAACTCCCTATTGTGAAGTCCCTGTCGACCCACAGCATGGGTGGCTCCCTGGAACCCACCGGCGGTACACAGAAATATCCCATTGCATTGCCCAACACAGCTGAGGTAGTAATGTCGTGCTTAATGCAGGTGGGCTTCGGCCCACACTGCATGCCCCAGTCTGACTGGGGTTCTTTATAAGTGTACAGATGTAGTAAAAACTCCGTGTGCACCTACAGCATGGGTGGGTGCCAGGAAGCCACCGGCGGTACATAAAAATATCCCATTGCATTGCCCAACACAGCTGAGGTAGTAATGTTGTGCTTAACCCTTTCCAATCCAATTTGTATATGGTTTTCCTAGGGGGCTTACTCTTTTTCTGCCGTTATACAACGGCGCTATATGCTGGCTAAAGCCAGTACTGCATGAGCTGACACGTAGGATAGGCTCCGACAGCAGAGAGGCTGGCAATATACAGTAAGAGAACCCCGACGGACGTCTACCAACAACGGAGCTGTACAGCCTTAAACCCTAATGTCTTCACAGGTCACACAGTGGACTGGAAAGGGTTAATGCAGGTGGGCTTCGGCCCACACTGCATGCCCCAGTCTGACTGGGGTTCTTTACAAGTGGACACATGTAGGTTAAACTCCCTGTGGACCCACTGCCTGGGTGGGTGCCAGGAAGCCACCGGCGGTACATAGAAATATCCCATTGCATTGCCCAACACAGCTGAGGTAGTAATGTCGTGCGTAATACAGGTGGGCTTCGGCCCACACTGCATGCCCCAGTCAGACGGGTTCTTTAGAAGTGTACAGATGTATTAAAAACTCAGTGTGCACCTACAGCATGGGTGGCTCCCTGGAACCCACCGGCGGTACATAAAAATATCCCATTGCATTGCCCAACACAGCTGAGGTAACGTCAGCTGTAATGCAGGTGGGCTAAAAATTAATTTGATTACACTGTAGGCGATGGCCCACAAAAATTGCTGTATCAACAGTACTAATGTACATCCCAAAAATTGGCCATGGCCAGCCAAGAGGGCAGGTGAAACCCATTAATCGCTTTGGTTAATGTGGCTTAAGTGGTAACTAGGCCTGGAGGCAGCCCAGTGTAACGAAAAATTGGTTCAAGTTAAAGTTCCAATGCTTTTAAGCGCATTGAAACTTATAAAAATTGTTCTGAAAAATTATTTGAGTGAGCCTTGTGGCCCTAAGAAAAATTGCCCGTTCAGCGTGATTACGTGAGGTTTCAGGAGGAGGAGCAGGAGGAGGAGGAGGAGGAATATTAGACACAGATTGATGAAGCAGAAATGTCCCCGTTTTGGATGGTGAGAGAGAACGTAGCTTCCATCCGCGGGTGCAGCCTACGTATTGCTTACGTATCGCTGCTGTCCGCTGGTGGAGAACAGAAGTCTGGGGAAATCCAGCCTTTGTTCATCTTGATGAGTGTTAGCCTGTCGGCACTGTCGGTTGACAAGCGGCTACGCTTATCTGTGATGATTCCCCCAGCCGCACTAAACACCCTCTCCGACAACACGCTAGCCGCAGGACAAGCAAGCACCTCCAGGGCATACAGCGCTAGTTCAGGCCACATGTCCAGCTTCGACACCCAGTAGTTGTAGGGGGCAGAGGCGTCACCAAGGATGGTCGTGCGATCCGCTACGTACTCCCTCACCATCCTTTTACAGTGCTCCCGCCGACTCAGCCGTGACTGGGGAGCGGTGACACAGTCTTGGTGGGGAGCCATAAAGCTGGCCAGGCCCTTAAAGACTGTTGCACTGCCTGGGATGTACATGCTGCTCGATCTACGCACATCCCCTGCTACCTTGCCCTCGGTACTGCGCCTTCTGCCACTAGCGCTGTCGGCTGGGAATTTTACCATCAGCTTGTCCGCAAGGGTCCTGTGGTATAGCAACACTCTCGAACCCCTTTCCTCTTCGGGAATCAGAGTGGGCAGGTTCTCCTTATACCGTGGATCGAGCAGTGTGTACACCCAGTAATCCGTAGTGGCCAGAATGCGTGCAACGCGAGGGTCACGAGAAAGGCATCCTAACATGAAGTCAGCCATGTGTGCCAGGGTACCTGTACGCAACATATGGCTGTCTTCACTAGGAAGATCACTTTCAGGATCCTCCTCCTCCTCCTCCTCCTCCTCAGGCCATACACGCTGAAAGGATGACAGGCAATCAGCCGGTGTACCGTCAGCAGCGGCCCAAGCTGTCTCTTCCCCCTCCTCCTCATCCTCCTCATGCTCCTCCTCCTCCTCCTGTACGCGCTGAGAAATAGACAGGAGGGTGCCCTGACTATCCAGCGGCATACTGTCTTCCCCCGCCCCCGTTTCCGAGCGCAAAGCAGCTGCCTTTATGGTTTGCAGGGAATTTCTCAAGATGCATAGCAGAGGAATGGTGATGCTAATGATTGTAGCATCGCCGCTCACCACCTGGGTAGACTCCTCAAAATTACCAAGGACATGGCAGATGTCTGCCAACCAGGCCCACTCTTCTGAAAGGAATTGAGGAGGCTGACTCCCACTGCGCCGCCCATGTTGGAGTTGGTATTCGACTATAGCTCTACGTTGTTCATAGAGCCTGGCCAACATGTGGAGCGTAGAGTTCCACCGTGTGGGCACGTCGCACAGCAGTCGGTGCACTGGCAGCTTAAAGTGATGTTGCAGGGTGCGCAGGGTGGCAGCGTCCGTGTGGGACTTGCGGAAATGTGCGCAGAGCCGGCGCGCCTTTACGAGCAGGTCTGACAAGCGTGGGTAGCTTTTCAGAAAGCGCTGAACCACCAAATTAAAGACGTGGGCCAGGCATGGCACGTGCGTGAGGCTGCCAAGCTGCAGAGCCGCCACCAGGTTACGCCCGTTGTCACACACGACCATGCCCGGTTGGAGGCTCAGCGGCGCAAGCCAGCGGTCGGTCTGCTCTGTCAGACCCTGCAGCAGTTCGTGGGCCGTGTGCCTCTTATCGCCTAAGCTGAGTAGTTTCAGCACGGCCTGCTGACGCTTGCCCACCGCTGTGCTGCCACACCGCGCGACACCGACTGCTGGCGACATGCTGCTGCTAACACATCTTGATTGCGAGACAGAGGAGGAGGAGGAGGAGGAGGGTGCTTTAGTGGAGGAAGCATACACCTCCGCAGATACCAGCACCGAGCTGGGGCCCGCAATTCTGGGGGTGGGTAGGACGTGAGCGGTCCCAGGCTCTGACTCTGTCCCAGCCTCCACTAAATTCACCCAATGTGCCGTCAGGGAGATGTAGTGGCCCTGCCCACCTGTGCTTGTCCACGTGTCCGTAGTTAAGTGGACCGTGGCAGTAACCGCGTTGGTGAGGGCGCGCACAATGTTGCGGGAGACGTGGTCGTGCAGGGCTGGGACGGCACATCGGGAAAAGTAGTGGCGACTGGGAACTGAGTAGCGCGGGGCCGCCGCCTCCATGATACTTTTGAAGGACTCAGTTTCCACAACCCTATACGGCAGCATCTCAAGGCTGATGAATTTTGCTATGCGGACGGTTAACGTTTGAGCGTGCGGGTGCGTGGCGGCGTACTTGCGCTTGCGCTCGAACACTTGCGCAAGCGACGGCTGAACGGTGCGCCTAACTACACTGCTGGATGGGGCCGAGGACAGCGGAGATGAGGGTGTGGGTGCAGGCCATGAGGCGGTAGTGCCTGTGTCCTGAGAGGGGGGTTGCATCTCAGTGGCAGGTTGGGGCACAGGGGGAGAGGCAGGGGTGCAAACCGGAGGCGGTGAACGGCCTTCGTCCCACCTTGTGGGGTGCTTGGCCATCATATGTCTGCGCATGGTGGTGGTGGTGAGGCTGTTGGTGTTGGCTCCCCGGCTGAGCTTTGCGCAACAAAGGTTGCACACCACTGTTCGTCGGTCGTCAGGCGTCTCTGTGAAAAACTGCCAGACCTTAGAGCACCTCGGCCTCTGCAGGGTGGCATGGCGCGAGGGGGCGCTTTGGGAAACACTTGGTGGATTATTCGGTCTGGCCCTGCCTCTACCCCTGGCCCTGGCCACCGCACTGCCTCTTGCAACCTGCCCTGCTGATGCCCTTGACTCCCCCTCTGAAGACCTGTCCTCCTGAGTAAGCGTTGCACACCAGGTGGGGTCAGTCACCTCATCGTCCTGCTGCTCTTCCTCCGAATCCTCTGTGCGCTGCTCCCTTGGACTTACTGCCCTTACTACTACCTCACTGCAAGACAACTGTGTCTGATCGTCATCGTCCTCCTCACCCACAGAAAGTTGTTGAGACAGTTGGCGGAAGTCCCCAGCCTCTTCCCTCGGACCCCGGGAACTTTCGAATGGTTGGGCATCAGTGACGATAAACTCCTCTGGTGGGAGAGGAACCGCTGCTGCCCAATCTAAGCAGGGGCCCGAGAACAGTTCCTGGGAGTGTTCCCGCTCCTGAGCAGGTGTCATTGTAGTGGAGTGAGGAGGCTGGGAGGAAGGAGGAGCAGCAGACAGAGGATATGGATTTGCAGCAGTGGACGGCGCAGAACTGCGTGTTGACGATAGGTTGCTCGAAGCACTTTCTGCCATCCAGGACAGGACCTGCTCACACTGCTCATTTTCTAATAACCGTCTCCCGCGTGGACCCATTAATTGGGCGATGAATGTGGGGACGCCAGAAACGTGCCTCTCTCCTAATCGCGCAGCAGTCGGCTGCGACACACCGGGATCAGGAGCTCGGCCTGTGCCCACACCCTGACTTGGCCCTCCGCGTCCTCGGCCGCGTCCACGTCCTCTAGGCCTACCCCTACCCCTCAGCATGCTGTATTACCAGTGATTTGATTTCACAGGCAGGAAATAAATTGGCGCAAGACTGCAGGCCAAATATAATTTTTTCCCTTTTTGGAAAACGAAAGGCCCCACTGCCTCTAGTGAATGAATAATCTAAGTTTAATAACTGTGCTGTGTCCCTGCTAATGTGTCACAGAACGTGAGGGTAGCAGAGTTATTATAACTCTGGCAGAGCAGGTATTTTTTTTCCCAATTAAGGAAAGCAAATGGCGAAGCCAGCAGTAAAGCGTAGCTGGGTGCGTATGATTTAGCAATGTTTTTCACGCAGCTCACACGTGTCCACCGCCCGTAAGGACGGACAGAGGCTGGACAAATAGATTTGTTTCCACTTGTTTTTCCACCAAAAGGCAGCACTGCGTATATTCAATGAACATGAGAAGTTTAATAACTGTGCTGTGTCCCTGCTAATGTGTCACAGAACGTGAGGGTAGCAGAGTTATTATAACTCTGGCAGAGCAGGTATTTTTTTTCCCAATTAAGGAAAGCAAATGGCGAAGCCAGCAGTAAAGCGTAGCTGGGTGCGTATGATTTAGCAATGTTTTTCACGCAGCTCACACGTGTCCACCGCCCGTAAGGACGGACAGAGGCTGGACAAATAGATTTGTTTCCACTTGTTTTTCCACCAAAAGGCAGCACTGCGTATATTCAATGAACATGAGAAGTTTAATAACTGTGCTGTGTCCCTGCTAATGTGTCACAGAACGTGAGGGTAGCAGAGTTATTATAACTCTGGCAGAGCAGGTATTTTTTTTCCCAATTAAGGAAAGCAAATGGCGAAGCCAGCAGTAAAGCGTAGCTGGGTGCGTATGATTTAGCAATGTTTTTCACGCAGCTCACACGTGTCCACCGCCGGTAAGGACGGACAGAGGCTGGAGAAATAGATTTGTTTCCACTTGTTTTTCCACCAAAAGGCAGCACTGCGTATATTCAATGAACATGAGAAGTTTAATAACTGTGCTGTGTCCCTGCTAATGTGTCACAGAACGTGAGGGTAGCAGAGTTATTATAACTCTGGCAGAGCAGGTATTTTTTTTCCCAATTAAGGAAAGCAAATGGCGAAGCCAGCTGTAAAGCGTAGCTGGGTGCGTATGATTTAGCAATGTTTTTCACGCAGCTCACACGTGTCCACCGCCCGTAAGGACGGACAGAGGCTGGACAAATAGATTTGTTTCCACTTGTTTTTCCACCAAAAGGCAGCACTGCGTATATTCAATGAACATGAGAAGTTTAATAACTGTGCTGTGTCCCTGCTAATGTGTCACAGAACGTGAGGGTAGCAGAGTTATTATAACTCTGGCAGAGCAGGTATTTTTTTTCCCAATTAAGGAAAGCAAATGGCGAAGCCAGCAGTAAAGCGTAGCTGGGTGCGTATGATTTAGCAATGTTTTTCACGCAGCTCACACGTGTCCACCGCCCGTAAGGACGGACAGAGGCTGGACAAATAGATTTGTTTCCACTTGTTTTTCCACCAAAAGGCAGCACTGCGTATATTCAATGAACATGAGAAGTTTAATAACTGTGCTGTGTCCCTGCTAATGTGTCACAGAACGTGAGGGTAGCAGAGTTATTATAACTCTGGCAGAGCAGGTATTTTTTTTCCCAATTAAGGAAAGCAAATGGCGAAGCCAGCAGTAAAGCGTAGCTGGGTGCGTATGATTTAGCAATGTTTTTCACGCAGCTCACACGTGTCCACCGCCCGTAAGGACGGACAGAGGCTGGAGAAATAGATTTGTTTTCACTTGTTTTTCCACCAAAAGGCAGCACTGCGTATATTCAATGAACATGAGAAGTTTAATAACTGTGCTGTGTCCCTGCTAATGTGTCACAGAACGTGAGGGTAGCAGAGTTATTATAACTCTGGCAGAGCAGGTATTTTTTTTCCCAATTAAGGAAAGCAAATGGCGAAGCCAGCAGTAAAGCGTAGCTGGGTGCGTATGATTTAGCAATGTTTTTCACGCAGCTCACACATGTCCACCGCCCGTAAGGACGGACAGAGGCTGGACAAATAGATTTGTTTTCACTTGTTTTTCCACCAAAAGGCAGCACTGCGTATATTCTATGAATAATAACTGTGTTGTGGCCCTGCCTATACAATTCTTTCCCTGCAGTATCAATGGAGGGTGGAATGCTCTGCAGAGGCGATTTTGAGAAGCCCAAAAAAAATGCAGCACAGCTAACAGCAGCCTGGACAGTACTGCACACGGATAAATATGGCCCTAGAAAGGACCGTTGAGGTTCTTGAAGGCTACACTCACTCCTAACACTCTCCCTGCCTATGCAGCACTTCTGTCCCTAATGCCAGGTGCAACGCTCTGCAGAGCCGATTTTGAGGAAAAAAAAATGCCACTGCTAACAGCAGCCAACACACAGCTATCAGTGGCCCTAATAAGGACCTTTGGGGGGTCTTGAAGCCTACACTAACTACCAATTCTTTCCCTACAGCAGCTCCGGTACAAACAGCACTGTCCCTCATCTAACTCACCAGGCATCTGAGGCGAGCCGCGGGAGGGGCCGACTTTTATATTAGGCGAACACCTGATCTCGCCAGCCACTCACAGCAGGGGGGTGGTATAGGGCTTAAACGTTGCAGGGGGAAGTTGTAATGCCTTCCCTGTCTTTCAATTGGCCAGAAAAGCGCGCTAACGTCTCAGGGAAGGAAGTGAAAGTAACCAGAACACCGCATGGTGTTCGTTACGAATACCGAACATCCCGAACACCCTAATATTCGCACAAATATCAAGCTCGGACGAACGCGTTCGCTCATCTCTAATGGCAGCCCATCAGAAAACCACACCCAAGTCAGGTGTTTATGTAAAGCGGGGTGAATCAGAAGAACAGCACCAACAACAGTCTTCACACTGTTGTTAATAGTAACAATGTACATGGTACAAAACATATCCCTGGCTGTCTGCCCGCTAAATAACAGATTCTTCAATCCTGACTAACATTTAGCCTTAACGCCTTAGGGCGCCCACCCACTGGCGATTTTTTTCCCTGCGAAATTCGCAGCATTTTTTTCTCTGCAGGGGTCTATGGGACTTGTAATGTTAAAATTGCGATCGCGCAAAATCGCGATTTCGCGGTAAATTGCGATTTTGCGCGATCGCGATTTTAACATTACAAGTCCCATAGACCCCTGCAGAGAAAAAAATGCTGCGAATTTCGCAGGGAAAAAAAATCGCCAGTGGGTGGGCGCCCTTAACATAATGTCCATCAAATCATACTCAACCAAGTGCTAGTTTAAGGGGGCATCCTCCCCTGTCAAACTTGTGGTTTTCAGATTTGGTCCTAGCATCCAACTCCCAGTGTGTATCTCACCACTGTGGTAAAGCAAATGGACCTCTCCAAGGACACAGAAACCAGCAACACAGGAGAAGTTGTGTTCTACAGCCACATTCACCCAGGTGTTGACTGATTAGAAACCCCTTCCATGCCAGAGATTTTCTCACACCACCTGTCCAGTAATTACCATTGGCCACTATTGGTACTGCATACCTACCACCTTCATACAGTATGTCACAGCTTGTTTGCAGAAATGTTTGAGACTATCCTATTCATCTGAAAGGTATTTACAGAAGCCACCCTATCTAGATGTATGGAATAGATTTTCTGCTGCATAAAGTTTTTAACAAATCTCAGAAACACTGCAAGATAAGTAAAGGTGGCCATACACATTAGGCTAAAACCAAGTAATCCAAGCCCAAACATTTTAGTGGGATCAGATGATCATCTATTTTGTATAAGATGTTCGATCGATGTTCGTTTGGCAGAGGTTGGGGGGGGGGGGAAGATCAAGCATGTTGATTTTAATATGCCTGATCCTTTTGTTCTCAAGGCAGATACATGGGAGCTGTTGTCAGAGGTGTCTGGTAGTGGGTTACTCCCCTCTATTGAGAGAAAATGCAAGTACAAAATGAGTAATGAGCATGCATGTATATGGGGAGCATTAGATGTCGGTCAAACAAGTGCTCAGCCAACAACTATTGAAAGGGTATGGCCAGCTTTGGTTTTATCACCCAAGATATTTATCCCCTATCCATAGGGTAGGGAATAAATGTTTGATTGTTGGGGGATCAAACTGCTTTGAATCCCCAGAGATCCTGAGACTGGAGCAGCGGTGCACTTGGTCGACCATCATTCCATTCATTTCTATGGAATAAACAGAGATCGATGTGTTCAGCAATCTCCCTTCATTTCATGGGAGTGCATGGAGCCATGGTCACACATATCCATCGCTACTCCATTCACATGAAATATTCAGGTGTAGTATTGCTTATAAATCATCTTGATTTTCGCAGATTCAAATAGATTTTTGTAGAAAATTGCAGGAAAATAAAACGTCCCATTATGCCTGCTACAGAGGTCAGCGTGCAGCCAATCAGCAGCCAGGGTGCCTTGCAGTTGTCACTAAATGTGTCCTTCATCTTGCATGAGGGCAACAGTTTCATTGGACACTTGCATCACACAACCTAGCCATATATAACATAGGTGCACTGCAACCAACGCGATTTTACAGTTGAGCACAGGACAGGAAAGCTGGATCACTTTTATATGCCTATATAACATGTGGTCTGTTGTTAGGGACAGATATTCCACAGAATACATATTGCTTCTGGATGTGAAAGCTTGGATACGAGCAGAGAACTTAAATGGTGTTCTATTAAAGGGAGTAGAGAAAGTTTCTGCATCATGTTTATATACCTATATGAAATGTGGTCTATTCAGCGGGAAAGGGTATATTTCTGTTCTTATTATCATATATATCAGCAAAATAAACAGACAAAAAACACTTTGGCATTGGGAATACTGCAGTTCTCTGTTTGTTGTCTCAGATGTTGTTCAAAGTTGCAATTCCATCCACTATGAATTATTTGCAGACCTTACGCAGCTAGCAATGAGGTTTGGGGTATTCAGTTACACTACACCAAACAGTGACAGATTACAAAGATAGAAGTTATTCTCTGTGGCCTTCTGTTCTCACATATCATGCCTCATTGGGATTGTGACTTACTTAGTCGGCGGTGATTTTTTTGTTAATATAGAACAAAAAGAAAATCAAACAGGGAAACAGCAAATTCACACAGTGCATGTAAGCGGCCTCAGACATCGTTCAAAGTCAGCGGTGCAGGCACTTTGAATTCTTTGTAGGCTTTACGTAGCTATCAGTGGTTTTCTGCAAGCTACAAAGTTAACCGAAAAGTTACATAAAACTACACTAAAAAGTGAACAAATATAAGAGCTATACTGTAACCCTCAGCTACATCTAGTTGCGGCAGCACCAATGTCAGGCTCACAATTAGATCTGCTCACAGGACTTATACAGGCTGGGAATTCTTTGAAATTGCACATTATAACAGATGAGTGACTGGTCATCTGTAATATGTGCGGTAAGTATTTAAAATGTAACAAGAATGTAAACAACCTCAATACAATGTGTATGAACAGTCACATGAACTCCCAGCACTCGCTGCCTTGGAAAGCCCACCTGGACCAGAGGGCAAAAAGACAGCCTCATCCTGCTCTCTTTTCCGTTCTCTCTTCCTCCATCTTCGTTCATGTTCATGCAGCAGCCTGTGAGCACAGAAAGGTAGTTTTGTGTAGCGGCAGTGGTGCACCTATTTCAGTCCTCTCATCTGTAATTGACGAGGGCTTCAGAGCTAGGAGTGGGAAAAGGAGAGCAGAAGTTGAGCTGCCACCATCACCACCACCTTCACTGACATTGACATCTACCCCATATTCCAGTGTATCCTAGGTCAGCAGCCAGTCCTTCACCCCCAGCTAAAAAACAATGCTACCTCAACCATCCATGGGCACATAGACTAAACGCAAGCATTGCCCAACTGCTTGCAATGGAAAAGCTGCCCTTCAGGTTAGTGGACATAGACGCCTTCCTCAACATGATTCTTAACCCACAGTACCAGCTGCCATTTTTTGCCCAAAAAGCCTTTCGTGCCCTGCACCACAATGTAAGTGATAACATATCCTTGGCATTGAAGAATGCTGTCAGTGGCTGAGTGCACTTGACCATGGACATGTGATCCAGAAAGTGTGGCCAGGGGCATTACATATCCTTAACAGCACACAGAATTAATATCCTGTAAGAGGGGCATAAAGTTAAAAGTGGTGGTTCACATACCATGGTAACCCCAACAATGACCCAGGTTTACATCCATTGCTTCAAAAGGCCAGGAAACTGTGCTCACACTCTCGGCGGAGGTGGAGTGACAGTTCAGGCTACCACTCAACTGTCTCATCTGTGATGTACCTGCATGGTGGAATTTCATGTTGCATATGTTGCAGAGGCTATGCCAGCAACAGAGAACGATCATGAAATACTAGATGGTCTACAAGCATCCCTGTTATCTACCTGCTGGAACAGGCCGTACAGGGCCTTATTGACAATGAGGTGTTGTCTCAGGAGGAGGAAGGGATACCAATCTCCCAACTGTCTTGCCAGTCCACCATTACTTAACACAGCAGGAAGGGTGTCTTCTCCAACATGTTTCTCCACTTGTGTTGCTTGAATGTTATTTTTACCTGGTAGTATTTCTCTCTGTAAAATTGATGACATTGCTTTTAGAACAAGCTGCACACCTGCTGTTTTCCTTGGTGCTATTTTTGATCTATAAGACCCTGTGTGGACCTTCTTTTATTTTCAATAATACCCTTGTGCTATGATTGACTCCCCCACCACTGTACACAATTTGATCAATTATTGGGAGGAGTACAGTGTTCCCCAGATATGTGACTGTTGTGAGGGATTAGCGTTTAGGGGCAGTAGCAGCGTGGGCATCCGCGGCCAGAGACAGTGACACCGGGCAACAACGTTCTTTAGTCCAGGCTTTGCCTGGGTTTATTGCAGCAGAAACAAAACCAAAACCAGGCCTTGGCTTCAGGCCAACATAAAATAATCACCTGCTCGTCTGAGCGCTTACTACACAAGAGTTCGGCCCTGACTACTCACTTCCAAAATTTCACATAGCCAGTCCGGTCCTCAGACCTGTGGAGGTCTCACCACACCCTCCTGGGTGTTGAGGTTAGGGGCGTTACCCTGTCAACCTCGCCTTTTGGCTCTCTCACAGCCCACACGCGGGGCTAGCCGGCCTCCTTGCTCCACAGAGCCCTCTCTCTGGCTCTCAGCCAGACGCTCTCTCCCTGGCTCTCAGCCAGATGCTTTCTCTCTCTGGCTCTCAGCCAGATGCTCCTTCTCTCTGACCTGCAGGCCCAGGCTTCATAAGGCCTGGTACCAGCCCCTCCTGGTACGTGGGAGTGACCATCCCACCCTTCACTTTGGTCACTCCAGGAAAAGCCGGACCGGACTATGCGGCTTGGAGCCACTTACCAAACTACAACGTGTCAGTAACATAGCGTTACTGACACAGAAATGCTGGCTTCCTCCACCGAGCCCAGGCCGCTCGGTGGCACGTATCCACCCTCCAGCATTTTATCAGTCACTGTCTCACATACCCTCCCCCTCTGTTCGAGCCCGTGGGTTCGGACACTTAGCTGTCCTGAAATGCGTCCTCGACAAGGCCTGGGTGTTGGGCTTCGGTCCCATGCTCAAAGTCTCTTCTTCTTGGCCCTCCAGGGTCAAAGCTCCAGGCTCGGGGGTCTCTTTCTAGTGCAAGAACCTTGTCTCTGTGTTCTTCCAGTTCCTTTACCTCTGACTCTGACTTTTTCTTGGTAGTATTCAGTTCGCTGATGAGCTGGTCCTTGGAGCCAGCATCCCTGTGATAGGCTTCTACCACTTGGACAAACAGTTTCTTCACTTTTGGGGTTTGCTTTTGTACGTCACTATTCTTTTGCTGCAGTTCTTTCAAGACTTCTGCGTCCACTTGTGAGACCTTCTGAGCCTCAGTAGTCTCCCTTTGTAAACATAATTTGGCATTCTTTACTACTTGTAACTTTTTCAGATTCTTTAACAAAATCCCCTTTTTTCTTTTCTGTCTGAACTGGGTTTTAGACATGTCTGGTCTTTCAGCCGCTTGGCTATCTGATTTACAGCATTTCATCTTCATGCACAACTTCTCTGAGAACTGCTGAAGCTCTGCTCTTTTCTCTGACACTAATTTTAGGGGGCGCTTCAGGGTTAGCGCTTCAGTCTCTTTCTTAATATTCTCCAGCAGGATCTCCATTTCTGCTACCGGTCGTTGGAACACACCGATTAGCTTTCCCCGTATCAGGGTTCTCTTTTCAGCATCTGTCTTGGTGCTTATCCAGCCTTGCATTTTAGTGTGCACAAGCTTGTTACGCCTTTCTTTTGCAACTTTAGGAAGCACTGACTTCTCCTCAGTAAGCCACTGTTCACACATCTTTTGTTTCTTCTCCCAGTTGGATGCCATCTGACATTGGTAACCAAGCTCCACATTAATGTCTTCTACTTCCTGCTGAAGACTCACTGTAAACTTCTCAAGTTCATCATAGACATCAGTTTGAAGACAAAACAGCTGATTTAGCGCTTCCACTTCTAGGATTTCACTGTCTTGCTCTTCAACCGTGACCCAGCATGCAGGGTTCTCATACAGTTTCTCTTCCTTCTCTGACATCATTTTCAGGGTGGGTGTTAAAGTTAACACTTCGGTCTCTTTCATACAGACCCTTTCTTCAGCACGCTCACATTCAGTGACATATCTTGCCGACCTGATTTTCTCTTCTGTGAGCTGCTGTTCACATAGTTGCTGTGTCTTTCTTAGTTTGGATACAAGGTCCTTTTGGAGACCAAGCTTCACAGAAGCACCTTCTATCTCTTGCTGAAGATGTACTTTAACCTTCTCGAGCTTGTCACAAGCAGCTGTCTTCTCTACACACTGCTGCCTTGTAGTTTCTAATTCTCCTTGTATTTCTCTTTTCTGCTCTTCCACAGAATCCAGACACAAAGCACTCTTCTCCAGTCTATCTTCCAGATCCACCACCTCAGCCTGAAGTGTTGCTATCTGCTCTGATAGGTTTCTCTTAGCTTTTGCATCCTCCCCTACTTGCTTGAGGAGCACATTTTTCTCATCTTGCATAGCCTTCAGGTGTGCACTGAGACCAAGCTTCTGCTGCTTTTCTTCTTGCAGTAACTTCTGAGACTCTTCAGTCTGAGCTTCCAGCTTCTCCTGCAGCCTGCTCACCTGCTCAGACAACGCTGTCTGCACACGGTCACCTTCGGCTATTTTTATTTGTAGCTCTTAAAGCTGCATCTCTACTGTGTCTTTCTTGCATTCATATGCACACTTGTCTTCCAACAACCCCTTCACCTTTTGGGACAGCTCAAGACACTCACTTTCCAATGTTTCTTTCACTTTTTCAAGTTGCTTCAACTGCTTGGACAGTTTCCCCACAGCTACAGCATGACTCCGTTCCAGCTCCTGGATTTGGGTTCCATGTACTTCAGCTTCCTCATCCAAGCTCATCTGTAGCTGGGACACCAGTCTCTCAAGCAGCACTTCCTGGTTTTCCTTGTGACCCAGTAAGTCTTCCAAGAACTCTGCTTGCTTTTTGGTCTTACTGCACGCAGCTTTCTGTATTTCCAGCTCTTCCTTGAGCTGACTTACTTGGCACTCCCAGTCACCATTTTTCTTTGCTAGCTGCATTTTCAACTCTTGGGTTTTCATTTGCAGTTTCTTACAGTCCTGTTCATACTGCGCAGCTTGTGCCTCCAGACATACTCTGCGTTCAGCCTCATCTCTGGCTACATCTCTGAGGTCTTGTATCTCTTCATGGGCTGATGAAAGATATCCCTTTAACTTTTCTTTCTTACTTCTCATCTCTTTTAAGCGCTGTTCATACTGAACATTCATCTGTTGCAGCAACACTCGGCGATCAGCTTCCTCCTTAGCCAACCTCTCAAAATGCTCCTTCTCCTTTAAGAGATCTGCACTTTTTGTTTTCAGCTGCTCCACCTCTTGAAGGCTAGTTTCTTTCTCAAACTGTGTTTTCAACTTTTCACACTTAGGGGCTTGTTCTCCCAACACAGCCGTGTGATCCGTTTCAGTTTGTTGTATAAGGGGCTCATTCCCTGTAGTCTTTAGTGACTCTGTCAGTGTAGCCAACTGCTTTATTACGCGTTGCCTTTCCTCCCGCTGCAACCGCATAGCCTCTCCATGGGCTTTCAGCTGCTGAGCCATGGCCTCCTGTTGTGCTTTCCGCCGCTGAGCCATGGTCTCCTGTTGCTGCACCACATTCTCCTGTGGCAGCACTATCTCTTGCATCCATTGCTTCAGCCATTCCTCCATACTGGCTGTATCTGGTTGCTGCGCCGTTGCAGCGTCCACCCGGGACATGGGGTTATGGCACGCTCAGACAATCTCTCTTTGGGCGGTTGCCCTTAGCAACGGTTCTCCAGTTGCTGCAGCAGAATGTCCATTAACTGGTGTATGTCTCTTTAAGACTGCTGCCCGCATCCAAACACCATATGTGAGGGATTAGCTTTTAGGGGCAGTAGCAGCGTGGGCATCTGCGGCCAGAGACAGTGACACCGGGCAACAACGTTCTTTAGTCCAGGCTTTGCCTGGGTTTATTGCAGCAGAAACAAAACCAAAACCAGGCCTTGGCTTCAGGCCAACATAAAATAATCACCTGCTCGTCTGAGCGCTTACTACACAAGAGTCCGGCCCTGACTACTCACTTCCAAAATGTCACATAGCCAGTCTGGTCCTCAGACCTGTGGAGGTCTCACCACACCCTCCTGGGTGTTGAGGTTAGGGACGTTACCCTGTCAACCTCGCCTTTTGGCTCTCTCACAGCCCACACGCGGGGCTAGCCGGCCTCCTTGCTCCACAGAGCCCTCTCTCTGGCTCTCAGCCAGATGCTCACTCTCTCTGACCTGCAGGCCCAGGCTTTATAAGGCCTGGTACCAGCCCCTCCTGGTACGTGGGAGTGACCATCCCACCCTTCACTTTGGTCACTCCAGGAAAAGCCGGCCCGGACTATGCGGCTTGGAGCCACTTACCAAACTACAACGTGTCAGTAACATAGCGTTACTGACACAGAAATGCTGGCTTCCTCCACCGAGCCCAGGCTGCTCGGTGGCACGTATCCACCCTCCAGCATTTTATCAGTCACTGTCTCACACTGTATATACATGCAATTTGGGGGGGCTTTGGCTCATTTAGGACCTTCTGGAGGGCAAATTAGTAAACGTAATTTTTACTAATTTGGAGTAATTGCTGGAGCTCAGACGTGTAGCAGGATTCAAACGGCAAGTCACATTTATATATATTTTCTTCTAAGCGCAACTGAGCCCATTCAAGTGAATGGGATTGAGCTACAATATCGGGCATAGTTGCTATACAGTGTATGAAACTGGGGCTGGTAGGTACTGAAGTGACAGTGGCGCTGATGCTACTTCAATCAGCTGATTGGCAGGGATCGCAAGTGGCAGACAGATGTTGATCAACTATTGATGACCTATTCTGAGGATACTCATCAATAGTGTAGTCCCTGAAATCTCCTTTAGGCCACCTGCACACAGGCGAATTTGCATTTGCACACAGGCGTCCGGGTTCCGCAGCAAACACCGTCCATAGCATGCAATGGAAAAGTGATTCTTCCCGTACATGAGCGGAAACCAATTGCGGTTTCCGCTCATGGAGGAAGAATCACAGCATGTGATTTTTGAGCAGATTCCGCACGGACGTCTTCTATTGAAGTCATTGACATTGCGGAAAGGTTGCAGATTCCATGTCATCGCTAGGAGTTTTTAAAAAAAATCTGTACTATGCACGTCTGACGGCAAGCCGGGCGGACCATCCGCAATACAGATGAGAAAGAAAGAAAGACAGGTACACGCGGACGCCGCTGCTGCCAGGACCGGATTCCGCTGCGGGATTTTGCATGTGGAATCTTACTCTGCCATGTACAGGCGGCCTTAAGCTGAGTATGGGTGCTGTCACCATGTATTCACATGCTATACATTGGCCACATGAATTTCTCCTGCAGAACAACACGTGAATACAGGCGCATTGGAAATGTAGGAATGAAAATAACATGGCAGTTAGACAGAAACCAAAGAAAAATCAACATTTCTGGGCTTATGCAGTCAAAATTGTATATGACAGTGTTTCTAGAAATATAGGAAGGCAGAGACTCTATGCACAGTTGTGTAGCACACTACAGTATATTGTATCTGATGCTACTGAAAAGGAATATGTTTCAAGGTTATGATCAATCTATGCATGATGCACTGTCAGATCTATTGCCCAGCTGTTTGATGAAGAGGCGTATGTGCCTCGAAACG
Organism: Eleutherodactylus coqui; assembly: GCF_035609145.1. NCBI lineage: Eukaryota > Metazoa > Chordata > Amphibia > Anura > Eleutherodactylidae > Eleutherodactylus > Eleutherodactylus coqui. The sequence goes on along the minus strand of NC_089839.1, from coordinate 181,078,417 downwards.
CATTACCTGCTGGTTCTAAATGTGAAAGTGCTCTTTCATACCGTGCCATTGGCATCTTCAATTTGAAATATCTCACCGCTAATTGGTTGTGCTAGAGTCCTACTTTTTTCACTACCTCTTTCTTAGAGATAACAGGAGATAGGTTTCCTCCCATTGTTTATCAGTCTGCAGTGCTTTTCAGTGTTCCAGAAAGAAACAGTTGTGCGTAAATCCTTCAGGAAAAATGGGTTAATCTACTGCTGATCTATTCCATTGACTGGCAAACAGTTGAGGAGATGGGACTTAGCTGAGCTAAAGCCCATTTAGACACAACGATTATCACTTAAATGTCGCTCCAAAGACATCTTTTGAGCGATAATTGTTGTGTGCATTTACACGGCAAGATGACCACTCAAAATTCGCTCAAACGGCAGTTTGAGTGACAGTTTTGAGCGTTCACTTTGCATAAGTGTGTAAATGAAGACTCACACTGTACACAGAAGACAAGCGAGACCGCTATCTTTTGCATACAGCCGTTGTCTTCTCAGAGCGCTTAGCTGGTATACAGCTGAGCGCTCCGAGCGGGGAATGCTGAACACAGCTGCAGTGCTGTCTTCTGCATACTCCTGTTGTGTTCATTGAGCGCACAGCTGGTATACAGCTGAGCGCTCCGAGCGGGGTATACAGAAGACAGCTGGGGCACTGTCTTCTTCATACTCCGGTTGGGTTCTCCGAGTGGGATACCAGCTGAAACAATAGTATCTTACTGAGAACTCAGCGTGCGGCACTAATAAGGCTCATTTTTCTCTTCTAGCTTGCTGAAAGACAACGATGAACGACTTCTTAACAAAAACTGCATGATGACCTGCAGTTAGACCGCCGATTCTCGCTCATAAGATGGCTTTGAGCGATTTTTGAGCAAGAATTGTTGGGTCTAAATGGGCCTTTACTGGTACACGCAGAGAAGAGCCAAGGTGTGGGGGCTTAAAAACTTGTTTTACTTCGGCGAATATAGCAGAGGAGGGTGCTCCTGTTGTAGCCAGTTGTCTTACAGCTATGACTGAACTACTGGGACACTCAGAGAAAATACAAGAAGTAGTCTTTTTATCCTTCGGAAGACAGGACAGACGGGGGAGGGTCCTGCTGCTGCCAGTTGTCTTATAGTCACACATTGGGATGTAGTTGAGCTACTTGGACACTGAGAAAAGTCAAGAGGTGCAGCTTAATAATATTTTTATTCGTCTGCCAACAGGGTAGAATGAAAGGGTTCCCGTTGCAGCTAGTTGTCCTACAGTCACATACAAGACATAGCTGAGCTGCTGGGATGCACATTTTTTTCTTCTTCTTTTGAGAAGGCAGAGGCTGCAACTAGTGGTCTCACGGCCACACACAAGATAGTGAAGAGGATGGGGGGACATGACTGAGCTACTGGGACGCCAAGAGAAATATTCTTTATATATTTATCAGCTTTGAAAGGGTTGTGCTAAGATAGAAGGTTATGTTGTATCTACAAGATAACTTTCTGATTGGTGGGCCCCCACCATTCCAAACAGTCTGCACTTGAATGGTGCAGTGGTCGCGCATGCATTCTGCCTCCTCCTACATTTCAATGGTTATATTGGAGTTTTAGTACTCTGCAATCTGTGATTCTCCAGTTGAAATGACTAGACCAACATTGCACATGTTTGACCACTGCTCCATTCATGAGGACACCTTTGAGAACCCCATTCTCCAAATTGGTGGAGATCCCAGTGGTTGGACCTCCACCAATCAGAAAAATATCCTCTAAAGGATAAGGGATAACTTTCTATCCTGGCACCGCCCCTTTAGCAGTAATATGAGACAAAATAAAATGAAAGGAAATGAGGAGATAAAGAGAGCAATTGCTGGAAAATGTAATTTTTTTGAGTGCATTTTCTATGTTTAGTGTTCCTTTAAAGTTAGTGCTCTACATCAATTTTTGGTCATTTTATAATCACATCACATGCCTTTAATGTTGGAGAAAGGGTTAAGAACTTGTAATAATGGAAAAAAATCCCACTATATTTTAATCTTTTTTTTTGTAATGGCCATTCAAATTTGACCCCTCTGGGGAAGCATTGAGTTTTTATAAAAGCCAAATACCTGTGATTTTAGCGTCACTGCGGAGCTCTAGCCTTAAAGGAATAATCTGGAAAAAATGATTGCCTGATGTAGAAATTTATAAAGCACCAATGAGACAATTCCTAGATCATGCTCTGCCCTCTAGGGCCATATATTGTGTATAGCACAGTGTATCCGTTTGCTTAGAGTTTTCCTTTAATATATTGCAAATATTTCTGTTCATTTCAATAATCATGATATTAGTTTGTAAGGAGGCAACGCTAATCCGGTAGGTCTGCTGCCCACTGAAGGAACGGATTACACGTACCTACCCAAAATTCAAATCAAAGGTTAGAATCTTCAGCATCTTTGGCTTCTTAATGCCTCTTGTTCCCTCGGGGTGGATCCATCACAGCTAAACTTGTTAAAATTCTTAAGTTCCCTGAAGCAAGTACTTCACAAGAATTCTAATAAAAAAGCTACATTCCAAGTAAGTATAAAGTGAGTGTGAAGTGATTTTCATGCTTTTCACAAGGAGGATGGAAACTGTGAGAGAAGCAAAAGCACTAAGTATATACTTAGATATTTTTTCAGCCTCTAATGCTGACAGCTTGATCAAACGCGTCTACATGTGCTGTGTCGTGCATCGCTGCAACTAATAGATTCAATTAGACATTCGTTTTGATATAACTTCTATTGGGGAAGGGGGTATTCATCAAAGTTACCAGGTTATAAAGTCTGGAATAATGAAAAAAAAATCAGCTTTCATTTATGATGGATAAAAAATTCTGTTGATCTTCATGTTAATGCCGCTCACCATACAACTGGAAGATTTCTAAATGGAGAAGATGCCAATTAATGGGATGGGAAGCACACAAAAAAATCATAAACTGTAATCTTTATCTGCCTTGGTTGTCAGTGGAGGCAATGGAAGTCACAAGACATTACCGAATTCACATCTTAAAGGCCTTTGTTGATGAAAGTGCATTGAGATTTTACTGTTTATGTTCCTTTTTCTCCTTCTTTGTAGATTCATCTTTAGTGGACATGAACATATTAGGGAACTTTTAGAAAAACATCATTATCGTAATTGCAAGATTATCTGTTGTCATGTGAATCCATCAGGCACAAAAGTTCATTGTATGGCAGGCTGTACTCCATCAAAGGGGTTTTATCATTATATAAAACCACTTTAAAGGGGTGTTCCCATTTCATTTTATAGGCGAGATGGAAAATCTGCCATGGCTACCGGCCACCTGGCCAGAGTCTACAGAAAGAACTGAGATCTTAACGTAGCGCTGTTTCCATGGCTCTCGTTAAAGTAAATGGGAGCTACAGAGACAGCGTAGCACAGCATGCTACATTGTTTCCACTACATTTCAATTAGAGCTAGGAAAACAGTGCTGTGCTAAGCGCTCGGTTCTTTCCGACAAGTGGTCAGAACAGTGCGGCTGGGTTTTTCCATCTCGGTTCTGAAAAGCCCCTTTAACATAAGAGCTGGTGTAAGATGCATGATTGGTTCAATGGATGGGCTACCTGCTACCTCCCTGGATATCCATAACTTAGCATAGCAAAGAGTCCTTGGTAGCATTTGGTAAGCAAAGTATACTCACAGTTGTGACAGTGGTTGGATTGGGAGAGAGATAATGAGGAACTCCGGAGCAATATTTTGTATGCTTTATTAACAGCACTGAAACAAACTTAAACATCCGTTTCTCACCGATCCATAGTGACAATCATTTGGATGATCACTTCTACCGGAGTTGAGAGACGAGCGGCAGTGGGACACTCTCAGAGGAACCGGCAATTTAAGGCAGCAACAGTACTCTCTCCATCTGAAGTTGGCTTTCACAGTTGGTGGGAGCTCAAAGTCTTAGCTCTCACACCCTTACTACAGGAACAATTCCTCTCAAGATGACATGCTAATATTTTTTTCTACTTCTGGTTTCCGACTATCTCAATATCTGCCGCTGCTGAGCATGTCTCCTCCCTGTGTCCACAATAACATCAAACAAAATTACATTATTAAACATCCCACCCTGCATGTCTGATATCAGTAAGCACTGTTTGTATCTTACACAGGCATAGCTTCCATGACCCCAGGCAAACAGCTGATTTTGCCTAGTGGAAGTTACCTGTAACATGAGCCAGTCACATCAGGTCCTCTGTCTACTGAAAGGCAACTGTTTCACCACTGCTTTCCACCTCTCCCACACAAACAATAGGTAGATTCTGCACCAGTACCCCATCTGTCTCAGTGTTCCTGTAACTCTTCCACTGTCAAGTTCTACCTAATCCAGCACTGTATCAGTAGGCCACATCCCAGTGCTGTAAGGCAACTGGGTATAAAGAACCTTAAATGTCCCCCCCCCCCCTCCCCCCCAAAAAGCCAAATTACACCCCTATTTCACTGTGGTGAGATGATGCCCTAGGCAATAGCCTACCCTTTGTCCTTGCCCTGAAAGCAGGCATTGATTGCCTTGGCATTTACTAGTACTGCATCTTGAGAAACTCCACATGTTGTCTCCTCTGGATATTCAAAACTGGGTACAGTACATCAAACATGGAATTGGTCCATCCAAGGTTTGATCGTTGTTGGGAAAAACATTGAGTGGGCACTTCACTTTTATCTCCATCAACTAATTTGAGCCATGGTGGGCGGTGCTGGTGTGAGTGGCAGAGAGTACTCATGCCAAAGATAAACTTTTAGTGCTGTATTTAGACAGCTTTCTGTTTCAAATGAATAAACTCTTTTTATTGATCATGTTGAGTTGTTTGAAGGATTTTAGAGATGATAAAGCTTCCCAAGGCCCCTGAATGGCGAAGACCCCACCACAAATTGCTCTTCCTACAATCTGACTCTGTTTTCACTATAAGTAGGAGAATACAATGTAAACAACCTTGGGGTGGCTGCTACTGTAGGTAGAGTACAATGTACTGTATTTCGCTTACTGCTCTACTTGTCTGTGTTCTAAAGTCAATTTACTTTGACTGCAGAAGTCTTTGAACTCTTTTATCTACTTATGTATTTTTCTGACCTTGCACCAACTTCTTTTTTAATTGAGTTAACAATTATCAAAATATGTGGTCATCATCAAAGTGTGAAGCTGTATATTATCATTACAATGAACTCAAATGTTAATTAAAACCCTTTCAAACAAAACAATGCAGCATACATACTAAACATTATACGTCCTTGATGCTCGGGAAGCCTCAAGAATCGTACGTATTGTTCTTATACATTGTGATTATTGGTTGGCATCTATAGGGTTTTTTTTTACATTCTTAATTCAAAGGGAACATTTTATGCATTTTACTTGTTACATTAACTATATGTAAATCTGTACAAGATACAATGTCTGTTCTTTTTTAAAATGTTGTAAAACACAAGGACAACTCTTGTTTCAATAGTGCAATGGGCTTGGAGTACGAGATCAGTGCTGAAACGTGTTGCTTTACAGAACACATAGATCACAACTTCAGTTACAAGGTTGTTTGATATCTCAACTAACAGGCATCATTTAGAGAGTAGAATGAATTAAACCTTAATACATACTTTTCACACATACCATTGGTAAAAATTGTGTCATCGTATGTTTACCTTTGGTATCTTCAGCATTGGTTCCATCTCTGCTTTCCATTCTTCTATGCAGAAAACTGCATAGCAACAGAGATCTGGAAGGAACGAGAAGTAATACTAGGGTTCAATATGTGAGACGTCTTTGGTCTGTTTTTTACATGGTTTCTGTCCCTGTCCGGCTTTTTACTTAGGTAGAAAAGTGCAGATGACTGGGATTCCATGCCAGTTCTATCCAGGTTTTCATCCTCATGCAGTTTTTTCCATAAAAGAGAGAATCTGAGATGGTCCCAACACTGGAAAGATATACATAATGTGAAAGAAGCCTTAATTACAATACCTTGCTTTTCACATGGGGTGCTGTTAATTGAAGACCTACCAAAAGTCAGTGGTGAGCAATTATTGGAATAATCGAGTTGCCAATGAACGTTCCACTTTTCTAAAAATAAGGGCTCATTCCCAGCAGCATCAGAGGTTCTTTTTGGAACCTCCATTGCTCATTTCCACTAGAAAAAAAGAAGAAATAGAGCAGCAAGCTGCGTTATTTTGTCTTGCAAGCTCCAGCAAAATGACAGGCTTCTGTCTGGAAATCAAATGGACCCCATTATAGTCAGTGGGCGCCCATTCGGCGCCATTCAGTTCTCTCATAAGACTGAACTGTTCGGCCAAGGGGGGCAATTTTCCTGCTGCCCAGATGGAGCAGGCAAGTGGAACTCGCAAATGCTGATGTGAACAAACTCTAATCATGATGACCTGATCCCTTTTCCCATTGAAATCAATGGGTTAGCTTGTTAGCTCTGTTGCCTTGTAGTGCTGGGGTTCTAAGTTTATGTCTCACTGTAGACCACATCTGCATGGAGTTTGTGTGCCCTCTTTGCGTTTATTGATTTTCTTCTTCCTTCTCTGAAGAAGAAGGGAGAAGGAAGAAATAATGTGATGAATGAGCTGTTAGCATTGCTGCCTTGCAGTTTTTACCTCCTCCTCCCCCCTGCCTTGCAGTGCTGGAGTTCTAGGTTCAAATCTGACCAAGGGAAACATCTGTATGGAGTTTTTCAAAGTCCATGCAGATGCTGTACTTGATGAGACAACAATGCAAAACAATAAGGTACATTAATTGAAGAAGAGGTGACACCACCACCACTGTCGTCGAGCATTCATTATGGGAAAGTGGATTTTCCAGCTATTTAGCCAAAAATCAGGTCGGGCTGACACAATCCAATTCTGTGAAAATTGTTTCAATTTAACAAGCCAGCTGATTGCGATGTGCAACCTTGATGAGCAGTTCACAGCAAGTAAGACTTTTATTTACACATATGCAGTCAAATGATATAAAGCGCCACCTAGTGGTATGAATACTGTTATCAATAACCTTTTCTTTTTGAAAACACAAATAACGTGCGGTGCAGACAAAGCTCAGTATAAGATAATAACTGTATGAATGTTATCTACAGATGGCTATTGAAACAAGAAATATTTCTAGTCACTCAAAGTTCGGTTCTTGTTAACTGAACTGTTCGTAATTGTGTCTCTCACCCCTTATCCACTTCTATTCACATTTCATAAAAAGAGAACACTATTTATAATATCCTCTTTAATTATCCAGTTTTCCTCTTTGGCGATTCTATCAGAAAATGGATTATAAATAGAAGTGATGGGAAAACATGATTAGAGGCATTAAGTTTATTACAGAGTTCTCTTATCCTTTCATGATGAAGCATCGCTGGAATATCAGTCTGAATAGTTCATTAGATTTTGCAAAACAGAAGCCACCAAGAGCCATATCTTTCATGTTGTCATTAAATACGATTCTTTGGATCAAAATATTGTCATTTATTCTAAGATAAAAAAAATCAGTCACTATTAAAATTTATAATTAACTGCATTTGTTACACAGAATAGATAAGAAAATCTGGATTACGTTACGTGTGAATCATACAGTGGTTATTATATACTATATAGAAAGATGGGGATCCACTTTGCCAAAGACTGATTTGACTGTAGGCTATATCTTGAGGCTGCACTTAGGGAACCCTACTTTTCACCCTTGACCCCTCCAAGTGGGATTTGGTCTTCACTGCAGAGTCCCCAAGCTGTTACTCACAGAAATAATCTGAGTAGTGTGGCTGCTGATGCTACACAAAGCTGAGAGGTGATACCTACTAGTATGAGCACAGACATAATCCAAAAACAAGCTAAGTTTGGGTCTGGCAACATATGCTTCAATACAATAATCAGGCAATAGGTCAAGGCAGGAAGCAGACATCCTGGGTTTTGTCACAATTAGAGTAGAACCAAATAACTTAGGCATCCTTGGATATGGATGCTTAATATAGCAAGTGCTGGGAGAGGTTTGATGGGTGACTGAAAGTGGAGTGTGCATCAGCCCCTTACGTTTGGTGAGGAATAGAGATGAGCGAACTTACTCGTTTAGGGTGTTTTTGCACTCGAGCACCGCTTTTTCCGAGTAACTGACTACTCGGATGAAAAGATTCGGGGGGCGGCGGGGGTGAGCGGTGGGCGGCGTGGTGGAGCGGGGGGTAGCAGTGAGGAACAGGGGGGAGCTCTCTCCCCCCCCCCCCACTCCCCTCTGCAACCCCCCGCTCACCCCCCACGTCCCTCGAATCTTTTCGCCCGAGTAGTCGGTTACTCGGAAAAAGCGGTGCTCGAGTGCAAAAATGCCCTAAATGAGTAAGTTCGCTCATCTCTAGGAGGAAGCATGCATGCACCCTAAGGGTTGGAGCCAGGGAGCAGACAGGATGCAGCATGCACCACGAGCATCAGGACGGCGACTAACCACAGTCCCAGTAGCAGGACCTTCCCCAAGTTGTCACACCATATATTTGCCAAACATATTGATTTTGGCAGGATGGATGATCATCTAATATGTATGGTGGCCCCCTATGGCAGATGTTGAGGAAGATAAAGATTTGTCTACCCTATCATTTTGTTCTTTGGAGTTATTCTGCAGTTAGAGGTGTCGGACAGTAGCTTTCTCTGCTCAGTACATATAAGACACATGTTTGCTTGACTGAGCCGAGCATGCAAGTGTATGGGAGATCAGGAGAGATAGCTTTTGGCCAAAGAAGATTTTGTCTGACAGCTCATCTCATATGTATGGGCAGCCTTAGAGTCGTAGATAGGCTTTCCTTCACCCAGGGCAAAATATCAGTTTTCTTCCCTAGCCTGGTATGAAAATGGGTCCGACACATAAATTGATCTTGCTTGCAGTTTAATGGATAACTATGAATCCTGTTGTGGCGCCTCAATCCGGCTACTCTCTTTTATAAGTTTTTTTATTGCATTTATTGCTATCTAAACACACGGGCCAAAGTACAGTGGCTTGGTGGCACCACTTAGACATCCAAGGCACATGCCCCACCAAACCTCGTCTTCAACTGTGTCTCTGCTTATGAAAATGCAGTGAAATGCATGTGTCCATGAATGAATGGGTAGGAGGAAACTTCTTCTTTTCCTATACTGCCTTTTGTTTTAGATCGTTGCTCAGTAATTAAACAGGAAAAGAAAACCAGTCTGTAAATCCAAGACTGCAATTTGTTTCATAGCTCTGCAACTTCAGGTTTACAGTCCATCGTTCAATTGAATAAACGTCCGGGCTGAGTTTGTTTGCTTCCTTTCTTACCGCTGTGTCTACTGAGCATCGATGGAAATAAATAAGGTGATTTCTTGTTTATAGATTCCCGTGTAAATAAGGAAATTAAGTACCATGAAGACAGGGAATAATAGAATAAGAAGTTATGGTTTGTTATTATAGCACTTCAAGTTTTAATGGAGAGCACTGCTATCTTACTTTCTTGATTTTATATAAACTTGTCTTCAATTTTCTAATTTTATGGAAGGTACCAATGGACATTACCTCTTCAGGATATCTTTTCAGAAGAAATAACTCAACCTCTGAGTATTTAGTATTTGCTATTGTTGCCTAGATGAACCCAAATGGACGTTCAGATTAAATGTGATATACAGATTCAGGATACAATGCAGCAGAAGGAGTTACAAAACAATACAATATTTTTTTGCAAGCAAATGAATTAAAATGAGTAAAGTTGTGATAACCAGCAAGCAGTTCAATTTTACAATAGATTTTCTTACCGCTGGTTATGGCTAACTAAATCCTAGGATTATTAACACTCTATTCGCAATAAAAAAGAATAATTACAGTACTTTGTATTTAGCACAAAATAATAGCAGCAACACTGGAAAATATCAAGTACACTTGATAATTAATGAGGCTGTATGGCTGAATACTATACACAACTTTACTTCAGTGCTAAACACCTCAACACAGTCCTTTAGAAAAACTGATTCTCATGACCAAGTACAATGTCTCTTTAAATACCACCGTCCACAACCCAGATTTTACACAATGTCAGTGTCCGCAATGCTAGACTTTCCTATAGCACGCCTGATAACATATCGTTGCTGTGCATATGCAGCAGTTTTACCAAGGCCAGCCTCACTTACAACTTGTTGCCAACACACTCCTGGATGGTCTTGATGTGTGCAGTGCAATTCTGTGCTGTCTCTTGCTGACAGGAGGCAGTTCTAAATTTCTCTGCCTTTTCATTCAGGGATATAGGCTTCCACTTCATTTTCTTCTCTGGCAGCAGCAGCTCTTTTGCAGATTGTTGCACCCTATCACCAGCTGCCTCCAGAAGCACCTCAGCTCCCATACACAGTCCCTACTGCTCTCTCCTATGACACAACAAAAATTGTCCTCCTTATAGCCAGGGCTGTAGTCACCAGAAAGTTGCAAATAAGCATGCTCAGTTTAGGTTGGAGTGACTATCTGGGTGTTGCATTGCGAAGCCCAATACACCCTAGGTATTGCCATACCTCCAGTCCTTTCAGAGGCAGCATTAACCTCTTAGGGGCCTATCCCTTACACTTAGAAACCTGTACATAACTATTAAAGATGCTATGGGGCTTGCAGTTGATGGAAGGGCTTGTTTTTCACCTGTCCCCATTACATATTGCTAAGGATCACCAGCAAAAGTGCAAAACATGAAGAACTATAATTGTCTTCCTTATCCAAGAACCACTAACGTTTATAAGCTATACAGGATTGGTTGATTGCATTAATTAAAACATAACGTTTATTAATGTAATTAAAATATTGGTGGAACCATTTATTGGTATAACAGACACCATAACGTGACCACACAGGGAATACAATTCCAGTATGGTACTACAACAAATAGACATAGTCTATATGCAAATCAGATTGTTAACCCACGGCAGACAAGTTGCCCTTGAACCGTCATCACCAAGCTCTGAAAACATGATATTTTGATATCAGTGCATATAATACACAATGTGATATCCAAACAGGCTAAAAGGTCAATTTACCACTCTATGTCTGTATATGATCCAGCATTCCTGATAGCTTTCATCATCAATTCAAGATCCACATGGTGTTATACATCGGCATGTATGAGGGAAGACTGGACCAAATAAATCTGTCCCTAAGTGTCCCAGCATACCTCTGTACTGTTACACCCAATGGACAACCATTAGCTGGGCAATGACCCTTACAAGGGAGGCTCCGTGTGTAAGGTTGTGCTGCTGGGATCTGTTGTTCTACAGGGTTTCAGGAGCACACTTTTACAGTTGAGGGATAATTGAGCTGGTGAGTGTGGAGTTCCTCCTGCCAGCCAACCCCCACAGGAAGCTGGTATCCCTTCACTCCAGGGTCTGTTGGTCCTGCATGCCTGTATATGTGTTAGTTGTGTGAACAGTGTCTTGTCCAGTGTCTGTGCAGGTTGCCAGACATCAGATGTGGACAGTCCTGTTCTGTGTTTGTTCTGTCTTGCATGCTAGCCCTAGTGTGTTCGAGTGTGAACTGTGTCCTCTGCTGCTGAATCATGTATTATCTCTAGGCTAGTGTGGCCCTTAGGTTCCAGTGCTGAGCCGCCTTCATCGAGGCGATGGCTTTGCATGCAGGCAGGGTTCTGGTTCATGTTGTCTCATTAGAGTAGGGGCCGCGAAACACAAGAACCCTTGAAGCTGGGCTCGCGGCTTAAGTTACTTGGAAAATTCACAAACTAATTCCTCGTATTTATTACAGCAATTCCATCTGCTTATGCATGCAGGAAAATTTGGTGAGTGTGTTAGCCATCATTTAGTTCAGTAGAGGAGTAGTTGGAGAGTGGTGTTCCTCTGTGCTGGGTGTATTGCTACTTCCAGATAAGTGCTGCAGTTTCATTTTCAGTTGTATTTCTGTTTTCATTTTTGTATTGCTTTACTGTGTCAGTCCATCTCTCCAGGGGCCCCTATAGGGACAATCAGGGCCCATGGCGACCGTTTGGTCGCCTTTATGGAGACAATGACTCCACTTTTAGGCAGGGACCCTTCACCTTCCTGCTAGGTTAGGGCCACGTTTCTTTCTCCCTAGAGTGGTGCTTCTGATCAGCATAGCATGGTGTGCTTCTATTTCCAACAGTGTGTACGTCATCCAACGCCATAGTCTTATGCTGCACAGGCTTTACATACTTGCTTACGTATTCCTGGTGTGGTGCGCATTGTTCTACAATGCATAGTGTTAACAACTGCAGTAGTGTGAATGTCACCCTGTGTCCATGCTGAGCATGGCATTCATGTGCCACACAGACGTGGCATCATGCTTATTCCTGTTATGAAGACCCTAGGATGCTTTATTGGTCCTTCATAACGTGTAAAGTGACTGCTGAAACACGTTTCGCCATGATTAGAGACTCTCAAGGAACTAAGCAACAAGATTGAAAAAAACTAATATAGCTACTACACCTATAAACAGTTCACATAACCTGGATGAAAATCGAATTGTCACATCCTAGTTTTCAGGCCAAAACATGAGTAACATATTCCTCAATAGATTAATAGCCAGAGTGCTCAAGCTGATATTCTCAAACAAGCTCCACAGTGGTGGCTGACCTTCAATAGGACTACAGCACAGGTAAGCCACCACTGTGGAGTCTGTTGAGAATATTAGCGGCGTGTACACCGGACTATTGCCCAAATTCGCTGTTTCCAGAGATTATTCGGGTGATAATTGCCTTTTGTAAAGGTACCTTAAGAAATGAATGCACACGCTGCGTGTTTGTTACTGCATTTTGCAAAGATTTTTGTAATACAGGTGATTGTATGAGCTCCTCCCTCCTTTCCCATTTTCTTGTTCATTTATCACTCTATTATGACATTCAAGTACAAAAATTATAGTTCGTCTTAAAGGCTATCCCACAGCCAGAATTTTCTTGTATAAGAATGGAGAAATTTCTGGCCAACCACAATTTATACACCTAATGACACAGAGTAGAGAGAAACAGCTCTTGCCCTTTACCACTACAATTTCCCATGGCCATAAATGACCCTCTCTGACTTTTTAAACATGTAATGCTATTTATTGCACAGATTCACTATGGTTAAAATCTGCAGGCAATAAACTAAAGTAAAAGAAGTAACCAGAGGCAATTTCAGTGTTAGATGTGTGGACTAAATCATATATCTGAATCGGGCCAGACGGTAAGTGTAGAACATTTTACACAATCTATAATTTACTCTATCCAGTACTCTCATTCAGGAGATTAAAACAAATTGTATCCCAGAATCAATGTACATAAAATCAGACCATTTGCCATGAAGAATCAACCCACACAGTTAATCATTCATGGTGTGGCAGTGCAGTAGCAAGAGTGGTCTGTAGAGGGCCTCTGAGCACAGTCATTGTGTTTGATTTAGTTAACCTGCACCTGCAAGGGTGCTGCTACACAGTTTAAATTTCCCCTCCCTCACAAACTCAGGGTCCTTAAAGCTGTGGAGCTTAGGTCCATGGAGGCCTGTTGGGCCTGAGGTCTATGTAGACCTACTGGTGGTCTGTGAGGGAACTGGAAACACGGAGCGGACAGGGGGTAGTCGGCCCCTCACTCATCGCCTGTCGGGGCAATGTCACCTTCCTGGAAGGTCCGCTGGAAGAAGCGGTGTGCGTTGCTGTGAGCACTGTGGTGGACAACAGTGTGTAGTTGCATGGTGCATATGATATGCTGGACTGTTTGTTAACTGAATACCTATGCTGAAATAAATGCTGGAGGAACCAGCATTTGGACTTTACCCTGTTTCTGGACATCATTGCGGTGCTGTCTCCCCTGGGCAGGGGAAAATAAGCAGGAGATCACGGTCAAGTACCCCCAACTTGCCACATAGGCTATAGAAGTAGCAGTCACACCTGGACTTGGTGTCTGAGGGGCCTGAAGGTATCACTGCCACAAAGAAAGACATCATTATTATAAATGGCATATCTGAAACAGGTTGCAGGTGCCGAATAGTGTTCAACCATTAATGAAAATTTCGGCCGAGAATACCCAATTTTCTAGAAATCATTGTGAATTTTTGATAGTCGATTCAGAAATGAATGGGAGTAAAAACTGTCTCCAATATTGAATGAATGTGTGTGTATTTTCTATGAAGGTAGCTCAGTTGCTAGCACTGCTGGGGTTCTAGGTTCAAATGCCATGAAGGATAACATCTGCATAAAAAAACCCCATCCAGATGTTGCCATTGCTCAGATTTGAACCTACAATTCCAGAGCTGCAAAACAGCAGTGCTAACAACTGTGTCACCAAACTTGTCAATTCTTCTCTGAACAAGAAGAAAAGAATAAACAAAGAGAACTTAAAAATGCATCCAGATGTTGCCATTGCTCAGATTTGAACCTACCACTCCAGCACTACAAAGCAGCAGTGCTGACATCTGAGCCATCCTACTTCTTTCTTCTCCACAGGAGGAGAAGAATAAACAGAAAGAGAACATACATATTCCATGCAGTTGTTGCCTAATCAACCATGAACCTAGTACCCCAGCACTACAAGGCAATAGTGCTAGCCACTGAGCCACAGGCAGACATGCCTCTGGCACTTAAGTTGCAATGGCAAGATATTGGCACTCCAGAAACCTGAGTTGCTGACTCTCTCTGGAATAAAAAAAAACATCTCTCCAGCAACACTGGGGCAGCTCACTCCTCACAAGGCTCTCTGCTCTCTACAAAAACTGTTCAGTCACCATTCAGCCCTGGGCCGGACCAACCTTTTATACCTATCCCATCAGCCAATCAGCAGGCAGCTCAAGCTCAAGTCTTGTTAGTCAATGACAGTACAGTTGGAGTAAAGAAAGCACAGTCATGTGACCTCTCTCTGAAGGTCCTGGCAGAAACAGAAGCAAAGTACACCAGTAATATTCATAAATACATATGTGGGCCTTTAACCCCTTACATATGGTAGGTAGGGGCCCTGTTACAGATATTACACTGGGGTCCAGGAGTTTCATGTTGCATATACTGTTATTGATTGACCCCTCAGCAAGTAGGCAGCTTTTTCTTTATGGAATATAGCTGGAAAATAGATTCTTTAACTACATGTGGGAAAGATAGGGCAAGTACTATCTTTTCTCATCCATACTATTAACAGGCAAGAATACTGCTGGTAAAAATGAAAGCACTGAAATCAATGGTTTCGTTTTGTCCCATTATGCGGTTGTGAATATCACGCCCACATAACAGGACAAAATCAGGCCCATATGTTTAGGCCCTTAAGCTGGCCAACTGCATTAACTCCTTCACATCCTCCTTTGACCCTGCTTGTTGGTGAGCTGTTTACATTCACAGGAACCCCATTCGCTGGATGTTTTTTCTCAGTCACACCATTCTGAGTATACTCTCTTCACTGTTGCACAAGGAAACCCCACAAGGTTGGCAACAAATGAAATCCTGGTCCCAGCTAGTTTAGCACCGATGACCAAGACCACTGGATTTTCCCATTCTTATATGAATTCACACTGAAACTGATCTGCTGAAAACCTGCTCACTTGCTTTTATGCTGCACTCCGGGCTCACAAGTCTAATTTCCATGTAGGGAAGGTCCAGGGGCTCAAATAAAGGGACCATTCAGAGTCTATGAATCTATATATATATTTGTGTGGGCATCTTAATATTTTTCTGCAGAAAATACATTGTGGCTCAGCACTGAAAGAACATTCACATTTGCCATTGTGAGACAAAGGTACAAGGTGACTTTCTGCAGGAAAAAGAAACTTTGAAGACTCTTTAAAACATTGTTCTAAACCTTTCAGCAGAAGCTTTTAATTTTCTTTCTTCCTAAGCATCGCTGTTCATCACTGCTAGGTTACAATGCTCTCTGTTTCTCCCCCTCTCGTTCTCAAACACAGAAGGAGCACACGAAACATTAGTTTGTGAAATGAAAGATTAGAAACTTCTGAAGGAGCAGAGAAGGTCAGAATGCAATGGTCTAGTTCTTATTTTATAATATTAATAATGATAGATACAGAGAATGGAGAGATGCAGTGCATAACTCACCGACTACAAGATCTGGCAGGGTGGGAAGTCTATTTAGTTATTATTGCTTCATTATTTCTACCAGAGAAAGACAGTTGTGAAACGGAAGGCAGAATAATAGACAAGTTTTTCTGCTACAAAGCACTATAGTCATCCAGGATAGCGGCGTGCATAGAGGTGAGGGAACACATAGAGAATAGGGCCCCTTCTGGCTCTAGAATTTTTTCCACCTTGGTGTTTGTTTGCCCCTACATGCCCTTTCGACGACTCTTTGGCAAATTTTATGTCCCTTAGTGTCTTTGTAGAGGGTAGTTAGTGTGAACATATTCTCTCCACCTACTGGCAAAAGGGATTCAAATCCACATCACAGCAAAAAAAACAAAAAACAAAACAGAATTTATATATCACAGTTATATTTGCTATAACTTTCGTAGATATGTGGCCTTACATGGATTTGTCCCATTAAATGGGGCTAAATATGCATGCACAATTGCACATCCATACAAATCTGTGGCAAAAAAAGCTCATCTGTGAAATTCTAGCTGTTGAAAACATGTCACAGAAGCTTGCTTGAATGATTTTACTGATGGGGTTGTCCAATACATTAAAAAAGTGTTCTTTCTTCCAAAAACAGCATCACCACTGTCCACAGGTTGTGTATAGTATTGCTGCTCAAGACCAGACCTAAAGAACCCTGGTGAATGTACAGGATTTATACATGTACCCCAACACAACTGCCACAGGCTAAAGCAAGATCCCTAAGGCTCCATTCAATGCTTAAAACATAACCTTTATTATTTCAATCCAAGAGAGAAACCAAGTAATCTTGTAGATATGATACTTTTTAATGGCTAACAAAAATACATGATGTAATAGCGAGCTTTCGGGGATATCTCACCCCTTCATCAGGCTAATGAATAAAACTATTTTGGATGGCACATGATGACAGAAAAGCAGAAAATTATGTTGGAGAGGAGAAAAACCTTCTCCAACATTTGCCTCTAACCCCTGATGAAGCTGGAGCACCAGCAAAACGTTGTGTGGGGAAGGGGGGGGGGGATTCTTGAAATTTAATTAGCTGTTTAGGCAGCATAGCCATTACTAAAGATCTTTACTGCAATAGTAATAATCGTACATCTAGAGAATTCACTTGGCTAGTCTATTATTTATCCACTAATATTGGATAAAGTTTTTTTTTCCCCTCCAATATAATGTTTGTGCTTTGCTGCCACCATGTGATTCTAATCACAAATAGTAACGCTTTTGATCCATTATTTGATTAAAATAAAGATTACATTTTAAGAGGTGAATGGAGTATTAGGGATCTTGCAATTGCCAACAGCAATTGTGTTGGTATTACAGCAATCCCATTGACTTTAACTTTTACAGCAATCCCATTGTTGCAATACCATACACAAGTGTGGCTCTGTTTCTGGAAGAACGTATCCTAACCTAGATGCACTAGTGCCCTCCCCCCTTGGGCAGCTTTACAAGATACACATATGGTACATAAAATTTATATTGTAGAAAATACCAGGTACAAATACACATGGGTTAAAAAAAAGTCATACATCCATGTTCGTCTAACCTTTGACCGCACCCTAGCTGAATTTCATACTGTGTATGACCTTTCTCTGATGACAAAGCCACATTTGAGAACCTCATAATATGTCTAGTTGACCACCACTCCATTAAATCATCATGAACTAAAAAAAAATCACGTAAATTTCTAAGTGCTGCCAAGTCAAAACATGTGTCGGAGTGGTTGCCATCTCAGACCTCTTTTAAGGCCCTTTAACACATAACAAGTGTACGGCAAACGATGCCCGACACTCGTCCCTGTGTATACTCAATCCCATACTGTTACACACAAAAGAAAAATCATAGAGGTGAGAGTAAAAATATACAAAGACATAACTCATAGAAAAAGAAGCCAAACATGCATCACTTGATACTACAGGGCAGCTCCATCAGCAAATCCCCTAATAGCATGCAGACAGCCAGATTGCATATGAGAGACCTAAATGTTCAGTGCAGACTCATGTGCAGCCACTCACCTCCACCCAAGATTAAGGGTGGGTTGACTGCAGACAACATAGTCTGCACATGTGAATTGATACCAAGGATGTAAGCCATAGATAAGTGCGACACACCATACAGGAATACAACCCCTACTGGCAAAGCAGTGGATTGCCCTGTTTTGCCACAGTGCGCCACACTGACAGGACATCCCGGGCTCCCCCTATAGCACACTGCATGCAAAAAAAACATTTTTAAATGCAGGTGTTAGTTTGCATTTTGGCCAAAACACGCAAGCTGATGGGCTGCGGCAAGGCCACCACACGTATATCAGAGCCTATGCTATCTCACTAATAGCTAAATAAAATCACAGAGGTGAGAGAAAAAAGGTACAAAGACATCACT
Source organism: Eleutherodactylus coqui (assembly GCF_035609145.1). Classification (NCBI taxonomy): domain Eukaryota; kingdom Metazoa; phylum Chordata; class Amphibia; order Anura; family Eleutherodactylidae; genus Eleutherodactylus; species Eleutherodactylus coqui. The sequence continues at coordinate 181,060,016 of NC_089839.1, read as the reverse complement.
CACAAAAAAGAAGCCAAAGATGCATCACCTGATACTGCAGGGCAGTCTCAATAACCATATCGACAAGTAGCATGCAGAAAGCCAGATTGCAATATGAGGGACCTAAATGTTCAGTGCAGACTCATGTGCAGCCACTGACCTCAACCAAAGATTAGGGGAATGGGGACTGCAGACAACATAGTCTGCTCATGTAAACTGATATCAAGGGTGTGAGCCATACATAAGTGGGACACACCATTCAGGAATACAACCCCTCCTGACAAAGCAATGGATTGCCCTGTATCACTACAGTGCGCTACACTGGCAGCACATCCTGGGCTCCCCCAGCATCTATAGCACACTGCAGGCAAAAAAAATACTGATGAATGCGGGTGTTAGTTTGCATTTTGGCTGTCAGCATGCTACTTGGGGATATTGGTTATTGAGCCTGCTCTGCAGTATCAGGTGATGTATGTTTGGCTTCTTTTTCTGTGAGATATGTGCTGTTACAAAGGAGCGAGTATTGCTGGATCACTCACAGCGTGGCCAGCAGGGAGGCATGGTGGTGGGAGGAGAGTTCTCTCCATGCTCTCCCCTGCCCCTCTACATTCACTGCAAGCAGCGGTTGTTCAGTACTGAACGGCTGCTGTTTACACTGAACGATGATCGTTCGGATTTTAAGCATGCTTAAATCCCACTACTAATAGAGGTGAAAGAGTGAAGATGTAAAAGCAGCCATCATCAGTTGGTTATAAAAAGCTCAGACGGTTAAAACTATGTAGAGTTTAGGAATAATTGGGGATGTGTCGCAAAGACTGTGTCCATGATCTTGTTAAATATCACTATAAAAGCCTATTCCTAAGCTGCTTTAAGTGAAGAATCTGTCTGAGGTATCATTCTGAAACTAAGACCTTTAGTCAGACATATTTCTTACCAGTAAACGATAAGGTATCGATTGTTTCTGAAGCTCTTTTTGTGATTGGCTGAATTACAGATTACTGTATTGATCTTGGGCACGCTGCCTTTCTACAGCTGTCATGTAACAGAGACTAATGCAGATTATCGCTCCCAGCATATTATTTTCTCTGATAGACGAGGGAAGGTGTTTTTTTATTTTTTGCTTAAAACTTTTATTGTTTCAATTTACAGATAAAAATAAAGATCTTACTGAACTCTGCAACAGTCACAGATTTATGCAGATATCAGAGGCGTATATATAGGGGTGTAGATCAGGGGTGCACAACCTTTTCCTGTGTGAAGTTGCATTGTCATATTGTTTTATTTTAAGGGGCCACAATGTAATATATTGGGGTATTCCCATCTCGACCCAACATGGTCACAATGGGAATACCTCTCTCTACTCTTCAATCAGGGTGGCTGAGTGTAAGGAAGCAGCCAAACAGACTGCACTATGTTATTTCCGTAATTCCAATAGATGTCAATGGGGGGTTAAAGAAAAAGCATAGCGCAGCAAATGGAGCCTTCTGCTTCTGCAATCCATTCACTTTTATGGGAGTTGTGGATACAGTATAAGATAGCCCGCTCACATGTTAATGTTACACTCAGCTGAAGTGAGGTGGTTCTGGAGATGCCTACAGAGAATTATGTCTCACTTCTGTGTATCCTTTGAGTGACTTTGACAAAAGCCAAATTGTGACAGCAAAACAAGAGTGTCTCTAAAATGAGAGGTTTTGCGGAATGTTCCCAGTATCATGTAGTAAGCAGTTGCCAAAAGTAGTCCAAGCAGGGGCGTAACTATAGACGATGCAGGAGATGAGTTTGCACCCGGGCCCAGGAGCCTTAGGGGGCCCATAAGGCCTCTCTTCTCCATATAGGGAACCCAGTACTATGAGTAAAGCATTATAGTTGGGGGTCCTGTTACAAGTTTTGCATCTGGGACCAGGAGCTTCAAGTTACGCCTCTGAGTCCAAGGAAGGGCAAACAGCAAACCAGGAACACACTCTGGGGCACGCAAGACTCATTAATACACATGGAGAGTGAAGGCTCTCCAAAAACACCTACAGTGGACACATGAGCATCAGAACTGGACTACGGAGTAATGAATGAAGGGGGCCTGGTTTGACTAATCCCATTTTTGTTTACAATATGTGAATTAAAATGAAAGCAAATGCCAAAGGCATAAACCCCTATACCAAGCTCCCTAAAATATAACTTTTATGAGATATAAATTTAAATTCACTTGCTAAAGGTTACAAATCCAGATTGCAGGCTGTCTGGGACAAATAACCACTCATTAGGTAAATCACCCGTTTGAGAGTAGAGATTTGCCCTATTTCCCAGGGCCATGAGTTGAAGACTCAAACTTCCTCCTCACCTCCTCAATATTGGAAAATGCTTAAAGTATATAATCACAATCAAGAGCAAAGGGTCATATATAAGAAAAAGGAAAAAGAACTCGTGATACACCCATATGCAAGTAAAAAACTGCCCTAAGTTCCCTGTGAACCAAGTGGATGACTCAGATTTTCTACAGTCACAGAAGTCACAGAAGATCCCCAAAAAATTGGGACCTATGTAAAATGTAAATAAGTGTAAAGGAAAAAACAATGCAATGATTTAGAAATCTCATGTAACCACATTTTATTCACAATAGAAGACAGAACATATCAGAAGTTGAAAGCAACACATTTCTCCATTTCATTTAAAAAATTAACTCATTTAGAAATGGATATCAGCAACACATCTCAAAAAGTTATTAGAGGGCCATGTCTACCATTGTGTAGCATTCCCTCTTCTTTTTGCAACAGTATATAAATTTCTGGGGAGTACGGACATTTGTAGGATGCACATAATAATAATAAAAATCTTTATTTATATAGCACCAACATATTCCACAGTGCTTACAAGACAGGGGAAATAAAAACAAAACAAAAACTACACCACGGTAACATGAAGTAATCAATTGAGGAAAAAGTAGGGGTGAGGGTCCTGCTCCAACAAGCTTGCATACTACAAATAATTGGGTGATTCAAAAGCTAAAGGTGCTGGAGATGTGTACGGTAAGGCGAGGTGGAGAGTGAAGGGTGCTATACACATAGGCAATAGTCAAATTGGCCTGTACAGTGGCTGCAGGTGCCTGTTGATTATGGCTAGCGGGAATTGCAGTCAGTAGGACAGGGAGCATGTTATCAGGCGGAGTACAGAGGGGTTTGGTTTAGGGGATGTGGTATGCCTCCCTGAAGAGGTGCGTTTTTAGAGCACGCCTGAAGTTTAGTGTGTCAGTGATTGCCCGGATAGCTTTTAGCAGTGCGTTCCAGAGGACAAAAGGAAGATCAAGTGGAAATGTCAAACTGCAAATTGTTATAAAAAGACTATGTAGCCAAGGTAGGTCAGGTTGATTTTCCCAACCCCAGAAGTGCAATCCGCCAAGTGGAAAGTTTTACTTGGCAAACTGTGTAGGACTCACCCAAGGATAACCAGGTTGATTCTTTCAGCCACAGAAGCATAAGCCAAAAAATATATTACCCTCGTAAACGTGAATATGTTGCTTTAATTTATAAGTGGCATCATGTGAATTGTATTTTCATACACAGCATTTTATGAAGCTTATTTACACTTCCCCAATAGATAACAGAAATCATATTTTAATCAATAAAGCAGCAAATAAATAAGACATGCATAATATGTTGATGTAAGTTCCTGTGCAGAAAGCATTTTTATCTTAAATGCCTCCTTTATCTTACTATGGCCGTGCCAAGACGAGCGAGAATTATGACACGGTAATTATTATGATGGATGGGGAGTCAGTGTTTTATATTGGAGAGTCTGCCTGAAAGAGAGGAAATCTTGCAGATTGTATCCTTCGCTAGTCATCATACCTATGCTTTTAATAGCTGATATAGATTAACAGCATTATGCTCAAGGGGGAGGGATAATTATTCTTCGAATTTTCTTTCATTTCCTTGATGATGAATTCGAGTGAGAAAAACAAGAACAATCTGTTTCAGTCTAACTCGTACTTTAGACTATCCACTATGCAGGCAATCACAAATAGAGATTATTATTTTGTACTGTACGTAAAAGAGTAAGCCAAGTGACATACTTCATAAAACATTGTGATAAACTTTGGGAAATATTAACTGGGAAGCTTAGTCTTATCAGTGCCAGCAACAAATGTAACTCCGTAGTCTTAAGACGGTTGCCTCATGACATAAGCTTCTTTTTTAATTGAATCTGCCATGGCTATTATTTGGTCCCTGTAGTCCTGGTTTCCCTAACATTGGGCAATAAGTTGTTATCACCCAGAGGTTTTTTATTTTCTTTGGGAGACAACTCTTCTGGTTAGGCATTTCCCTTGCATGAATGGGCCACGCAACCAGGGAGAGTACTAGGTTTTTGCTAGGGATTACGGTTGATTAAACTTTTGAAAAGTTTGGTTTGGTCAGTACGTCAAATTTCGTCAAAAAGTTTGGTTTTGTCTGAATTAGTTAGTATGAAACATGAAACTTCATCAGCAGCCCTAAAACTGATGTATAAAACTGTCTAAGAGCCATAGAAGTCCTCCTCCTCCACCCAATGGTTAACACTTTTACCTTGCAGTACTGGGATCCTACTAGAGATGAGCGAGCATGAAAATGCTCGGGTGCTCGTTACTCGGGACGAAATTTTCGCAATGCTCGAGGGTTCGTTAAGAGTAACGAACCCCATTGAAGTCAATGGGCGACCCGAGCATTTTTGTATATCGCCGATGCTCGCTAAGGTTTTCGTTTGTGAAAATCTAGGCAATTCAAGAAAGTGATGGGAACGACACAGCAACGGATAGGGCAGGCGAGGGGCTACATGTTGGGCTGCATCTCAAGTTCCCAGGTCTACAAGGGCAATAGGGTCCCAGTTAGACCTATGGAAAGTTTACCACTAGGACCTTCCAAACTGATAAAATTAAAAAATACCTTTTATTAAATTACTTAAAAGAAAAGAAGAACAAAACACACACAAACAATCACAAGAGGAGTTATGATGTAAATAGACACCTATAACTGGTAATCAGAAGGATGTTCGAAACGTAAATTTTACGCTCGACTTGTAGAGCCAAAACAGTTGCCACTCGTGTAATATGAACAATGACAAATTAGAGTCATACGATAAGACTCTGTTGATATAAATCATTGGTCATAGTCCAAGTGAAGGTGATTCAGTCTAATAAGAGGACGAATCCCATACTTGGTCAGGTATAACACCGTGCGTCAAAGGATGGAAATGACTAGCACGTGAAAAAATTAGCTCATCAAGAGCGCGTCAACCAACGCGTTTCCCCCACCTAGTGGGTTTTTCAGGGGTTACAGTACGCTAATCCCAACTGATGTGTCAGGTCGTGGCCAAAGTCTACTTATGGAGACCACATAGACGTCCCGAATATAGAAGGCACGCTAGTGGTCGCCAAAAAATGGTCTGTTTGCGTCCATTTACGGATGCTAAGCACCGAAAAGATAAAGGTGCGTTGTAGGTAAAAACAGACCAAAAAATAATTGACCCTAAGCGTGACAAAAAAATTTTTTTTTTTTTTTTGTCACCACTGTGGTCATAAAAAGAGCATAACTATCCTCTTAGTACAAGAAAAGGGCAGGGAGATATATCCCAAGCCCTAAAGCCGTTAGATAGAAACACGATCTGCAGTCCCTATGGTCCTAAAGATAGAACAAAACTACCTAGCAGATATAAACTAACTTAGGTTGCTAGATACATGGATAAGTGCAACCAAAGTAAGTAGTAACGGGGAACTCGCCCCTAAATCAGGACCCAAAACTGAAATCAAATAAAAGAAAGAAACGGCGGCATGTCAGTCCTTGTGGTGGAGTGACAGCATAATGAATAGCTAGTCCAAGGAGCTTTAAATAGGGTTCCCAAAGAAACACCCATGGGCGGGTGTGTATACACAGAGCCAATCAGAGTTGAATTGGGAGGTGTCCACCTTGTCCCTGGTAGCCATGGCTACCGGTACACTAATGCTTTGTGCTGTTAGTTTAAATGAACCCAGTGTACTTACATCTAATGCATAATGCAGAGGGATATGAAGCGCTTATAAAGCGCCAGCCAGCGATCACATGGCACTGACTGATCCCTTCTGTAGCATATCATAAGCCTCTGAGGTCCGGATTGTAGATGGGTGACGTCATGACGTTAAGGGGGCGTGGTTTATACCAACATGTGTCTATCTTTATTAAATGATGTCGACACTTATGAAAAACTTCAGTCTGACCCTACTCTCAAATTCTCCAGCGAATTACTATCCATCGCGGAGAAAGCACTAACGTCTAAACTCATCAGTCCAAGAGAATTTGAGTTCATTGTCCCGAAGCACCCGAGGATTGCTACATTCTACACCTTGCCGAAGGTGCATAAGGGACTGTCGCCCATTAAAGGGCGTCCAATTGTCTCGGGCGTTTCCAACCTCAGTCAACATGCGAGTACTTATGTGGACCAGATATTACGGCCATTCGTTACGTCTCTGCCTTCACATGTCGAGGACACCCTCGACATGTTGCGCCAACTAGAAGGCATCCACCTTGATCCAGATGTCATTCTGGCAACCATGGACATGGAAAGCCTTTATAGTTCAATTCCCCATGAACTAGGTTTAAAGGCTACTGAATATTATCTTAATCAAAAAGGCCAACACTACTGTGAGCATAATCAATTTGTTCTGGAACTACTAAAGTTTATTCTCACTCGCAATTATTTTCTTTTCCAAGATGTCTTCTTCCACCAGCTCAGGGGCACCGCGATGGGGACACCGTGTGCCCCATCCTACGCAAATTTGCTCCTGGGCTGGTGGGAGGAACGACACGTGTTTACTGAGGCTAACCATCTGTATACCAATAATGTCCTCCTATGGGCTAGGTATATAGATGACATTTTTATTCTTTGGTCAGGTAATGCAATCACTTTCAATCAGTTTGTTGAGAAGCTAAACACCAATTCTCTCAACTTACGCTTTACGGCCGAGAGTGACAAGACATCTGTCACCTTCCTTGACCTCAAGATTACTAAGGAACATGACGGTACTCTTACAACAACTACTTTTCGCAAATCCACCGCGACTAATTCCTTATTGACCTGGGATAGCCATCATCCTTACCCTTTACGGAGAGGGATCCCTAAAGGGCAATTTTTAAGGATACACCGTAACTGTTCCTCAGAACATGAATTTGTAACCGAAGCTGAAAAACTATCATTGAGGTTCAGAGAGCGAGGCTACCCAGAAGATGTAATTCTTGAGGCACATAAGTTTGCATCCCAAAAAAATCGTGGGGAATTACTGCAAAAACGAAAGAGGGAACAAACCATCCAAACTAGGATTGTCGGTACCTTTGACACCGGCTCCTCTGCCGTTAGGAATATTCTAAATAAGTTCTGGGATATCCTCAAGGACGATGAGGATATCAGCGACTTAATACCCCCTGCACCATTGATTACTTTTCGCCGCGAACGTAATTTGCGCGACCGGCTTGTCAGAAGCCATCTTCCACGTGAAATCCCGACAAGCATGTGGTTAGGCAGGCACAACCTGAAGGGGACCTTTAAATGTTCAGGCTGTGCGGCCTGTCCGTTTATTAAAAAGAGTCCAGTATTCAAAAGCGCAAATACAGGCAAGGAATTCACAAACCGTGAGTTCATCAACTGCCGAACTACAAACGTCGTCTACTTGGCCACCTGTTCCTGTCCACTTAACTATGTGGGCAAGACGGCACAGGAATTCCGCCGTCGTATTCTTGCCCACATAGGGAACATTAGACGCAAAGAAAAAACGCCACTTGCAATACACATGTGGGATACACATGGTGGTGATGATACACATGTCCAATTTCAAGGCATTGAACAGGTCCGTCACGATGGTCGCCGCGGCGATGTGAATCAGCTCCTTTTACAGAAAGAGGCTAGCTGGATTTTTAGATTACGCTCTCTGTCTCCAACCGGGTTGAACGAACAATTGTCATTTAATTGTTTTATTTAAAAACAGCATGCATGGCTGCCAATGTTGACGCATTCAATATCCTTACAGTATCTTTTTATCAGGAGAACTAAACATTGTTTTTTGGTTTAGCTATTATGCTACACCTTCTATCTACTATTACTATCTTCGTTTCTCGTACAAGATATTCTGTGTAGCTTGCTATTGCTACAAATGCCCTTGCTAGTCCTCTACTACTATTTATTTGAGACCAATCTGGTTTTATGGTATGTAGCTTGGAGCACGAATTGTCCATTCCAAAGTAATATATATGGGCGCACACATGCGGTTTCATTATCACTTGATGCCTTATACATTCTGTACTTATCCATTAAATATTTATTGTTAATCATGGTGTGTTATTCGGGGGATTGTTCTCCCCTTTTTTTCAGTTTATTTATTCCTAAGTAAACACTCATGGGCAAATACATGCGGTTCCATCATTTCCATGTGGCTTTTTTAGGCAAAATTATTTTTGCACTGATTTACTTCTATCTGAGCCGGCAGCGTCATGGGGATCTGTAATATAACAGCAGTAATCGTTCCATGCTACTCTAATAGCCCTTATTCCTATCTATAATCGTTACCCTGGCTAGGAATCCGGATATTATCCACACTAATTCCTGGCATATAACAGTGCTTTCCATGTCTGCTGGACTTAGTGCAAACAAATCAACATCCTTTCTGTGTCTCCCAGCAACTCTGGTTAAACATTTACAAACGTTGCCATGGTTAACAGTCCAGCTAAACCTTGTACCCGCCTCCTCTTGCATCATATGACGCTGACAGTGACATACCTCGTCATGTGATCACATCAGCTACGTAGCCACACCGCCCGAACGTCATGACGTCACTACCTGGGCTCCGGATAACGGATGCCTTGGTTGTGATGCCTGTTATCATCTCTGATGCTTTGGCTGGCGGTCTGTATGACCGTAGTGCCATTTATCTTCTTCTATAAAGCATCGGGTATAATATCACATGCATTGTCATGTGATCTCAGCGCTGGCTACGTAGCCACGCCCCCTTAACGTCATGACATCACCCATCTACAATCCGGACCTCAGAGGCTTATGATATGCTACAGAAGGGATCAGTCAGTGCCATGTGATCGCTGGCTGGCGCTTTATAAGCGCTTCATATCCCTCTGCATTATGCATTAGATGTAAGTACACTGGGTTCATTTAAACTAACAGCACAAAGCATTAGTGTACCGGTAGCCATGGCTACCAGGGACAAGGTGGACACCTCCCAATTCAACTCTGATTGGCTCTGTGTATACACACCCGCCCATGGGTGTTTCTTTGGGAACCCTATTTAAAGCTCCTTGGACTAGCTATTCATTATGCTGTCACTCCACCACAAGGACTGACATGCCGCCGTTTCTTTCTTTTATTTGATTTCAGTTTTGGGTCCTGATTTAGGGGCGAGTTCCCCGTTACTACTTACTTTGGTTGCACTTATCCATGTATCTAGCAACCTAAGTTAGTTTATATCTGCTAGGTAGTTTTGTTCTATCTTTAGGACCATAGGGACTGCAGATCGTGTTTCTATCTAACGGCTTTAGGGCTTGGGATATATCTTACTGCCCTTTTCTTGTACTAAGAGGATAGTTATGCTCTTTTTATGACCACAGTGGTGACAAAAAAAAAAAAATTTTTTGTCACGCTTAGGGTCAATTATTTTTTGGTCTGTTTTTACCTACAACGCACCTTTATCTTTTCGGTGCTTAGCATCCGTAAATGGACGCAAACAGACCATTTTTTGGCGACCACTAGCGTGCCTTCTATATTCGGGACGTCTATGTGGTCTCCATAAGTAGACTTTGGCCACGACCTGACACATCAGTTGGGATTAGCGTACTGTAACCCCTGAAGAACCCACTAGGTGGGGGAAACGCGTTGGGTGACGCGCTCTTGATGAGCTAATTTTTTCACGTGCTAGTCATTTCCATCCTTTGACGCACGGTGTTATACCTGACCAAGTATGGGATTCGTCCTCTTATTAGACTGAATCACCTTCACTTGGACTATGACCAATGATTTATATCAACAGAGTCTTATCGTATGACTCTAATTTGTCATTGTTCATATTACACGAGTGGCAAGTGTTTTGGCTCTACAAGTCGAGCGTAAAATTTACGTTTCGAACATCCTTCTGATTACCAGTTATAGGTGTCTATTTACATCATAACTCCTCTTGTGATTGTTTGTGTGTGTTTTGTTCTTCTTTTCTTTTAAGTAATTTAATAAAAGGTATTTTTTAATTTTATCAGTTTGGAAGGTCCTAGTGGTAAACTTTTCAAGTTCCCAGGTCCCACTATTAAGCCACAATAGCGGCAAGAGTGGCCCCCCCCCCCCCCCCCCGCACTGTCAGCGTAAAGATCGTTCTCCTCTGCCATAGCTGTAACAGCTGTGGCAGAGAAGAACGATGTTTGCCCATTGAATTCAATGGAGCCAGCAATACAGCAGGTTCCACTGAAAGCAATGGGCTGCCGGCGATCGCAGGATGAATTGTCGGGAAGGGCTTAAATATATAAGCCCTTCCCTGCAATTCATCCAGAAATGTGTTACAATAAAAATATATACCGGCGTATAAGGCGACGGGGCGTATAAGACGACCCCCCAACTGTCACCTTATACGCCGGCAATACAGTGGAGCAAAGAATAAAAATCATTACTCACTTCTTCTGACGTTCTGCGCCACTCCTGCAGGCTGTCGCTCCCTCCTGGTCCACGGCAGAGCATTGCTTTCTGGACGCAGGGCTTGAAATCCCCGCCTCCAGAAACACAGCCAATCACAGCCATTCAATGACATCATTGTCATTGGCTGTGATTGGCTGAAGGCATGTGTGTTTCTGGAGGCGGGGATTTAAAGCCCTTCGTAGAGAAATCAATGCTCTGCCGGGAACCAGGAGGGAGCGACAGCCTGCAGCAGCGCCGCAAAACGTCAGAAGAAGTGAGTAATGATTTTTATTCTTTGCTCCACTGTATTGCCGGCGTATAAGGTGACAGTTGGGGGGTCGTCTTATACGCCCCGTCGCCTTATACGTCGGTATATATTTTTATTGTAACACATTTCTGGATGAATTGCAGGGAAGGGCTTATATATTTAAGCCCTTCCCGACAATTCATCCCCGCGCACGCCGGCAGCCCATTGCTTTCAGTGGAACCTGCTGTATTGCTGGCTCCATTGAATTCAATGGGCAAACATCGTTCTTCTCTGCCACAGCTGTTACAGCTGTGGCAGAGAAGAATGATTTGTCTTCTATATGTTCTCAATGGGGTCGGCGCTGCTGCCGCCGGCCCAATTGAGAGCATATAGAGAAGAGAACAGAAATCGCAGATCGCACATAGGTGTGATCTGCGATTTCTATGGCCTTAAGAAGGACCGTTGGGGTTCTTGAAACCTAAAATACTCCTAACACTCTCCCTATAGCAGCTCCACCAAGATACCACTTTCCCTGAACTAATGTCACAATGCATCTGTGGCGAGCCGCGGGAGGGGCAGATTTTAATACTCGGGTGACACCTAATCTCGCCAGCCACTCACTGCAGGGGGGTGGTATAGGGCTTGAACGTTGCAGGGGGAAGTTGTAATGCCTTCCCTGTCTTTCTATTGGCCAGAAAAGCGCGCAAATTTCTCAGGGAAGAAAATGAAAGTAACCCGAACACCGCGTGGTACTCGTCTCGAGTAACGAGCATCTCGAACACGCTAATACTCGAACGAGTATCAAGCTCGGACGAGTATGCTCGCTCATCTCTAGATTCTACGTTCAAATCTGACCAAGGACAGCATCTGCATGAATGTTTGTATGTGTTTAAAGAAACCCATACAAATACAGGAAGAATATACAAAAAACATGCATGTGTTGTTCTTGGTCAAATTTAAATATAAGATGCTGCAATGTATTTCGTGACGAATTCATCCCAGGTAACTGGTAATGAAAAAGTTTTGGTATCATGGGTGACAATCTGATCAGGATTTGATGCTCTTTTGAATTCTTGATCAAATCCTTTCTGAACTGCAGCTCGGATTTTGTTATATATTTGATTCAATATACTTGTAATTTACAGTACATTGGCCGCACCATTCACGTTTTGCTCAACAGAATTAACAAATATAGTTATTGGCGTCTGTATTACATAATGTTTCAAGACACTTTTCTGTAGTCCATGTCAAATTCCAAATATTTGCAAGTTATTTCAATTGAACAAATAGCAGCCCAACCTCCTAATAGATTCCAAAAACTAAATAAGAAGAAATCTTTTGGGATTTACAAATTGAACACACTGTTCCCAAATAAACTAAATGAATTGATTGAAAGCACTTGGCCCTCATGGTCAGACACATTTCTGGTTGGTTTTGTTCTCTGTTTTTTCCGATATTTCCTTTTTGCTGTTTTGTGTTTTTTTTTCATTCTATGTTTTTGTTGTTTTTTTAATATTATTACTAGTATTGTCTTTTGATCTTCAATACGATACTTGACCATTTTAATTCTTATTTTTATTTTTATGATATGTCGATTGCCTTTATGATAAGGTTTTACGTTTTTTTCTTCTTTTTTTTTGTTGTTGTATGTCTTAAGCTATTTATTGGGCAATAATCAGCATGTTTTATCTATTTTTAAATTTTGTCTGTTTATTACTATTGGATTACTACTGAATTTATCCATTAGTCCATTAGTTTATTTTATCATCTTGTATTCTATTACATTTATTTTTCTTTCTTAGCATAATTGCATTTTTTTCATTTTAGGAATGCTTTTTTTTGTGGTTAACATTGCTGTTTACGTCATGGTAGTCGCCACCATAAAGTCAATTTCCCACTTGTATTCTTGTTTAAATGTTCCAAGTTAGTTTTCTGCAGTGAGTGGCCTAATGGAGGAGTTGGTATGGCTTTGTAACGTGTAGCCCAATAAAGGTTTTCCAGTATTTTGGTTGCTTTTTTCTATCCAGTAGCACCATTGGCATTTCACTTGTTCTACAATTCCTGGCAAAAGTTCATTAAGAGGCTGAAGGAAACCACTCAGGATCCAGGGGGAAAAGGAGTAAAAAAGCAAAGGCACAATCTAGTATATTTTTCCAAAAGCCATAGATTGTGATAAGTGATACGTTTTTAGTTGGACCAGTTGTGCAAGATATGTGCACAATCACAATTAGCATTTTATCCCAGAACAGTATTAACTAAGTGCAAGAAAGATAGGGCAAGTCCTATCTTTTCTCACCTGTACTATTAATGAGCAAGAATACCGCTAATGAAAACAAAACCATTGAAATCAAAAACAGGACAAAATCACGCCATGTGTTTAAGACCTCACTGTAACGTTCTTTGGTTCAAGATGAGCATATGGAGTAGCAGTTTTAGAAAGTTTCCCACTTTTGGTGATTTGGAAGTTGAATACAGCTCTGACGACCATAAAGGTACATTAAAGGAGATGTCCCGCGCCGAAACGGGTTTTTTTTTTTTTTAACCCCCCCCCCGTTCGGCGCGAGACAACCCCGATGCAGGGGTTAAAAAAACCACCCGCACAGCGCTTACCTGAATCCCGGCGGTCCGGCGTCTTCATACTCACCTGCTGAAGATGGCCGCCGGGATCTTCTACCTTCGTGGACCGCAGCTCTTCTGTGCGGTCCACTGCCGATTCCAGCCTCCTGATTGGCTGGAATCGGCACGTGACGGGGCGGAGCTACACGGAGCCGCTCTCTGGCACGAGCGGCTCCATAGAAGACTGCTGAAGACCCGGACTGCGCAAGCGCGGCTAATTTGGCCATCGGAGGGCGAAAATTAGTCGGCACCATGGAGACGAGGACGCCAGCAACGGAGCAGGTAAGTATAAAACTTTTTATAACTTCTGTATGGCTCATAATTAATGCACAATGTACATTACAAAGTGCATTATTATGGCCATGCAGAAGTGTATAGACCCACTTGCTGCCTCGGGACAACCCCTTTAAGAAATTAAAATTGAATTTTGGACTTTAATTTAAAAAAGACAAAGTTGTGTTCAAGGAAGAACCATTAATTTATAGTTCAGTAGCAGTCACTGATACAGTAATCATTCCAAAGATAGAGTAGATATTTAATGTATCATGCTAATGATTCTCTTTATTCTCACCTGCGTTATATCCAGGAAGGCCACTAACCCCTATCTGATTCCCCAAAACTCAGTGTTTACAGAAACATGTTTTCAAGGTTAAAGAATTATTAACAGAATAACCAGGTAACTCAGATGAACTGCTACTTGATCCTCTTTGACATGTCAACATGACAGCATGATCCCCTGCACTGCTGACAGTATACCAAAACAGCTCCTGGTATTATTTACCTGGAAAGGGACTGATACATCATAATATGTTGTTTAATAACTAACATTTCTAGGCTACAGTTGCAAGAAAAACTAAGTGAACCCTTTTGGAATTACTTAGATTTTTTGAATTGATAGCAAAAAAAATGTATTCTGATTGTTAAAGGGGTTGTCTCGTGAAATCAAGTGGGGTTCAGCACTTCTGTATGGCCATATTAATGCACTTTGTAATATACATTGTGCATTAATTATGAGCCATACAGAAGTTATTCACTTACCTGCTCCGTTGCTAGCGTCCCCGTCGCCATTGATCCGTCTAAATTCGCTGTCTTCTGGTGTTTTTAGACGCGCTTGCGCAGTCCGGTCTTCTCCCTGGTGAATGCCGGAGAGCTGGTCCTCGTAGCTCCGCCTCGTCACGTGTGCCGATTCCAGCCAATCAGGAGGCTGGAATCGGCAATGGACCGCACAGAGCCCACGGTGCACCATGGGAGAAGACCCGCGGTGCATCGTGGGTGAAGATCCCCGCGGCCATCTTGGTAAAGGAAGAAAGAAGTCGCCACAGCGCGGGGATTCGGGTAAGTAATAAACTTTTTTTTTTTAACCCATCCCTTGGGTTTGTCTCGCGCCGAACAGGTGGCCTATTGAATAAAAAAAAAAAACGTTTCGGTGTGAGACAACCCCTTTAAGTCAGAATAATAGACAAACAGAATCTAACTTAACTAATAACACACAGCTGACTTTTATTGAGAACATTGGGTAAGCATCCACAAAAATAATCAAATATGCAAACTTTTGAATTTAATAACCTGAAAAGCCCCCTTTACCAGCAATTACCTCCACCGAATATTTCCTATAGCTGTAAATATTTGCCCAATTTTTTTATAATCAATTTTTATTAAAGTTTTTCCATAAGACACATCACAACATTCACATCCCTGTGAAAAACAGAGACAATCAGCTTAATGACATCGCCAAATGGCAGAATAATGGGACATATAGCTAAGACTGTAATAAACCCAAAGAAGGGTAGGCCCCCAATTATAGTTATGGATAGAAATGTACTAGCTCCTATTGACAAGTGGCAATGACTTATTACTCAACCCGAGACTGAGCTGGGGAGAAATAATAATAACCAATAATAAATGATACATAGAGGGGGGGGTGAGAGGGGAGGGAAGGGAAGAGGTAGAGACGCGGGGATAGGGAGGAGAGGAAAAGGGAGGAAAAGATAAGAGAAGAAGGGGAGAGAGAGGGTACACATGTCCGCCTAGAGTACAGGGGTTCCCCAGTAGCCCTGAAGAGCAAGAGTCTTCATTACTAGGATTGAACTAAGAACTCTGACCTCCATAGAAAAGGCTATATTTGCACAATTTTGAAGAAGAATTTTGGACCATTCTTCAATGCAAATGTTTTTTAGTTCATCAATAATTCTGAGGTGCCTTATGTGGACATTTTTCTTCAGGTTTACTACAGCATCTCATTAAGGTTATGGTCAGGACTCTGACTTGGCCATTCCAAAATGCAAGTCACACTTCTTCTTTCCCAACTATTAAATAATATCTAATTTAGTTGTGTGCTTTATGTCTTTAGGTCTTTTTACACAAAACTATTACCATTCCAAAAATCATTCAAATGAGCAAAAATGAAAGATAATTGTTCAGTCTAAATGTAGCCAACGACCGAACGTTGAACGATAAGTTGTTCACATTTTGTTCGTCATTCATTTTATGCTGAACTAAAAATCATCATTGACTCTTTCACTTATCGTTAAACTGTGAAGTTGGGCTGCTGAACTATGGCAATTGAAGTACCCTTAAATAAAGCCTCCCAGCTATATTCTTGCTTCCTATAGATATCAATGACCTCTTTAATCCCTTCCCTTTATAGGCAGTTTTGGCCTTCTTGACCAGGACTCATTTTTGAAATTTGACATGTATCCCGTCATACGATATCTTTGGAATGCTTTTACTTAACCAAGGGATTTTGAGACTGTTTTATCATGACACATTGTGCTTCATGTTAGTTGTCAATTTTGTTCGATACATTTTGTGTTTATTTATTTAAAAATCCTAACGTCACAGAAAATGTAGAATTTTTCTGCTTGTAAGATAGATACTTATGCCACATAAAATAGTTAATGAATAACATTTACCAAAAGTGCACTGTATGTTGGCATCATTCTGTAAATGTCCTTTTATTTATTTTGGACATCAGAAATCTTATAATTATAGGGGCAATTTTTCAAATTTTGAAAGAAATATCCAAAAATAATTTTATAAGGAACCAATTTAGTTCTCAAGTGACTTTCAAAGGTCTATATATTAGAAACCTCCATAAATCACCCTATTTTCAAGACAGACATTTACAAGGTCTGTTAACTCTATAGATGTTTCACAGGAACTAAGTAAAGAATACATTTTAAAATATTATTTTTCTTGCAGATTTTTTATTTTAATATTTTTTTTCTGTAACATAGAAGGAGTAAGCAGTTCTTAGAAAAATCCCACCTTGTGAATTTTGGAGCCTTCTTTATATTGGGCCTTTTTATAGATGATGGATTTAATAGATGATCCTCAGTAAGAGGTTGAAAATCTCGCAGGAAGAGCTGACATTACCTACATTACCTCCTGTTCTGGGCCTGGCTGCCAGTGATGCCCTGGGAAACACACTGAGGTCTTCTATAAATGATGTTACATTGTAGGGATATTTTGATAGCAGATTCTTTCAATGGATATTATTTGCATTGATGTTGATGTTTTATTGAATATTTGCTAAATTGTTCTGGGGAGAGAAAGACCCAATCCCATTAGATATTGGTCATTTAGTTTGCTTTTCAAGAATAAGTAGAAGACCTTACCTTTCTATCAGCAGCAATGTCCAGCAAACTCGTTTCTACAATCAGGCTTAGCACTGGCTACTCTGGTTAGCAGTTCCCAGGGACCACAGGTTTTCACTTTTTAAACCCCTTTTAAGAGATATGTTCGCTGCTGCTACAAAACTCTAGGGTGCGTCATCAGAGTAGTTGCTGAATGATGGAGAGCACAAGTGACAAAGTTAAACAGGTAAGACGTACATGTCAAGAGGTTAGAGAGAATTTCATATTTGGTTTTGTGAGAAGACAGACTTTACAGAAAACTGTAAGTGATAGAACTGTAATTGACTGTTTCCTGACCACAAGAAATAATAGAGAATCACACATCAATAATGGAGATTATCTAAGTATATATACAACATGCAACATGTAACAGCTTTTCTGAGAATATACAAAGAACACTGCCATCTAATGACTAAATAACATAGACATGACCCATATAATATAGATTATATAGGAATACTGTTACGCCCGCTGCCAGCGAGCAGTAAGTATGTTACTGAAAGTAATACATGGGGACTGTTAACACCACAGATCCCGGAAAGCAAATAGTTAATGGAAAAAGAGAAAATAAAATAAAAGGGAACTCTCCCTATGGGATTCTAACATGTGAATTTCCCTGCCCAAATAGTGAATGGATCGTCCTGATAAGGACGCACTCACGCTGGAACCTGGGGTACTCTCTCACCCTTATACTTGGGAAAAATATATATAACAATCCAAAGGAACACACTCTACCAATAACAAACAACCTAGAACTTATCTGTAAGTGGCAGGCAGAAACTCTGACTCCCAACTCTGGAGAAACCACTGCACCTGGCTATCATCTCCCTTGCTTCCAGAAGGATTCTGAACAGAACAATTGACTAGCAGGGATCTCAGTGTGAGGAGGAGTTAAGAACCCTCCCAATTAACACCCAGCTGCACTTAACCAGCCACCCAGACAAAACCCATCCCAAAAGTAATCCAGAACACAAGTGCACAGAGAACTCAAACCCCAAGCAGAGTAGCACACACCGACATAACAAATACATTACCTTGTTGTCTCCTCCTGTGCAACAATGGACTGTGGAGAATGTGACTTTGAAAAATAGAACAAATATCATCATTTATTTCTATGTATTTCAACATAAAGTCTGATTTCTTATGTTACTGTAAGGAATTTATGATTATTCCAGAAGTTTTATTAGTCACCTATCACTATGTAGACTTTGTTGAAATCAGATATCCTGTCCTCAAGTCCAGGCACTCAATCTGATAGAAGTTGTCTCATATTTGGTTGTTTGAGAAGACAGTTCTGAAAGAAAACTGTGATTGACAAGACACTTTTTTTTCCTGGTCACAAGACATAATAGAGGATTATACATCAATAACAGATATATTCTAAGACCATACACAGCATACAAACACCTAACAGCTAAATCTGAGACTATACAATTTACACTGCCACCTAGTGACCAGACAACATGTATAGGAATACACTACCTTGCTGTCTCCTCCTACACAATGCTGGATTCAGGAGTTTTTCCCTAATATCTGCTAAAAAAGACAATACAGGCAAACTGTCCAACAGCCAGGGGTATGCTGGAATGAGTAATATATTGATATAAAACATATCATAAAGTTAAAGGTAACCATCCAGGAGTATAACCAGCTGCCCTAATGTGTGAGCTCTGCTTACTACGCCCAAGTAATGGCAGCCACTGAAAGGATCCTACCAATAATGTTCAGGAAAGTAATACTTACCTGTGCCAGACCTGAGCTTGATTTCAAAGATGCCATACACGGGTCTGTGTTTAGAGGTCTTTATCAAAGGGATATATCTATAGTTATATAAGCAATTATACATCTCCGTCATTTTGGTATTCATATAGCTACTTTTCCTGTAGAGACCATAGAAATAATACACATCATCAATCAATGTCAGGAGGAGCATATTAAATGAACACAGCTAAAATTGGCACAATCAGGTTCCTATCCATGGACTCTATTGTATCTCCCGCTGTGCACACTATGAATTGGAAATCTTATATATAAGATGGAATTCTATGTTTTTTAGATGTGTTGTAACCATCAAGCCCATTGCCTCTGAGAGGGTAAAGTTAAAATGTAACTAAACATTTGGAAAAACTTCTGACATCTCATAGCAACATAGACAATATAAAGAGGTGGGTAGAGCACTATGTAGAATGACTAGAGAGGTTGAAAGTGCAGATGAGCCATGTCGGATGGAAAGGTCGTGCGGGAGGTGCTGCCAGCCGAGTAGCACTAGAAGTTCCTAGAGCTACTAAGTGTTGTTATCTATGGATGATATGCAGGAAAAAACTAGGATTCTGGCATGAATGAAAGGACTCAGAAAGCAAATGATGAATGTGTTGGCTACAGAGAATAAAACTACCTTCTTCATTCATCACTTATTTCTTAATCCTTTGGTTTGCACTAGAATCTTCCATGTCCTAGCAACATGTTACTCGTAAGTGTTGATCAATGGGGGCTGGGTACTGAGACCACCAATCGTTAAAATGAGCAGACAGAAGCACTGCAAGCCATGTAAAGGCCCAATAGAAAGTCTATGAGCCCATACACCGCTTGCTAATTATAGTCGACTGGGCAAAGAACTCAGTTGAGCACTTTTCTCTGCTCGCTTTAGCAAATGGTGGAGTCTAAGCACCTGGAATCCACCAATGAAAATTTCTGACATGTGAAATATGAGGTTTTCAAACCTTACACTTCAAGTTGAATAGGACACCTCTGACTGTTCAGTGTCATCCAAGGAATCTTACAGTCAGTTCCATCTTGGCCTAGGGGGCTCCTGGCACCCTATGTACAGCAATGGGCGGACCCTTTTAATGGCTTTTCTACCTGTGCTTACTCAAAGTATTAGAATAAAGACCATGGAGAGTCCATTCAGCAGGGGCAACCTTACATCCGGCAGGTAAACAGGGTTAATATATAAATCAAACGAGGGACAAGGATGACATTAAGGAGATCTGCATTCTTAGAGTTCTCGGTTCTTTTTGCACTGAATGCTTTTACCAAACTTTTAAAAAATGATTAAAACTTGAAAAGTCAAAAGGATGAATCCATTAAATTGATCTAGAAATAGGATTTTAGGCTCTGCTTTCTAATTTATTCTCAGTGCATTTTCCAGGCGATTGGAAGCAACTACCTGAGAATTTAAAAGTCAGCTTTGTCAAATATCAGCAAAACACCAACACTGCGGTTTCAACATTTACTTACTGTTGATAAAAATTCAATTTGTAATTTAATGCCTATTACCATATTAACACAGCGAGGTTAAGATATCTGCAGTTAAAAGATATATGAAAAAACATCATCAGAAAATAATGTCTGTATTCAGCATATTGTTTTATAACTGTGATAAATGTGTGTAATTCCAGGCTGTACGGAATTAATGGCATCATTTGTCAGAGAACATACAATTTCAATGGGACGTGTGTATGGGGGAGGGGTGGTGCCAAACTAGCCCTGCCAAAATTCTTATAAAAGAGTCCTTTACCATCTGGCACCCTTAATTAATAAAACATTAAAGGAAATAGGGTCTATATGATAATATGGTCATAAGATGAGTATTAGGGCTGCTGATCATGGCTGGGGAAGTCCCTTACCTTCTTCTGTTGCCAGGCATGGCCAACATCATATCTCCAATATAGTCTGTGCTAGATACTAACAGTTCTTGCTCATCATGGCTTGCACTACCAGCCTGAATCCTACGGAGCAGTATATGCACCCAGCTTTGCCATCTTCAGCCAAACCAGTCAGTCAGCACTCTGGTTAATTAAGGTACTTTCCCCTGCAATCAGTGTCTATACTGTGTAAAGGAGGAAATGTGCAAGTCTGTTTCTGTCTAATCTCCCGGTATTTGATTTATGCTGGAACGATCCTGCTTTCCTGACCTCTCCAATCCTGACCTTGGATGATTATTTAACTACACTTACTTTGTCTGCTGCCTGCCCTAACCCTTGGTCTGATCTACATTGAGTAAGCAATCCGTTTGACTCCAGCTCTGTTCTATGACTACTGTCTGTTCAAACTCTCATGTACCACATCATGGTAGTTCTGTCTCAGTTGTGTCAGATGCTACATAACTGAGATTATCTCTGAGTAATGGTCTGGGGTCTCTGCAGCAAACACCAGTTCCTGACTGGTGAGATTAAACAGTAAAAAAAGGAATCCCAGGTCTAGTCCTATGCCAATTTGGTTTTGTGGCACAGTGGATCCACATGTACTGCTGTGAAGTGGATTTTCCTACACATGAGTGGAAATCAATTGTGATCTTCCACTCGCAAGGGAAAAATCACAGCATGTTCTATTTCTAGGCAGATTCTGTGTGGACGGCTTCCATTTAAGTGGTGGAGGATACGGATTTTATTGATGTCAGGAACCATAAACAATAGGCCCTTGATATAGCCAGAAAGTGAAACCATTTGGGCATGGACTGTGGTTTTATTATATACATTCACACAAGAAGAGACTCCAATAAGATTGCCTTTTAATCATGATTGATGCATTGTTGTCTTTGTCTCTTTCATGTTTCTCCAAGTATAGATACTTGAGAAATCATATATCAGGCTTAGAAGCTTTGGTATTGGATTCTTTTTTGCCAACTGTAGTGTTAATAGCTTTTGGAGAGGAGACAGAGCACACCAGTACTAGAACTGAGAGCTGGAGCTACCCCAAAAAGGCTTTGGATATCCTGCTAGGCAACCTCTAGAGAGAGTTTGGTGACACTCTTCACTGGATTGATTACAAGAAATTACACTAGCATAAAGTTAACCATATAGGGGTTATGAGCACTTGCAGGGTTGCCCTTATCAGGATGGTGGCTGCTGCTTATCATGAGGATATAGATTGGGGACAGATGGTGGCATTGTAGGCATAGACCAGTTCTAGCCTCTTGGGATATGCTAGCATTGGATATTACATGCTAAGCAAAGTAAAGACTGATTCAACCAAATTCAAGTTTACACCTAGTTCACCAATAGGATATTACACTAGATCCATCATCATTCTTGGTTTATACATGAAAATCACTTTCAATTTTGATCTACTAAATTGTTTGTCTGCCAAATTCTTTGTGACATAAATCATTGTAGTTTTCTCCCTCTGCCAGCTGAGCGTTGTCAATAGTAATTTATTAAGAATCTCATTTGTTATCCGTATAAGTAATTAAGAATATGCCTCAAAGATCGATTAAGGTTTGCAGAGGACGGAGAAGAAATCTTTTAAAAATACCAACTATCTGAATCATAATTGTTATTGTCACCCCAATGGAAAGAAGGAGAAATAACGTACTCATATAGATATAAATATAGAATGTGGTACGGTCAATGGGAGCTTTAGTTAATTGGTGGCATTTGTGACCATTCACATAGTCAACTGCTTGTCCTATAGCCAAGCTTGCTGAGTGAAGGGACAGAAGTGACACTGGGCTAAAAAAGAAGTGTGTTAGATGGTAATTGGTGAAAGCACAGAACTATTTTAGGTACTCTTATAGAATAAGCCAGAGTGTGTGATGAGGAAGGTATTCCCCTCCTCTGGTCCCCAATTTTTCTAAGCCCTACCAATCATGACACAAGGGTATGAATGGAGCTGTAGTTGATGATGCATTCATCTGTATGGGACTGCCTAAGAGAAGACATACATAATCTATGTCAATCTTATAGAGCGGCAGGGAACTTCATTCGTACAGGGGCGAGGGCATAGCTAAGGACTTGTGGGCACAGGTGCAGAAGGTCAGTTTGGACTCCCACCCCCAACCTCTTTCAAGATTAATACTTGGTGCCAGCAATATTGCTTGATATGATACTGATTCACTGCAGGAAACAAACACAAGGTGACTGGACTCACCTACCACATAGGCTTCTCCTCTTTTCCAGTGTGTCTTAGCAGAGTGCCCAGAGCTTTGCTCCCTGCTAAGCGGCACATGTGAGTTTGTCCCTCCACCACTCTGGACCCCTACTCCACCAATGCACCCTGCAGTCTGTCCGGATGCCGGGGGAGGGTATTGGCTCCCATGACATATCATTTAAAGTATATGCATTGTGGTGAGGGGGGCCCCCTGGCTTATAGGACAGGTCACAAGTGCAACCCCTGCAACCCTTATAGCTACACCACTTTACAGGTGGACACAAACCCCCCTTTCTCGTGATCGGTGTGGATACCAGCAGTAGGACCCCCACTGATCAGCTAAGTTGAAATCTCTGGATAACTTATTTAAAGCACCTAAAGCTTCAGTGTTGCAAGTGTATGTTGTAGAGTTGAACACGTCATCCATAGGTCACTACTGTGAAAAAACAGTATACAATGCAGTATAGAATTTTTGCAGTGGTCAAGTGTGTGTATTTACTAATTGTGTTAACAATGAAATGTATAAGTGGGGAGGAGAAAAGACTAACTAATTACTTTAACTATCCTTAGCAACTCTTTATAAACGGCCCATCGGGGTACTAAAGAATCTTCCTGTTAGATTGTGCTGCTGAAACCTGTAGTACTATGGTTTCTAGGAGCACATTTCCACAGGTGTGGCATAATTGTGCTGGCTGGGTGTGGGGATCTCCTGCTAGCCAATCCCTCGGTCTTTGCTCACATATATACCCAGCTCCTATCAGTGTCTGTTTGGTGTCCTTCTGTGGTGTAGCTTGCTGTGTTACCTGTGTTTTGTTATTTTTGTGTTGCAGCTTGCTGTGTGACTGGTGTCCTGTTGTCTGTTCTGTACAGCTTGCAGTGTGGCTTGTGTCCTGTTGTCTGTGCTGTTGTAGCTTGCTGTGTGAACTGTCTGGTGCTGCTGGATCATGTATCTTGTTAGAGTAGGGACTGCAAGACACGAGGACCCTTGATCGTTGGGCTTGCGGTTTAAGTTCATTGGCCAATGCAGGAACTAATCCCTCATATGTTGATAACAGCAATTCCATCTGCTTTAGCGTGCGGGGATGTTTGATGAGTATGTTGGTCGTTTGTCCTATGTTATGGCTGTCCGTAAGTCCAGTCCACAGTATGCAGTTCTCTGTCCAGTTGGTGTTTCCGTCAGCACGTCCAGTCTGAATTCCATTTTAGGTTTCCTTGTTTCTCTTATCCCCACCCTTTTTGGGCACATTTGTGTGGGCCTTGTACTTATTTGCCCACACGAACATAACATAATGCCCCTCTTTTGAAACTGGGGGGCATTATCTTGTTGTGTATTGTGTTGGTATGCATTATGGTGGTATGCATTATGTTGGTATGCATTACATGGTTGTGTGTGAACAGTGTCAGGTCCAGTGTCTGTGCAGGTGGCTAGACATCAGGTGTGGATAGTCCTGTTCTGAGTATGTGATTATGCATTATTATGTTGTATGTTGGTATGTTGTATACTGCTGCTAGTTTCAGCCTGGTTCTGTTTACCTCTTTTTCAGGGTTTGTCAGGTCCGAGGTTTCCTTGTTTGTGTTATCCCTGCCCTTTTTGGGCACGTTTCTGTGGGTCTTGTGCTTATTTGCCCACATGAACGTAACACTTCCATTGGGCCTCGAATCTGACACTAAAATTGACCCTACAGGTCCAGCAGAAGACAACCCCATTTAAAGATGACTTTGAGGCCAATCACATATGACTACAGCAGTATCAGGACCCGATTATAAAATTAGGCACCCACCTACGGAGCTACTTTGCCACAGCTGAAGAGGAGCAAAATGTTATTGAAAGCAGATAACTCTTGCACTGCTTAGCTTTGCAAACAATGAGTGCTTCCATCCGTGATAGAAGTGCTCATTGTTGCAGGAGCACCAAAGAACTGTGAAGTGGACATGGTTTACTGTATTTCTCACAGCTCCTATGAGTGCTGGTGCTGCACTGCGTCCCGCCACTGCCAAGCCATAGCACAGTGCCCCACAGAAGAAGAGCACCCAGTGTGTTGACAGTGGCTCATTTTCCTCTTCACATTACTGCTTCCAGACCAGGATCCAATGCAGTGGAGATGGCGCCAGTGCATGGAACATGAGTAGCTACATGAAAATTTTTTTTTTTTGGTCTAGTATGAGTTTTCTATGGGATTAATCACGAAGGCTGATTCATTACATCTGTATTAACTTTGAAGCCTGATGCAGGGGGTCTATATTTGCTGTAAACGCTGAGCCAGGGTATTTGTATTAACTATGCAGGCTGATCCAGGGGGTCTATATTAGACATCAATACTGAGCCAGGGTATTTGTATCAACTATAGAGGCTGATCCACGGGGTCAGTATTAACTATGGGAGTGATCCAGACATCTAGAATAAAGGTATTATCCAGTCATGTACATTTTTATAATTTCTAAAATTAGGAAGGTTGGTGCAATTTTTCTGATTTGCCTAGGCCAGCAAATTATCTTGTCCCACACCTGGTCTAGGGTCTATTTCTATTTCACAGATTACCTATTAGACTTTACTAATGATATGTCCTGTGTGTACATCAAGGACTAGGCTACAATGCAATTACTAGGGAATGTAAAATGTTCTGTATAGTGGTGATGGAGAATAGACCTCCGAATCATTTCATATGTTGGGCCAAAGAAAACCCAGTCCATCATTCTATACTCATCCAACTCTTTTTTTGTGACTTCTATCCAGTTACATACTGTAATTATAGTATTTGTTTCATGCCCTCTAACTACATGTTAGCAGTGCTGATCCTGAACTCTTCGTTTCAGAAAATGTTCTGTTCTTTTCTGCTGCTTTACCAGACATGACCTTGCATTTCAACCACCGACAAAGATTCATTTCCTGTTTACTGATCTCATTTAAGAACACAGTCATCTATCTTTGAACATTTCACAAACTATTATAGTCCATTTTATCAGAGCAGCATTCATGAGGCATGCACAGAAAATGTTTATCTCAATGGAACGGACAAATGAGAACCCATCTGCAAGTCATTTATTTTTACAGGAAAAGGCGTATGAAACACGTGACGATATAACTAATTACATTTCAATGCCCATTTTAAGAGATGGCAGACTTGTAATTAACAGATAAAACAATGCTATTCTTTTGTAATTTAATTATATTCTGTTTTATTAACCAAAACGGTTGATGCATAAAAGTGAATTGGGTGGGTAATTCAATTATCTCTCTTCAAAATAGTGAAGCTGGTTACCATTTTATACAGCGCAGGATGATACAGATTAAACGTGGTCATTTGGAGGTATATGAGTCAGAACGATAAGCGGTACAGTCCAAAAATGTTCAACTTGGAAAGTCATTTTACACGTAGAATTGGATGCTGTATTCTTTCTGTTGCTGTTATTGTGAATGTGGAGAGTTTGTTCCTCACTTCATAAGAAGTTGCCTAATAAATTTCTCACCAATTTTACAAAACCCTAAAAGATATAGTGATAGAGTTTTATGTTGTTTAACCTAGAGGGCAGTAATGCCCCACTGAGGTGCCACAGCATGCTGGTGTGCCATGAGAACCCACTAGGGGTGCCGCAGATCTCAGGCTGGGAATAAATCAACCGCCATTGAGATTTCCCCTCCTCTAGCTCACTGCTGATGGCAGATCTGGACAGGCAGAAGTTCCACCGCATGGCTGGCTTTGATCTAATAGAAACAGAAGGCGCCCGCTGTTCTTCAATGACAGCGGAGGGCATCTGGAGAAAGCACCACCTGCAAGACTGCGTAATGCAGTATTTTCAGAGAGGCTGCACGCGTTCCTATTCCTTGAACCAGCGCCAGTATGTGGCCATGAGGAATGTTGTGTTCAGATCCTTATAGCAACAGCACTGTACAGGGGAACGCAAAACCCACTTTCTCGTGATCAATGTGGGTCCCGTCAGCTGTGTTAAAAGAAATCAATTACCCCCTATTGTTTAGGGATGGGTGGGCAACAGTGAGACCCCTCTTTGTTCTTGGGGTAGGGGGTGGAAAAGGGGCAGTGATGCTACACATTGATATTTAGGGATGGACAGTGAGGCTGAATTTTGCCCTTAGAAGCTTTTTCTGTATTTTTTGCATATCATAAAAAAATAGTTAGGGGGTGCCCCAGATTAATTTTTTTATCCAGGGGTGCCTTGAAGCTGAACAGGTTGGGAAACACTGCTGTAGCGGAAAATTTACTAATGTCTGATGATCATATAGCAGTGTTAACCTCTTAGGGATTTAGCATATCATAGTTTGATACATAAGAATGCTGCAATTTTGGGGATTTTTTTCAGCTCCACTTTTCAAAAACAATAGCTTTTTTGTTTTCCCATTAACATAGCCATATGAGGGTTTGATTGTTGTGCGGTGAGCTATTGTTTTTATTGACACCATTTTGGGGCACATGCAATGCATTGTAGAACTTGTATAAATTGGTGGGGGAGAGATAAAATGAATCTGCCATAGTCCTTTTGTTTACAATGCTTACTATGTGGTATAAATAATATGATATCATTTTTCGGCTGGTCGGTACAAGTGCAACAATATGAAAATTGTATATATTTTCCAGATTTTTCTACTTTTGAACAATATAAAGTCTTTTTTGAAAAAATATATATTTTTGGCATTACTGCATTCAAAGAACTATACCTTTTTTATTCTTAGGCCTTAGTCACACAGGCGTTTTTAGCCGCGATTTGCGCATGCGCATGCGTCGACCGATTTTATAAAACCATTGCTTTGCAATGGTATCGGACACATGAGCGCTTTTTATGCGCTCGTCCGATAAATTATAGAACAGAAATCGCAGATCGCACCTATCTGCGATCTGCGATTCCTGTTCTCTTCTCTATATGCACTCAATGGGGCCGGCGGCAGCAACGCCGACCCCATTGAGAACATATAGTAGACAAATCATTCTTCTCTGCCACAGCTGTTACAGCTGTGGCAGAGAAGAACGATGTTTGCCCATTGAATTCAATGGAGCCGGCAATACAGCTGGCTCCATTGAAAGCAATAGGCTGCCGGCGATCGCGGGATGAATTGTCGGGAAGGGCTTAAATATATAAGCCCTTCCCTGCAATTCATCCAGAAATGTGTAAAAATAAAAAATATATATATACTCACCTTGTCCCGGCAGACGGAGTTCAGCCGTGGCCGGCGGCAGTTCTCCTGAACTGCTCTCTCTAGTATTCAGCAGCCGGGGATTTAAAATCCCCGCCTGCTGAATGAGCTGCCTCTGATAGGTCACAGCCTGAATTCATGAATGGGTGTGAGTGAGAGCTGCCTCTGATTGGTCAGGCTGTGACCAACCAGAGGCAGCTCATTCAGCAGACGGGGATTTTAAATCCCCAGCTGCTGAATACTAGAGAGAGCAGTTCAGGAGAACTGCCGCCGGCCACGGCTGAACTCCATCTGCCGGGACAAGGTGAGTATATATATTTTTTTTATTTTTACACATTTCTGGATGAATTGCAGGGAAGGGCTTATATATTTAAGCCCTTCCCGACAATTCATCCCGCGATCGCCCGCAGTGCATTGCTTTCAATGGAGCCGGCTGTATTGCCAGCTCCTTTGAATTCAATGCGCTGGACAGCTCTGGCCCGTTTCTATTGAGACGCGGCTAGGAGCAGTATTTTCGGGCGATTTTTCGGCCCCGGTCACGCGATTTGCGGATGCATCCGTCATGCGATCAGCAAATCGCGGGAAAAAACGCCCGTGTGACTAAGGCCTTACATAGACAAAGCTGTGAGAGGGTTTGTTTTTTTGCCTGACAAGCTGTAGTTTTATTGGTACAATTTTGAAATACATGCAACTTTTTAAATAACTTTTCTTTTGTTTTTTGAAAGGTGAAATAAACAAAGACAGCGATCTGTGCAGCACAAAAAATTCATTCAATTTATCATACGTGTCATTATGGATGCAGTGGTACTGAACATGTATTATTTTACAATTTTTTCCTCTAAAAGAAAGAATAAATGCACAAATAAGGGTACTTTTCTATTTTTAATTTTTACATAGATATTTATTATTTTTATATTCTTATTCTATGACCCTGTAGGGAACTTAAACATGAGATTATAAGATCACTCAGATAATACACTACAATACTTCTGTATTGCAGTATTATCTCCTGTCTTTTAGCCTGGTTTCAGACAATTATATTTTATTTCCATATTTGGTCCTTGTTTTGGGGACTGTAATATGGAGCTAACGTAAATTTATGTATGTATTCACATGGACAGATTTTTTATGGTCATTTTTTAAAACACAGTTTGATCAGTTTTTGTGGTTTTGCCTCTGCATTACTATTCTTTTCTATTGGACAAATACGGATCAGTATTTACCATTAGAAAAATAAAATATATGGAGGCAAATACTGATGAAAATACTAAAGATATACTGTTGTAATGTCATCTGGAACACATCCATAAAATAGATCTATATTACCCACATGTTTCCATATGCTCGTTTGAAACTAGTCTTACACTGATAGCAATGGCAAGCCTCTAGGTCACTGTTAGGCTTCCAATTGCCATGGAAACCCATTTGCCCTGCATTGTGAAGGGCTAGTGACATGATTGAGAGAGTTCCCTTCTATGTTAACAACTTACATGTTGCAGTTAGCATTAACCAGAGCATCTAAGAGGTTGACAGTCAGGATCAGAGTTATCGCTAATTTTGTCTGGTGAAGCGGGATGCTGAATCTCAGTTACAGCCACAGTCCCGTCGTGATTCTGTGGGCATATGTCCTGTGCCCGCATGATCACCATGACTTACTACTATTGCAAATTATGGGAACTACTTGATTCCTATGATGTAATAGTATGCAACGGGGCAGGAAGGAATTAAATAGCAATTGTGCAGGAGAAAAATGTGTCAACTTTATTTAGAGGTGCATGTCGCTTACTAAAGTTTCCACATCTTTTGACTGTCTGTGAGCTAGAAAAGAAAATATTTGCTATCTATAGAGCACTTCAGAAAATGTTGGGTCTATATAAGCAACAGAAAATGAATAAAATTGATAAAAATACGTTTTTTTCCTTTGAAGCATCTAGTAGTATATGACCTGATATACTGCTATTGATTTCATTCTGCAGTTATATTCCCCACAATCTGTTTTGGGACAGTTACTCCAACGCAGTTCATTTTTTTTCACATGTAGCAGACTATAGACTTGTAGAATGATTTTAGCGAAGACTTTAAATCAGATCCTGAGCCAAATAGCGGATGACAAAGTCACTGTGGAGCAGAATCTGTACTTCTCTTTGTCTCTAGGGAACAGAGCCCAGAAAACTTTTCACCAAAGGAAGCGACCCAGCAGCCAGCGGATTTCACCTCATGCCACATAGTCTCATCAATCTTTTGCTACATCTCAGGATTTTTCTGCAAAATTAGGATTTGTACAATTTCTTGGTTCTCAGAGTCAGCTCACATGGGAGTCTTCACTAAAATAACATCTTAAAAACTACCTCGCTTGATTGACTTCACTGACAATGTGGGTTTCAGTGGAAATATCTTTCTCCAGAAAATCTCTGCTTAAAAGTAAAGTAAGAAAAGAGAAAAATAGACTAGGTGAAGAATTGATATATTTCTGCAGAAATGCACTCAGCTTAATATGTTATTTCTATTGTTTTTAATTTGTTGATACAGTAACAAGCTAAATAAATGTGCAGCGATATAATCCGTCACTTTTTGCCTTTATAGAACTGCAAAATAATGTGCCAGACCAGAAGCAAAAGACAAAACAGGGCAACAGAATTGGTATGCCCCCTAATTAAAACACAAACATTATAATAGTAGACAGGGCCGGCTCCAGGTTTATGTTTGCCCTTGGGTGATAGAGCCTCCGTGGGCCTCTTTTTCTATCAATGCCCCCTTTTGCCCCAATTAGCAATTATACCACCTTTCTTTTTAGTAATAATACCCCCTTTTATAAATAATGCTGCCTTTTGCCCCTTTAAGAGATAATGCCACCTCTTGCCCCCTTTTAGATATAATGCCCTCACTAACTCACTCACTGACTCGCCAAAAGTTCTCCAACTTCTGATGTCGTAGAAACATGAATTTTGGCACAAGCATAGATTATCTCCAACATAGGAAAAGTAATTGGGTCCCAACTCGATTATTCAATTCTAGCGCAAAAGAATTAGCGTCGAAATTTAATGTACATAATCTAAATCTCTCACTTCCCAATGTCATAGAAACTTAAAATTTGGCATGGGCATTGAAAATGTCATAAATAGGAAAAGTTAATAGGTCCCAACTCGATTATTCAATTCTATGCGCAAAAGAATTAGTGTCCAAATTTTAGGTACGGAATCTAATTCTCTCACTTTCCGGTGTCATAGAAACTTTAAATTTTGCACAGGCATTGAATATGTCATAAATAGGTAAAGTTAATAGGTCCCAACTCGATTATTCAATTCTATGCGCAAAAGAATTAGCGTCCAAATTTTAGGTACAGAATCTAATTCTCTCACTTCCCGATGTAATAGAAACTCGAAATTTGGCACGAGCATTGATTATGTCATAAATAGAAAAAGCAAATTAGCATCCAAATTTTACATACGGAATGTAATTTTCTCACTTTCCAGTGTCATAGAAACGTGAAATTTGGCACGAACATTGATTATGTCATAAATAGGAAAAGCTAATGGGTCCCAAATCGATTATTCAATTCTATGCACAAAAGAATTAGCATCCAAATTTTACATACAGAATGTAATTTTCTCACTTTCCGGTGTCATCGAAACGTGAAATTTGGCACGAGCATTGATTATGTCATAAATAGGAAAAGATAATGGGTCCCAACTCAATTATTCAATTCTATGCGCAAAAGAATTAGCGTCCAAATTTTACGTATGGAATCTAAGTCTCTCACTTCCTGATGTCATTTTATATCAAAGAAACGTCGCATGGTTACCTCCCCGTGGTGTTTCCTGGGTAACGCAGAGAACTATGCAAAATGGCGAACATATGTTTTTCCGGTATCTCTAAAGTAACCACGACTTCATGTGATGAAGTGTGAACACCAGATAAACACTTTAAAATTAAAATCATGGAGCCTGAATGCTGCACCGATCCAGCAGTCCGAACCCTCTTCCGCTCCAGGACTCCTATGCACTCTGGACCCTTTCAAACGTAGTAGGCCCCAGCACCTGCCCGGTGTTTCCGGGT
Source organism: Eleutherodactylus coqui (assembly GCF_035609145.1). Lineage (NCBI taxonomy): Eukaryota > Metazoa > Chordata > Amphibia > Anura > Eleutherodactylidae > Eleutherodactylus > Eleutherodactylus coqui. The sequence goes on along the minus strand of NC_089839.1, from coordinate 181,027,816 downwards.
GCTGGAGCCGACCTGGTAGAAGATCAAAGTGAATGTTATGCACTTTTCTATGACTGTCCAATAATCCAGAATATTTGATAATCCTGTACCTAGGATTTCAGACTAAAGGAATTTTAATTTGTACATGGGCTCACTAAGACAACTTTTTGGGTTCCTCTCTCAGGAATTGCAGCTAGGGCCATGCAGAGAAAAACACACATTCTGCAATTTGTCAGGGTCGCTACACCACTTGAAAACTTTAAAGACAACCTTCACTCAACTATTCAGTTTAAAAGTAAAAGGGGTTATCCGGGTCTTTTACTATTCATTACCTATACAGAGGATAGGTCATCAAGAATCGATTGTCGGGGGTCCGCTACTCAGGATGCCCACTGATCAGCTGATTACCCAGCCTGCTGTCGAAGGCGACAGTGCTGGAAGCCAATAATACTGTCTGTATTGCAGCAGCCCAGTTTGTAGTGCAGGCACAGCTCTTATTTAATTCAATGGCAGTTGTGCCTGCAGTACTAAACCAGGCCGCTGCAATATTAACAGAACTATCTGCTTCCAGTGCTGTTCGCACTGATTAAGCCTCAATACCCAGTGCAGCTGAGGGTTGTTTAAAGGGAATGTGCAATGAGAAAATGACCAATTATACAAATCTTCATTTTTGTGTTAAACTATAAAATTTATATTTAAAAAGTCACTCCTAAAATCATGCATTTGTGACACTGAGCAGAAAGCCTAATATTAGCCTGCCACTTCCTGATCTGTAGAGAAAACTTACTAACATTGCAGGCAGGATTACACTGAGAGGTGACATCAATATGTAGATAACAAAGGATCCACCATTCACAAGAGGTGATCAACTGTGACTTTCTATTCCCCCTCCCTGCAAAATGACCTCTGCACTGGTCACAGAGCATGTCCAGAACAGTTTCCCATATAAGTCAATAACTCAATTGCTGTTTGTTGTGTAAATGGCCCACGAGGCTGCTGTAAAGCATCACTCTAAATTCTCTAAATGATGCTAAATGCAGCTCAGGAAAGATGGCCACCCCCATAGTCATGTACATACAGTAGAATAGAAGAATTCTACAACCAGAAAATAAAACAGATCAGGAAAATGTAATATGTTTCTCTATATGGTTTTAATTAATAGAAAAAATGTTGGTGATATAGCCCCTTGAAAAGGTTAATACAGAATACTAGTGGTTTATGGTGACCAAGGATGGCTCAAGGGTAAAGGGGCTGTGCCAACGTTTAAAACTATAGACTATCCACTATCTGATCATGGAGGTCCAACCAATGGCACCTCCATTAATCACAAGAACAGGAGTCATAAAGGTCCCCAAATGAATCGAGAAGTATTCAAGGATGCATAGTGCTGCTCAGTGGACTGCCGGAGATAGCTGAACAGTCCCATTTTAGGGAATGCAGTGGAAGTATGCATACTCAACTGCTGCTTCAATTATTCAGGAGAATACAGAACCTCTGTTCTTGTGATCGGAGAGGGTCCCTGTGATCTCAGGCCCTACCAGGATGCCCTAGTTATACCTTATCCTGTGGATAGGAGATAACTTTAAATATTTGCACACCCTCTGGAATAATCATATTCCTGGTGGTCTAGAGAAGGTTTATTAATCAATTTGTATTCCTGGTGATCTATGGAGGTGAAAGGCTTAATGGTAATAACCTTAGCAGTCTGCTTGGTAAGGGGTTAATGGGTTCACTGTATGTTAGTGAAATTATGCCAAGTCTGGTGATCTAGATTAGTAAATTTGTTAATTCATACCTACTGTTCACTGAGCAACTCACCTGTCTAAGCTTCAACACTGTCCCTGCTGCCCATGACAGGAACATGATTGGCTGATTACATTCAATTTCCATTGCTAGGCTTGCACTGATCGGGCAATTGAGATTTCTCAAGATCTTACATAAAATGAATGTTCCTTTTGACTTTTAGCCCTCCTGACAGGCAATAGCAGAGTTTTGGCATCTTTAAACCCCTTTAAGACCAGCAGTACCATCAGCTGGTCTTAAAGGGGTTGCCTAGGGTTATAAAAACATGCTTTCTTTTTACCAAACACAACACCACCCTTGTACATAGGGTTGTGTGTGGTGTTGAAGCTCAGCTCCATTGAAGTGATTCGGAGCTGAGTTGCAATATCAGACACAACCCACTGACAAGAGTGGTGCTGTGTTCGAAAGAAAGCAGCCATATTTTATAACCCTGGACAACCCCTTTAATCAATGCCTAAAAAAATGTAGGTTATTCAGCTGTTTCTTCTCTGAATTTAAAGTAGGCTTAGATGGGGGAAGGGCTCAGTCTTGAGAATAAGTCCTTGCCTTAGGCATTAGGAACTAAAATATCAGAACTTAGTATCTGAATATTCTTGTTCCCTCCTCATCTTACCTTGTGAGACACATTCATAAATAAAAAAGTAGTTGTGATCCAGATTAGATCATGCAAGGCACAGGTCGACTAATGAGCCACTATCTTTCCAGTCTTGACCCTATTATGTTGAGAGCATGCAAGATGCTGAATGATATCAGACTATTAATGGCTCATAAGATTCAGTGCGAACATCACATCAAATCATCCAGTCTTCCCTGATCTTTATGCAGCTGAAGGATTCACACTCTGAGCAAAGAAAGATAGATAAATGGATTTTATAGCACAGAAGCCTATGCCATAAATAGCTGAGTGGGAGAGCATTTCCACAGAAGTTGAACAAAATCATCTTATGTATATACATCTAAGTCAGATGTGGTGCAGTTTGTTATCAAGACAACTCTGCCCTCACGTGTATGCATTATGTAACTACATGCTATGCCTCACTCATTATCACCATAGTGTCTCCAGGGTGGAAAAAGTAGCCCAGTACCACACTCTTATGAAAGCCATTTAAAGGAAAATCTGTCTTTGTTTTTTATAGCAACCAATCACAGTGCAGCTTTTATCTCTTACACTGTTGAAGTAAAATGCAAGCCGTGCTGTGATTGGTTATGGGTACAGATGAGCGAGCACACTTGTTTAAGGCTGCGCTCGATCGAGTAGCAGTCTTATCGAGTAACTGTGTACTCGCCCGAGCAGCATGTGGGTGGGGGGCGGGGGGTCAGAGGTAAGCGGGGGGGGGGAGAGAGAGAGAGAGATCACTCTAACTCTCCCCCGCTCCCTCCCGCCCCCCGCATGCTGCTCGGGTGAGTACACAGTTATTCGATAAGACTGCTACTCGATTGAGTCGCAGCCTTAAACGAGTGTGCTCGCTCATCTCTAGTTATGGGTAACAAAGAAAGATTTTCTTTTAGACCGTTTTCATACGAGTGTGGTACTGAGCTAATTTTTCATGGCCCACCCTGTACAACAAACTTCAAGCCTTACATCATCTACATTCACACGAGCATCGCAAAGTTCAAATGCACAAACCTACATCTCAAAATGTAGACTTTTCTCATCAAAAACTCTGCCAGTGTCTACAAAGGTAGACCAGTGGGGCAACACACAAAGGCACCTCCATGCTGGTCTGCCCTCAGTATTTTATATCTTCAAAACAGCTGATGCTTTTGTATTATATCCAGTATTCCTAGCTCCACTGAATAGTTTTCCTAAGTGTGGATATACATATATCTATATACATAAAGACGAAAGCCCTCACTAACTCACTCACTGACTGACCGATTGACTAACTGACTGACTCACTCACTCACTGACTGACTCACTCACTGATTCGCCACTAATTCACCAACTTCCCGATGTCGTAGAAACATGAAATTTGGCACAAGTATAAATTATGTCATAAATAGGAAAAGTAAAGGGGTCCCAACTCGATTATTCAATTCTATGCAAAAGAACTAGCATCCAAATTTTATGTAGGGAATCTAATTCACTCGCTTCCCAATGTCATAGAAACTTGAAATTTGGCACGAGCATTGATTATGTCATAAATATGAAACGTTAATGGTTACCAACTTGATTATTCAATTCTAAGCGCAAAAGAATTAGCGTCCAAATTTTACGTATGTAATCTAATTCTCTCACTTCCCAATGTCATTGAAACTTGAAATTTGGCACAAGCATTGATTATTATGTCATAAATAGGAAAAGTTAATGGGTCCCAATTCGATTATTCAATCCTAAGCTCAAAATAATTAGTGTCCAAATTTTACGTACGCAATTTAATTTTCTCACTTCCCGATGTCATTGAAATTTGAAGTTTGGCACGAGCATTGATTATGTCATAAATAGGAAACATTAATGGGTCCCAACTCGATTATTCAATTCTAAGTGCAAAAGAATTAGCGTCCAAATTTTATGTACGTAATCTAATTCTCTCACTTCCTGATGTCATTTTATATAAAGGAAACGCCGCATGGTTACCTCCACGTGGTGTTTCCTGGGTAACGCAAAGAACCTTGCAAAATGGTAAACATATTTTTTATCTCTAAAGTAACCACGACTTCAAAAGATTTTCTGTGTGAACACCAGATAAACACCAGTACTAAATTAACTCGGGTGAAGCTGGGTATATCGGCTAGTCTGTATATATATATATATATATATATATATATATATATATATATATATATACATATATATATGTATACAGATTGCAGTTGATTCTGGGACAGGTTTTCAGCTCGTCTGTAAATAATAAATACTAATTAATATTCGTTAAAACATTTCTTAACTACATCTGTTTTTAGGGAAAGTTGGGTGACAACTAGAGATGAGCGAGCGTACTTGTCCGAGCTTGATGCTCATTCGAGTATTAGGGTGTTCGAGATGCTTGTTACTCGAGACAAGCAACACGCGATGTTCGAGTTACTTTCACTTTCATCTCTGGCCAATAGAAAGACATGGAAGGCATTACAACTTCCTCCTGTGATGTTCCAGCCCTATACCACCCCCTGCAGTGAGTGGCTGGGGAGATCAGGTGACACCGGAGTATTAAAATCTGCCCCGCCCGCGGCTCGCCACAGATGCATTCTGACAGAGATCAGGGAAAGTGCTGCTGCTGCTATAGGGAGAGCGTTAGGAGTTATTTTAGGCTTGAACAACCCCAACGGTCCTTCTTAGGGCCACATCTGACCGTGTGCAGTACTGTTGAGGCTGCTTTTAGCAGTGTTGCACAATTTTTTTTTTTTTGTATATCGGGCGTGCAGAGCATTGCGTCCTCAGTCTGCAGTCATTGCACAGAGTATAGGGCCAGTACTGGTGAGGCAGGGAAAGAGATATACAGGCTATATAGGCAGTGGGCCAGCCGTCGCTAGCGCAAGTGTTTGAGCGCAAGCGCAAGTACGCAGCCACGCACCAGCACGCTCAAGCGTTAAACGTGCACATAGCCAAATTGATCAGCCTGGAGATGCTGCCGTATAGGCTTGTGGAAACGGAGGCTTTCAAAAACATGATGGCGGCGGCGGCCCTGCGCTACTCGGTTCCCAGTCGCCACTACTTTTCCCAATGTGCCGTCCCAGCCCTGCACGACCACGTCTCCCGCAACATTGTACGCGCCCTCACCAACGCGGTTACTGCCAAGGTCCACTTAACAACGGACACGTGGACAAGCACAGGCGGGCAGGGCCACTATATGTCCCTGACGGCCCATTGGGTGAATTTAGTGGAGGCTGGGACAGAGTCAGAGCCTGGGACCGCTCACGTCCTACCCAGCCCCAGCTCGGTGCTGGTATCTGCGGCGGTGTATGCTTCCTCCACTAAACCACCCTCCTCCTCCTCCTCCTACGCAACCTCTGTCTCGCAATCAAGATGTGACAGCAGCAGCACGTCGCCACCAGTCGGTGTCGCGCGGGGTGGCAGCACAGCGGTGGGCAAGCGCCAGCAGGCCGTGCTGAAACTACTCAGCTTAGGAGAGAAGAGGCACACGGCCCACGAACTGCTGCAGGGTCTGACAGAGCAGACCGACCGCTGGCTTGCGCCGCTGAGCCTCCAACCGGGCATGGTCGTGTGTGACAACGGCCGTAACCTTGTGGGGGCTCCGTAGCTCGGCAGCCTCACGCATGTGCCATGCCTGGCCCCCATCTTTAATTTGGTGGTTCAGCGCTTTCTGAAAAGCTACCCACGCTTGTCAGACGTGCTCGGAAAGGGGCGCCGGCTCAGCGCACATTTCCGCAAGTCCAAGACGGACGCTGCCACCCTGCGGACCCTGCAACATCGGTTTAATCTGCCAGTGCACCGACTGCTGTGCGACGTGCCCACACGCTGGAACTCTACGCTCCACATGTTGGCCAGGCTCTATGAGCAGCGTAGAGCTATAGTGGAATACCAACTCCAACATGGGCGGCGTAGTGGGAGTCAGCCTCGTCAATTCGTTACAGAAGAGTGGGCCTGGTTGGCAGACATCTTCCAGGTCCTTGGAAACTTTGAGGAGTCTACCCAGATGGTGAGTGGCGATGCTGCAATCATTAGCGTCACCATTCCTCTGCTATGCCTCTTGAGAAGTTCCCTGCAAAGCATAAAGACAGACGCTTTGCGCTCGGAAACAGAGGTGGGGTGAGACAGTATGTCGCTGGATAGTCAGAGCACCCTCATGTCTATATCTCAGCGCGTTGAGGAGGAGGAGGGGGAGGAGCATGAGGAGGAGAGGGAAGAGACAGCTTGGCCCACTGCTGAGGGTACCCATGCTGCTTGCCTGTCATCCTTTCAGCGTGTATGGCCTGAGGAGGAGGAGGAGGAGGAGGATCCTGAAAGTGATCTTCCTAGTGAGGACAGCCATGTGTTGCGTACAGGTACCCTGGCACACATGGCTGACTTCTTGTTAGGATGCCTTTCTCGTGACCCTTGCGTTACACGCATTCTGGCCACTACGGATTGTTGGGTGTACACACTGCTCGACCCACGGTATAAGGAGAACCTTTCCACTCTCATACCCGAAGAGGAAAGGGGTTCGAGAGTGATGCTATACCACAGGACCCTGGCGGACAAACTGATGGTAAAATTCCCATCCGACAGCGCTAGTGGCAGAAGGCGCAGTTCCGAGGGCCAGGTAGCAGGGGAGGCGCGGAGATCAGGCAGCATGTACAGCACAGGCAGGGGAACACTATCCAAGGCCTTTGCCAGCTTTATGGCTCCCCAGCAAGACTGTGTCACCGTTCCGCAGTCAAGGCTGAGTCGGCGGGAGCACTGTAAAAGGATGGTGAGGGAGTACGTAGCCGATTGCACGACCGTCCTCCGTGACGCCTCTGCCCCCTACAACTACTGGGTGTCGAAGCTGGACACGTGGCCTGAACTCGCGCTGTATGCCCTGGAGGTGCTTGCTTGTCCTGCGGCTAGCGTCTTGTCAGAGAGGGTGTTTAGTGCGGCTGGGGGAATAATCATGGATAAGCGTACCCGCTGTCAACCGACAGTGCCGACAGGCTTACAATCATAAAGATAAACAAAGCCTGGATTTCCCCAGACTTCTCTTCTCCACCAGCGGACAGCAGCGATACCTAAACAATACGTAGGCTGCACCCGCGGATGGAAGCATCGTTCTCTATCACCATAAAAAACGGGGACCTTTTAGCTTCATCAATTTGTGTATTATATTCATCCTCCTCCTCCTGCTCCTCCCCCTGAAACCTCACGTAATCACGCCGAACGGGCAATTTTTCTTAGGCCCACAAGGCTCAGTCGTATAACTTTTGTAAACAATGTTTATACGTTTCAATTCTCAATTCAATAAAGCGTTGAAACTTGCACCTGAACCAATTTTTATTTTAACTGAGCTGCCTACAGGCCTAGTTACAAATTAAGCCACATAACCAAAGCGATTAATGGGTTTCACCTGCCCTCTTGGTTGGGCATGGCCAATTTTTCTGAGGTACATTTGCACTGTTGGTACGCCAATTTTTTTGGGCCCTCGCCTACATTGTAATCCTAGTAATTTTTAGCCCACCTGCATTAAAGCTGACGTTACCTCAGCTGTGCTGGGCACTGCAATGAGATATATTTATGTACCGCCGGTGGCTTCCTGGGACCCACCCATGTTGTCGGTCCACACGGAGTTGTAACTGCATGTGTCCACTTCTAAAGAACCCCAGTCTGACTGGGCCATGCAGTGTGGGCCGAAGCCCACCTGCATTAAACCTGACGTTACCTCAGCTGTGATGGGCAATGCAATGGGATATATTTATGTACCGCCGGTGGCTTCCTGGGACCCACCCATGCTGTCGGTCCACACGGAGTTGTAAGTACATATGTACACTTCTAAAGAATCCCAGTCTGACTGGGGCATGCAGTGTGGGCCGAAGCCCACCTGCATTAAACCTGACGTTACCTTAGCTGTGATGGGCAATGCAATGGGATTTATTTATGTACCGCCGGTGGGTTCCAGGGAGCCACCCATGCTGTGGGTCCACAGGGACTTCATATTAGGGATTTATACCTGCCAGTGTCTATGTATTAAAAACCCCGGTCAGACTGGGGCATGCAGTGTGGGCCGAAGCCCACCTGCATTTAATCGGACGTTACCGCAGCTGTGATGGGCAATGCAATGGGATATATTTATGTACCGCCGGTGGCTTCCTGGGACCCACCCATGCTGTCGGTCCACACGGAGTTGTAACTGCATGTGCCCACTTCTAAAGAACCCCAGTCTTACTGGGGCATGCAGTGTGGGCCGAAGCCCACCTGCATTAAACCTGACGTCACCTCAGCTGTGATGGGCAATGCAATGAGATATATTTATGTACCGCCAGTGGCTTCCTGGGACCCACCCATGCTGTCGGTCCACACGAAGTTGTAACTGCATGTGTACACTTCTAAAGATCCCCAGTCTGACTGGGGCATGCAGTGTGGGCCGAAGCCCACCTGCATTAAACCTGACGTTACCTCAGCTGTGATGGGCAATGCAATGGGATTTATTTATGTACCGCCGGTGGGTTCCAGGGAGCCACCCATGCTGTGGGTCCACAGGGACTTCACATTAGGGATTTGTACCTGCCAGTGTCTATGTATTAAAAACCCCGGTCAGACTGGGGCATGCAGTGTGGGTCGAAGCCCACCTGCATTTAATCGGACGTTACCTCAGCTGTGATGGGCAATGCAATGGGATATATTTATGTACCGCTGGTGGCTTCCTGGGACCCACCCATGCTGTCGATCCACACAGAGTTGTAACTGCATGTGTCCACTTCTAAAGAACCCCAGTCTGACTGGGGCATGCAGTCTTGGCCGAAGCCCACCTGCATTAAACCTGACGTTACCTCAGCTGTGATGCGCAATGCAATGGGATATATTTATGTACTGCCGGTGGGTTCCAGGGAGCCACCCATGCTGTGGGTGCACAGGGACTTCACATTAGGGATTTGTACCTGCCAGTGTCTATGTATTAAAAACCCCGGTCAGACTGGGGCATGCAGTGTGGGCCGAAGCCCACCTGCATTAAACCTGACGTTACCTCAGCTGTGCTGGGCACTGCAATGGGATATATTTATGTACCGCCGGTGGCTTCCTGGGACCCACCAATGCTGTCGGTCCACACGGAGTTGTAACTGCATGTGTCTACTTCTAAAGAACCCCAGTCTGTCTGGGGCATGCAGTGTGGGCCGAAGCCCACCTGCATTAAACCTGACGTTACCTCAGCTTTGCTGGGCACTGCAATGGGATACATTTATGTACAGCCGCTGGCTTCCTGGGACCCACCCATGCTGTGGGTGCACACGGAATTCGCATTGCGGAGTTGTACCTGCCTGTGACTATTTATAAAAAACCCCGGTCTGACTGGGGCATGCAGACACCTTGACAGAATGAATAGTGTGTGGCACATGGGTTCCCCATTGCTATGCCCACGTGTGCAGCTCCTGATGGAGGTGGCACAGGATTGGATTTCTCATTGCTTCTGTACAGCATTATGGGCTATCGCCCCGCCCCTTTTAAAGAGGGTCGCTGCCTGGCTGTGCCAACCCTCTGCAGTGTGTGCCTGCTGTTCCTCCTCATGGCAGACGCACTTATAAATAGACATGAGGGTGGTGTGGCTATGAGGCCAGCGTGTGGCATGAGGGCAGCTGAAGGCTGCGCAGGGACACTTTGGTGTGCGCTGTGGACACTGGGTCATGCGGGGGGGTTGGGCAGCATGTAACCCAGGAGAAGTGGCAGCGGAGTGTCATGCAGGCAGTGATTGTGCTTTGTTGGAGGTAGTGTGGTGGTTAGCTAAGGTATGCCTTGCTAATGAGGGTTTTTCAGAAGTAAAAATTGTTGGGAGGGGGGGGCCCACTCTTGCCGCTATTGTGGCTTAATAGTGGGACCTGGGAACTTGAGATGCAGCCCAACATGTAGCCCCTCGCCTGCCCTATCCGTTGCTGTGTCGTTCCCATCACTTTCTTGAATTGCCCAGATTTTCACAAATGAAAACCTTAGCGAGCATCAGCGATATATAAAAATGCTCTGGTCGCCCATTGACTTCAATGGGGTTCGTTAGTGGAAACGAACCCTCGAGCATCGCGAAAAGTTCATCTCGAGTAACGAGCACCCGAGCATTTTGGTGCTCGCTCATCTCTAGTGACAACCAATATGTGAAATACTGTGAAAAATCTAATTTAAAAAGCTTATCTGGTGATGGATTTTATTTAAAGGGGTAGTCTAGAGAGAGAATAATTAAATTTAAATATGTGGAACACTATAAAACATTACAAAAGTCATACTCACCTGACCCTGTGCCCCACGGCTCCTGTTCCAACGATGCCTGGTCCTCCACTGCACTCTTCTTCCACCTCCAATGATGACATCCCATCACAGAGACATGTGACCGTGGCAGCCAATTATCTGTTGTATGTAACTCAGGATCAGCCAATAAGCCAATAACTGGTAGCAGCAGTCACATGCTCATCACAGGAGCAGGAAGGTGAGTGCAGCAGGGAACGGGGAGGAGGGGGGAGGAGAAGGCCACTAGAGATCGTGTTAGGTGAGTATGAGATTTGTTTCTCCTCAGACCATCCCTTTAACTTAAAGGGGATGTCCCAAATTTTTTTTTACTTTTATTATAGCCCATCATACCAGTAGCAGACATAGAACAAGTAGGTCAAAAATATAAATGGGACTCCCATTAGAGTGTCAGGTTTTGTCATCCTGGACAGGAGGGCCTGGTATTTATGTCCCATTCTGGGCCCTTTATAATGATCCTTGAGCCAATTTTCTACCTCCTTGTTTGCTAACAATGCAGTTCCTCTGTGGATAGGGGTTCTGTATACTTTCTCACTACACAGTAGCAAAAGCAAAAATGTAATCAAAGCTGAGACCACCACTTACTAAAGGCCCCATAGTAGTCACATGGTTCGCTCTATGATATGCATGCCCTTCCATCAGACACTCCTATTCATATCTACAGTATCGAAATGGACTGTGCATGCTCTTCATGCTTACAAGTTGAGGATGTGGCTTTGGGGCCCTTTATTGCCCACAAAGATGGGGGATTCCCGAGCTTGGACTTCCACCTAACTTGATTGATAGATTAAGGCTTGTCCTGGAACAACCCCTTTAATGGTTAGAACACGGTTTTGCTACTTGCATTTCCTTTCAAAGGTTTATTCCAATAAAAATCAAGAATAAAGAGAAAGCAAAAGCAATTTCCATTTTGCAATATATCTCTTGCGGAGGAAGAAAACGATCCCGTTAGCAGTGGAAGATTACAATTACGGCTAAGCTAACAAAGCATGGTTTTAATTATGCTTAAATAAAATTCCAGAGCTGATTGATAACTATTTTTCCCTTTTGCCTCTTAATCAAGGTGCACACAAAAGGTCCTTTTGCATGTGGGCTGCTCATTAGGTTGCAGATTCATCTGAGATCACAAGGATCATTAGATCCCGTAGTTTATGGCCCATTTTTCATGGGTGCAGAAATTATCCCCCATTATTACACTTGCATTGACAAAGCCTTCCTTGGGTGCTATTAATCTGTATTTAGAAGTGTGTTTACACTTAATTATAGCATCTGATTTCTCCAGGAACATCGAGCTGTGGCTCAGCTATTAAATCCCGCTCTATAATCCTTATATTAACTTCTCCTTTTATGAGAAAGTATCTGTTTTAATAAAGAGAAACAGTAGAACTTATATCAGATATAATTATCGTTTTCGATGAGAACGTCAACGCTAATTACACTTAGCCGGGGGATTTATTGCTTGTGAGTCACTTAGAAAAAGCACACAATAAATCTCCAGCAATATACACAGAATTACCACATAGAACTTCATATCATTAACAAAAAATAATGGTGATCTTTGAATTCAGTCACTTGGAATGGTTAAACAGAGGCGACTATGCACATTATGAACTATTGGTATGGTGACTATTATTCTGTAAGCATGCAGTTCATAGGAAGGCTGTTTGGGTGGCACTTAGCTTATGGAATTGGCAACATTACAAAATCGTGCTAATTACAAGTTTGCTTTCATGAGGCCTAACGGTAATGTTCCTGTGCAAGGCCAATGCTTTAGGAGTCATTAAGAGCTTGTTTTTCTGACCTCAAAGATGTGAACAGGTCACGCTAAATGTTGTGGTGTATTGTTTATTTACTGTTTTATGCATTTATTTATTTTAGTTCTCATGCTCCGGTTTACCAACTTCCATGCAATATCTGTTTTTGCGTATACGTAGTTTTATATTTAAAGTGGAAGACAACTTGTTTTCCTAAAAATATACCCCAACCAAAAATTGGATTCTTGACTGTGCTACTAAATCCACTGTACAGTCTAAAGTTCTTATAAGTGCAGTCTGAAAGCTGCTTCCTGTTAGGCCTACCAAGAGTAGATCAGTGTCCTTGGAATAATAGAGGGTGGACTATGGAAAAGTAGCCCATCTCTGATGTTATTGAGATAAGAAAAATAAGCTAGTAGATTGGTTTTTTTGACTTACCACGTGTTACAACAGATGCTGGAAGTGGGCACATCACAACTAGAGATGAGCGAGCACGCTCGGATAATGCAGTGACTCGAGTGAGCATCGCTCTTCTCGAGTAACTGCATTCTCGTCCGTGCAGGCTCGAGGGGGCGGTGGGGAGAGAGAGACAGAGATGGGACGATGACAGTCACCCCCCCCAAGCTTGATAATCTGGTAAGAAAAAATGCTTCAACACAACCTTCTGGCCATGGAGAGGGAACAAAAATGCCAGACCCAAAAGATGCTTCTGAAACCTATCCATCTACTTTGGATGACCTATCCTGAGGATAATGGCCCTTTTACATGGACGAATATTGTTCAGAATCTTTCAAATTCTCGCACTCCCATGGGAATTTTAACAATAATCGTGCCATGTAAATGCATGCAGTGACTGAATGAGAATTGTTCAGTCATTCAGTTTCTGCATGCAGAAAACTGAACAACTGGCCATTCAGTGTAAACAGTAGTTGTTCACTTCTGAACGACTGTCTGTTAACTGAATGGAGGCAAGTGGGTGGGAAAGCATTCTCAAGCCAACTCCACCTCCATTGCGGCAGCACTATAAGCAATGCCAGTGATACTCAGTCCTATGTAACAGCACAAGAATGAGCAGCACTGGGACAAGTTGTTGGGCATCATTTACCTGGCAGCTCTTCCCATATAAAAGGATCTTAAGCCATCAATGCTTTACAACTGAACCACACCTTTAAGGAGCACTTCCACCTGGCTGCTAATTACCTCATTATGCACCCCAAATGTAAGGAACACAATTTCCCCGCCTACCACTTTCTACTCTTTGGTTCTCTTATGGCCAAATGATGCTATTCCAGTGGCCAATCTGCCACAGTGTGCACAAATTATCCAGATAGTGGGGCTGAGCTACTTGGAATATGTGACCACCAACACTGGACACAATAGGTAGACTTTCTGACAGGGAATCAAAAGAACACAAGAGGGCACCATAACAAGTATGCAATATTAATATCTACATACAAGCTTTTTTTTCAAATTATGTTTTGCATGAGCTAATACCCTGTTTCCCCCGAAAATAAGATGCTTCTTATATTAATTTTTGCTTCCAAATATGCGCTACGTCTTATTTTCAGGGGGTGTCTTTTTTCGCCGCGGCAAATCCGTCTGTGGTCGTTAAACACTCAATTGGCCAGCTTTGTGGACGAAACTTCATGGCAAATAAAGTTCAATGTTGAAAAATGTAAGACTATGCACATGGGCAGGAGAAACGGATGTCACCAATATACACTTAATGGGGTACCACTAGAGAAAAGTGATATGGAAAAGGATCTAGGGGGTATTAGTGGATAATAGACTAAACTGGAGAAACCAATGCCAGTCAGCCGCTGCAAAGGCAAATAAAGTCTTGGGGTGCATCAAAAGAGGTATAAGGGCGAAGGACGAGAACATTATCCTTCCATTATATAAGGCACTTGTCAGACCTCACATGGAATACTGCGTACAATTCTGGACACCGGTGCTCAGGAAAGATGTTACAGTGCTGGAGGGGGTTCAAAGAAGGGCAACTAAACTAATACATGGAATGACGGGACTGGAATACCCAGAGAGGCTATTCAAATTGGGACTATTTACTCTAGAAAAAAGAAGGTTAAGAGGCGACCAAATAACCATGTATAAGTACATGAGGGGACAACACATGGATCTCTCCCGCGATCTGTTTACACCCAGGACCACGACGGTAACAAGAGGACATCCGCTACGATTAGAGGAAAGTAGGTTTCATCACCAACACAGAAAGGGGTTCTTTACTGTAAGAGCAGTTAGACTGTGGAACTCTCTATCGGAGGAAGTGGTGATGGCAAAATCCATAGAGGAGTTTAAAAGGGGACTTGATGTCCTTCTGGAGAAGGATATTACAGGATATAAATATTAGCTTAAGTGTCAATCCTGGTATATAGGCAGGTAGGAACTATTAGGGGTTGATCCAGGGAACAGTCTGATTGCCATTAGGGAGTCGGGAAGGAATTTTTCCCCCAAAAGGGCTAATTGACTTCTGGCCTTGGGGTTTTTTGCCTTCCTCTGGATCAACACAGTAGGATAGACAGGCTGGACTAGATGGACAATGTCTTCATTCGGCCTTACATACTATGTTACTATGTTACTATGTTACTATGTTACATGGGACAGCAAATCTGTCACGGCAAAGCTGGGAGAAGCCGGTGTTGTGGTGCGGATTCACCGACCACAGAAACGGAAAAGCGTGCAGCCAGGTCGCTTCAAAACAAGCAGCTGAGTGCCGTGGGTTTTGAAGCAGTGCTTTCCCGGCGGAAATCTCGCTGTTTATCGCTGTGGCCAAACTGCGAGATTTCCGCTGGAAATACGCTCTGTGAGAACCCAGCCTTAAGAATTACACACAGGTTGCCTGACTCACGCACAGAGCCATAAAAAAATAAGCGCTGTAAAGTAACGTACCTGTCTGCAGACAGAAGTTCCTGTACCACTTGTAAGCAGGGATGGTATTGCAGCTTCCGGCCACCAGGGGGAGCTCATCAGAGCAGACATGTACAGCAGGAACACTTTACTATGCCTGCACACTTTACTATGCCTTACTATCGGGGGGTGGGGGGTGCCTTATATTTGGGACTTCTGCAAATTTCGGGGGTGCCTTATATTTGGGACTTCTGCAAATTTCGGGGGTGCCTTATTTTCGGGGAAACACGGTAGCGTAAGATTGAGGCTACATGGAGAATTTCTATAAGTGCAACTTACCAATTTTAATTACTGGGTTTTAGGTTCAGTTCATGGGAGTGCACACACTTGCATGGAGCTCACAATATTCCTGCTGGATTTCAACGGTAGCTTCAAAGTTAAAATAGAAAAGTGCTGCTCCAAAACATTTCCATGTAGTGGGAGCCTAAATAAACTACTATAATACATGTTGTACAAATACATTTTCAGGCCTTAGTCAGACGGGCGTTTTTTCGCGCGATTTGCGCATGCGCATGCATCCGGCGATTTTTTAAAACCATTGCTTTGCAATGGTATCGGATACATGAGCGCTTTTTATGCGCTCGTCCGATAAATTATAGAACAGAAATCGCAGATCGCACCTATCTGCGATCTGCGATTCCTGTTTTCTTCTCTATATGCGCTCAATGGGGCCGGCAGCAGCAGCGCCGACCCCATTGAGAACATATAGAAGACAAATCATTCTTCTCTGCCACAGCTGTAACAGCTGTGGCAGAGAAGAACGATGTTTGCCCATTGAATTCAATGGAGTCGGCAATACAGCCGCCTCCATTGAAAGCAATGGGCTGTCGGCGTGCGCGGGATGAATTGTCGGGAAGGGCTTAAATATATAAGCCCTTCCCTGCAATTCATCCAGAAAAGTGTTAAAATAAAAAATATATATATACTCACCTGCTCCCGGCAGCCAGAGTTCCGTGCGGCCGGCCTGCAGTGGGTGTGAAGGGGGTGTGAATCAGACCGGCCCCTGATTGGCTCAGCGCTGAGCCAATCAGAGGCAGGTCTGACTCACACCCAGTGGGTGTGAAGGGGGTGTGAGTCAGACCGGCCCCCTGATTGGCTCAGCGCTGAGCCAATCAGGGGGCAGGTCTGACTCACACCCCCTTCACACCCACTGCAGGCCGGCCGCGCGGAGCTCCGGCTGCCGGGAGCAGGTAAGTATATATATATTTTTTATTTTAACTAGAGATGAGCGAACACCAAAATGCTCGGGTGCTCGTTACTCGGCACGAAATTTTCGCAATGCTCGAGGGTTCGTTTCGAGTAATGAACCCCATTGAAGTCAATGGGCGACCGGAGCATTTTTGTATTTCGCCGATGCTCGCTAAGGTTTTCATGTGTGAAAATCTGGGCAATTCTACAAAGTGATGGGAACGACACAGTGACGGATAGGGCAGGCGAGGGGCTACATGGTGGGCTGCATCTCAAGTTCACAGGTCCCACTATTGAGCCACAATAGCGGCAAGAGTGCCCCCCCCCCCGCACTGTCAGCGTAAAGATCGTTCTCCTCTGGCACAGCTGTAACAGCTGTAGCAGAGAAGAACGATGTTTGCCCATTGAATTCAATGGAGCCAGCAATACAGCAGGTTCCACTGAATGCAATGGGCTGCCGGCGATCGCAGGATGAATGGTCGGGAAGGGGTTAAATATATAACCCCTTCCCTGCAATTCATCCAGAAATGTGTTACACTAAAAATATATACCGGCGTATAAGGCGATGGGGCGTATAAGACGACCCCCCCAACTGTCACCTTATACGCCGGCAATACAGTGGAGCAAAGAATAAAAAGCATTACTTACTTCTTCAGACAATCTGCGCCGCTCCTGCAGACTGTCACTCCCTCCTGGTGTTTGCAGGCTCTTGCTCGCTCCTGGTCCACGGCAGACTAAAGCTTTCTCTACGAAAGGCTTGAAATCCCCGCCTCCAGAAACACAGCCAATCACAGCAATTCAATGACATCACTGTCATTGGCTGTGATTGGCTGAAGGCACGTGTGTTTCTGGAGGCGTGGATTTAAAGCCTTTCGTAGAGAAAGCTATAGTCTGCCGTGGACCAGGAGGGAGCAAGAGCCTACAAACACCAGGAAGGAGTGACAGTCTGCAGGAGCGCCGCAGATCGTCTGAAGAAGTGAGTAATGCTTTTTATTCTTTGCTCCACTGTATTGCCGGCGTATAAGGTGACAGTTGGGGGGTCGTCTTATACGCCCCGTCGCCTTATACGCCGGTATATATTTTTAGTGTAACACATTTCTGGATGAATTGCAGGGAAGGGGTTATATATTTAACCCCTTCCCGACCATTCATCCTGCGATCGCCGGCAGCCCATTGCATTCAGTGGAACCTGCTGTATTGCTGGTTCCATTGAATTCAATGGGCAAACATCGTTCTCCTCTGTCACAGCTGTTACAGCTGTGGCAGAAAAGAAGGATTTGTCTTCTATATGTTCTCAATGGGGTCGGCGCTGCTGCTGCCGGCCCCATTGAGCGCATATAGAGAAGATTTATGGCCTTTAGAAGGACCGTTGGGGTTCTTGAAGCCTACAATACACCTAACACTCTCCCTATAGCAGCTCCAACACGATAGCACTTTCCCTGAACTAATGTCAGAATGTATCCGTAGCAAGCCGCGGGAGGGGCAGATTACAATACTCGGGTGACACCTAATCTCCCCAGCCACTCACAGCAGGGGGGTGGTATAGGGCTTGAACATTGCAGGGGGAAGTTGTAATGCCTTCCCTGTCTTTCAATTGGCCGGAAAAGCGCGCTAACGTCTCACAGAGGAAAGTGGAAGTAACCCGAACACCGCGTGGTGCTCGTTAAGAGTAACGAGCATCCCGAACACCCTAATATTCGCCCGAGCATCAAGCTCGGACGAGTACGTTCGCTCATCTCTAATTTTAACACTTTTCTGGATGAATTGCAGGGAAGGGCTTATATATTTAAGCCCTTCCCGACAATTCATCCCACACTCGCCCGCAGCGCATCGCTTTCAATGGAGCGGGCTGTATTGCCGGCTCCATTGAATGCAATGCGCTGGACAGCTCCGGTCCGTTTCTAATGAAACGCGGCTAGGAGCAGATTTTCGGGCAATTTTCGGGCACCGGTTACACGATTTGCGGATGCGCATCCGTCATGCGATCCGCAAATCGTGCGAAAAAACGCCCGTCTGACTAAGGCCTCAACCTGCATTCTTTAGCATTTTCGACTATAACTGACATTGAAATTATTTATTCATTTTCATACTTTCTCTACACAGTCATTTTTGGTTAGCAGCTCTGTGGGAGGATACCATTGCTTCTCTTATCCTTGCCGCCAGAGGAATGTCCAACACAGCAAGAGATGGTACAACAGAAGAAACATGGGGGCAATAGAAAAATAGGTAAACTTTTTAAACTTACATTGACAGGCAAATAAATTTATCTAGTAATCTAGATATGAGGGACTAGACATGAACTCAAAAAACAGCTAACGACAACATAAAATATGTAGAACAGCAGAGCCACTCGTCATGACAGTACATCAGACCAGCCATACAAGATCTGGGATGTGATCTGAGTCAGTCAGAGACTGCACGCTGGAATATTAAGCTACTTTCCAATTTTATTGAGGATCGCTTGCCAGTCTTCCCAAGCTTTATGCATTTTAAAGTCTGTGATGCTTAAGATAAAATGTTTTATTTATGCCAGTTAACGTCTCTAAAGCAGCAGGAAAACATTTAATAATCTTGTTTGGCAGCTCATTTGCAAATCTACTGACTAAACTCAAATAAATAATATATCTACTGACAAATAAGTAGCGACTATGTGGGATGGAATAGTATGTCCTGGTTTATTTAATATCAAACTTCACAATATATTCTGTCTACACATTTAGTAATATTTGTGGAGAGAAGTTCTCTATATACACACATATATATAGTACTGTGTAAAAGTTTTAGGCAGGTGTGGAAAAAATACTACAAAGTAAGAATGCGGTCACACACACTTTTTGAAGGAACTCGACAGGAAGTTGTTATTTTTTTCCAAACATCGTGGATGTTGTCTTGTTTAAATCTTTCGGTCTCTTCATGTAATCCCAGACAGACTGGATAATGTTGAGATCAGGGCTCTGTGGAGCCATTTCATCACTTCCAGGACTCTTTGTTCATCTTTACGCTAAAGATAGCTCTTAGTGACATTGGCTGTATGTTAGGGGTTTGTTGTAATTCTTACTTTCTAGCATTTTTTCCACATCTGTCTAAAACTTTTACACAATACTATATATATAGTATACCCAGGTCTTTAGAAATGTTTTACTATCCTTTTTCAACCAATGGTTCACACTAACCATTCTTTTTTATTTGTCAGTAACCCAGCTTTGTGTGCCTTTATTACATGGGTACAGCACCTGTTAAACCTACACTTCCAATCTCTCTCCTTAAATGAAACACCTTTTGCCAATGAGCTCTTGAAAAAGTCATTAACAACTTTTTCCTCCTTGCGCTGTGGTTATTACTCAAAGTGCTAAAAAAAAACAGAAAGTCGGATTCATCCTTTGACGGAATCAAATAGTCTTGAAGTCTTGAACAGACCCCAATGACTATAATAGGGTCAGTATGGCTTCCATCACTACCCTTTGACATTTTCCTGGACAAAATAGCTCAGCATGTTGTAAGTGAACCCTTTAGAATTACCTGGATATCTGTAGTGGCATCATTAGAGCTTTCTCAATTAAGCTAAGGAAGTACAGTTGCAAGAAAAATGCACCTTTTGGAATTCCTAGGATTTTTGTATTGATTATTAATAATATTTGGTCTGATTGTTATTTAAGTCACAACCATAGACAAATACAAGATAACTAAAGACATGCGAATAGTTGTGTCTTTTATTGAGCATGTTGAGTAACATCCACAGCGCAGGAAGAAAAAGTAAGTGAGCTTCTGTTAATGACTTTTTCAAAAGATAATTGGCAAGGTGTTTCAATTAAATACAATAGATTAGACACATGGGTTTCACAGGTGCTGTGCCCATTAAATAAAGGTACACAGAGCCTGGTTATTTCCCAGAAAGATTGGTTAGTGTGAACCATGCCTCAATGCAAATAACTTTCAAAAGACATAGAGACACATGAAATACAAAAAGGTTACAAAAGCATTGTTAAAAACCTGAGTTTACATGTGTCCACAATTAGTCAAATTATCTATAAATGGAGAAAATTCAAGACTATCGATATAATGGTGTAGACGTTGCCAGAGGCATAACTTGAAGCTTCTGGGCCCCAATGCAAAATCTGTAACAAGGCCCACAACTATAATGCTTTATTCATAGTACTGGACTCCCCATATTGAGATGAGAAGGCTTATGGGCCCCCTAGGAGTGGGTGTCCTGCAGACGATCACTACATTATATGAGGTCATTCAGTTGCTATGGGCACTTGTAAAAAGCGGGCCCAAGTGTGTCTGGCCCTATCTATTACTGGGTAGCAACTACCAACGGGTAAACAAATATCAGGCCCTTCTGTCTAGGGTGGCAAGACCTGTTACAAAAGGTGCCATTTTTAATCTTTTCTATGGCCGTCCAGCTATTTCATGTACACCTGTAAAGGCAGAATTTATGGACAACCATGTAACCTGCAGTGATAAACTATATATATATATATTTTTTTTTTTTTTTTTTTCCAAAGCGGAGTCAGTCAGTGGTTCCAATTAGCTCCCACTTTCTATATGCCTCATGTCTGTACAATCCATATAATGGTGTAGATTTTTCTCTTTCTTTTTTGCTCTCTTGACACATTCAGGTCTATTTAAAAGTTTCCCTTTCAAGCTCGCTTGACTCTTACTATACTTCACATTTCATTTGTCCCCAATTTATATTTTCATAGGTGATCTACAAAACAATACCATTTTTGCTCATGAGTGTTTCATCCAACTTTTTAGACCTGCCGATCCAGATTTAAGAATATCCAATAGAGAAAAAAAATAGTATTGAAATTTAAAAAAAGACACATTAAAATTCTCTCTCCTCTATACGCTGAACAGCGGGCTCTGAGAAATGGCAATCTGTCTCATTGCAAGACTTGTTTGAAGCTGTAGTCTTTAGAGGTTTCTTGTCTATTGGAAAGGGCCTGAAGTCCTGCTGTGGTACTTTTGCTGTCACAAGTGCCAGAAAAATCAATTGTCACTCCAGCATTGTGAGAGCATATTTGATCTTGTGTTCATATGGCACATTCCTAAATCCAGTAACTGTATGACAGAGCTGGCCAGTTTCATATCTGCTAAGATTATCCTGCGTTTTATAAAGAATTTGCTTTAAAAGCTAAATGGATGAATGCACAGATAGATATATATCCATCTCTTCTATCATATAGTCATCCATCTTACTATATGTATCTACTGGGCAGACAGGATAGATAGATAAGATAGATAGATAGATAGATAGATAGATAGATAGATAGATAGATAGATAGATAGATAGATAGATAGATAGATAGATAGATAGATAGATAGATAGATAGATAGATAGATAGATAGATATGAGATAGATAGATAGGAGATGGACAGATAAATAGATATGAGATGGATAGATAGATATGAGATAGATGGATGGATAGATAGATAGATAGATAGATAGATAGATAGATAGATAGATAGATAGATAGGAGATACACAGATAGGAGATGGATAGATATGAGATAGACAGATAGATAGATTGATAGAGATAGATAGATAGATATATAGATAGATAGATAGATAGATAGATAGATAGATAGATAGATAGATAGATAGATAGATAGATAGGAGATGGACAGATAAATAGATATGAGATGGATAGATAGATATGAGATAGATGGATGGATGGATAGATAGATAGATAGATAGATAGATAGATAGATAGATAGATAGATAGATAGGAGATACACAGATAGGAGATGGATAGATATGAGATAGACAGATAGATAGATTTGAGATAGATAGATAGATATGAGATGGATGGATAGATAGATAGATAGATAGATAGATAGATAGATAGATAGATAGATAGATAGATAGATAGGAGATGGATAGATAAATAGATATTAGATGGACAGATAGATAGGAGATAGACAGATAGGAGATGGATAGATAGATAGATATGAGATGGATAGATAGATATGAGATAGACAGATAGATAGATATGAGATAGATAGATATGAGATGGATGGATAGATAGATAGATAGATAGATAGATAGATAGATAGATAGATAGATAGATAGATAGATAGATAGATAGATAGGAGATAGACAGATAGGAGATGGATAGATAAATAGATATTCCGAGGAAACACCAAAAGATAGATGCTGCAGCTATTATCTTCGCCAATAAAATCATGTGAATAAGTTGATTCAAAAGAATGGAGTTCATATTCATGCGAGTTTTGTGCATCTCACAACGCACTAAACTTGCGCAAGATTCTCACCCGCATGAATAAGCCATTGGGGTCCTTAGCAAAGGACCTTACACGATTGTCAGGAGAGTATAAAGTGCACGCTTTAGCAGTGAAGGTATGTTCACACGCATGCTCTTCTTGCCACCAATATGGAGATGGCAGACACCAGAACTGGGCGTCTGCCAGAGTGAAAAGAAGGACGCGCGCCATAACCACCAGTGGGAACAACACAGGTAAGCTGGCAGATGCGGCTTCTAACAAAACTGGTTGCATCCTACTCCAGTGAGCATCGCCCCACAGTATTCAAAGTTGTGCCAGAGCTTTTTTCACCCCCTATTTAGTTATCTGTGCAAGCCTTGTATCTAAAGTGTCTTGTGGTTATCCTATGTGGCAACCAGCCCTGAAGCATATATCCCAGCAGCCACCTTCACTGTGCCCTTGTATTATAGCCCAATGGAACTAGGGCATGTGCATGAGGGCCTAGTATATAGATTAGCTTTAATTATAATATATGTTGATATTGAAATGACCTTCAAGTTATTTATTGTGTGTATAAAGAGCTGGCTATTCCATAAAATAGTTGTATGCACTGTGGCGTTACGAGCAAACATATGTCACCTCCGAAAACTGGCCACAGGCGACAATAATATCTAAACAGGATACAATGTATCTCTTCACCTGCTTCTAGATGACGGAAACATAAATTACAGGGACTGTTTATGTGTGTGCAGCATTTCCTTAAGAAGCACTTTAATGCAAAGTGGAATAAAATGATATATTATTGTATTCGCTGAGCACATTAAAGTAGTAAATTAAGTTACCATGGATATTAGCTGCAACGGGGAATAAAAAAGCATTCTGTTTTGTATTTTAATTCCTAAAATACCGCTTTATGTTTTCTGTTCATTCCTCACAAAATATGATATAATTGATTAGCACTTAGGACCGCACTTAATATATCCAATAGCCAAACCGCAGGAAGAGTCTTGATCTGGGTGCTAATGTAATAGAAAGGCATTAATTAAAAACCACTAACATAATTCAGGTATGAGATCCTTTATCCGTTATGCTTCAGAAATGTTCAGGCTTTGGGATAAAGGTTTTTCTTTTACTATTTGGAGTATTATGCCTAAAGTCTGCTAAACCTTGTCTAAAGCCACTTTTAAAATTGGGGAAGATTTCCTTATAAATATGAATAGTTCCACTGGGAAAATTAGTTCGGTGGGGCCAACACCAAGGTGTGAGAATCCTATCAAACACAAACCCTTCAAAGAACTTCTACAAGACATGTTTTTGTGAAATTTTCCAGCATAATATATAATGAATAAATGGAGTGGGTATCCAAGACATAATCCCTGATTCCCCACCTCCCACTGACAATCCAAATGATACCCCCATGTTACTGCTTTAGTCCTCGTTACTTCTCTATCCCAGTTTACGTGTTCTTGGCCATTTCAGCCCCTTAAACCAGAGAACCACATGCAAGGTTGTTGCTTGCAAGAATAGCTGGCAACTTTCAAATGTAGTTCTTTACTGGATGCATAAACCAGTCACACTGGTACACAGTAAGCCAAAGTCTTTAATGTTGTAAGGCCAGTACGACCAAACTTGGCGGCTGTGGTATCTCCCCTGAGGCAATAGTCTTCAGTAGTGTTGCGTGAACCAAACCAGTAGAACCCTGTTTCAAGTTGAATTTTTTAAAAGTTCGGTTCAGCAAGAACCCCAACTGAGCTTTTGGCAAAGTTATACTCAAAACAGGGTTCTACTGGTTCAATTCGCTCTACACCAGTCGTAAACACTTGTGTATAACATTCAGAGCTATAAAAGTTATGTATAACACTCTCAGTGAGTTATACATGGATTTTATGGCTCTAAGGCCTTGTTCACACAAGCGTGATTTTAGTGCATTATATGCGTGTAAATAGATTGCGTCTATTAGAACCAATGGTATCCTATAGAACTGTTCACAATCACAAAAAATGTCCGTTACTTACTGACTGAGGAGTGCATATAGATGCATCCTCCTCTCACCATGCAGGTAGCTGACTATCAAATGGAGGAGCGAATAACACCTGTGCAGGACACCGATAAGACAGCCACTCACACAGCCTCCTGATAATGAGGAGGGTGGCTGCTTGGCGTATACTCCCACACATAGTGGATAAAGGGTGCAAGACCATTCTGATATATGTAGTTCACCATGCAGACCAGCAACCTTTTAATGACGCCATGATAATTCGGCGGGTTGCCCTGCATTTACATCAGTGAACCACATTGGTACTGCCACCCTGGGCTCCCCCTGGAATCTTATAGCCACACTGCAGGTGAATGATAGAAAATAAATGCAAGGCATTGGTTGGATGTTGGCCAAGATACATGAGCCCACTAACCACTTCACAGTTCCTTGCGTTGTAGTGGGTCGCTACACTAATATAAATGCATCACAGAAGGGGAATTGATTAGCACTTAGGACCACGCTTAATATATCCAATAGCCAAACCGCAGGAAGAGTCTTGATCTGGGTGCTAATGTAATAGAAAGGCATTAATTAAAAACCACTAAAATTCAGGTATGAGATCCTTTATCCGTTATGCTTCAGAAATGTTAAGGCTTTGGGATAAAGGTTTTTCTTTTACTATTTGGATTATTATGCCTAAAGTCTGCTAAACCTTGTCTAAAGCCACTCTTAAAATTGGGGCAGATTTTCTTATAAATATGAATAGTTTCAATGGGAAAATTAGTTCGGTGGGGCCAACACCAAGGTGTGAGAATCCTATCAAACACAAACCCTACAAAGAACTTCTACAAGACAAGTTTTTGTGAAATTTTCTAGCATGATATATAATGAATTAATGGAGTGGGTATCCAAGACATAATCCCTGACTCCCCACCTCCCACTGACAATCCAGATGATACCCCCATGTTACTGCTTTAGTCCTCCTTACTTCTCTATTCCAGTTTACGTGTTCTCTGCCATTTCAGCCCAATGGTTTCCTATAGAACTGCTGAGATGAAGAAATTTTAGACGCACATAAAACTTGCATCTAACAAAGATAGAAAATGCGACTGCAAAGCTTGCATCTAAGGTGTGTGCTGCAAGAAAAGATAGGACCTGACCTATCTTTAGAGCGAACTGCGCCGGAGTTTCCATAAACTCCTATGGGACCTGGATAACATGCACCCTGCAGCTCCCAATTGTGTGAATGGGCAATTTCACTGCTAATAAAGCTCCAGACTTAATAGCTGGAAATCGCCCATTCATGCAATTTTCTCCCTAGCGTTATGCGATTTTTTTTTTCGAGATGCTATTAGAGAGTGAAAAGCACGCTCATGTGAATGAGCCCTTAGACAGTATTATACACTGGATTTAGGATTTTTGGTGAACCAGTTTGGAGCAAATCAAACTTTTTGCAAATGTTTGACGTACCAGCTAAACTGAACTTTTCAAATAATCGCTCATCACTAGTCTTCTAATATTCTTGGGTTTGCGTTATGCATTTCCCTTCTTTACGCCAAAGACCTTCCATGGGGTTCAAATCAAGTGCCTATAATGGCTATTCCAGAATCTTTGAAGACTTGCCTTGGTGGACATTGAGGTATGCTTGGAACTACTGCCCTGTTAGAAGATCCGATAACTCCAAGCTTCAGTTTCTTCACAGAATGACGTTTTCTGGTAGGATTTCCTAATGCCTGATTTAATCTATCCTGTCCTCCACATGCTGCAGTATTTCCAGTGCCAGAGGAAGCAAAGCAGCTCCAGAGCATCACTGAGCCACCACCATTCTTCGTTCTGGCAGAGTGTTCTTTTCAGTGTATGCTTTATTCCTCCTCCAGACATATCAATGATCCATAGGCACAAAAATTTCTAGTTTTGTGTCATTGCTCCACAGGACAGAATCCCAAAGCTTCAGGGGCTCATTTATATGGTTTTGAGCATATTGAAGCCAACTTTTCTTAAGTTTTAAGGTCAGTAGAGGTGTATATTGTGGAATTCACACATGAAGACCTTCATCATCTAGTATGGACCTTACTGAAACCTCAATGACTGTTGCCACAAAATCTTGCTGCAGGTCTTTTACAGTTACTATCTGCCTTCCTAGTAATCTGGTGTCAGGGAATGATAGCTTCCTCTTTCCGCCAGCTCCAACTACTGTAACCAGAATTCCTTTAACACTGATCTTGCAAACTGTGCTGCCAACTGTATCTCTAGGGATATTCAGTGCTTTGGCTATTTTTATGTACTCTTCTCTTACTTTGTGCAACTTCTTGGACCACTCTCTTGACTTAGCTATATTTATAACGTGCAATCAAACGTCATAGTCAACATAGTCCTAGCCAATACAGGTATTTAATGTGCCTTATCTGAAGCACACCTGATGCAACTAAGCGTCATTTTAGATGAGCTGATAGTCGTCTGAACGAGTGAATGACGTCACTGCTAGCTCTCGTGCAGCCTGTTTAGACAGGTAGAGGTATCATTGGCTTGTTAAAATGAGAATTGTTAAGAATCATTCAGACTTTCACATCCGCTGTATAAGCGAATGTGAAAGACTGAATGATTGCTGCTTAGGGCTCACACTCACTGGCATTTTTATTTCTTGCCTCCAGGGCAAAAAAAACACTGTGATATCACCAGTGTTCTCAATGGGGTCCGCGGCAACAGCGCTAGCACTATTGAGAACATGGAGTATATCGCGGACTTCTGCCACAGCTGTCACAGCTGTGGCAGAAGTCCAGGATGCTATCCCATTGCTTTCAATGGGGTCAGCGCTGCTGTATGCCCCATTGAAAGAAGTGGTTTTGTGGCAACCCCTGCAGCATGATTTTCAGAGAAGGGCTTGAAATATAAGCCCTTCCCTGAAAATCATCCCTAGCTGGTTAAAAAAATATAAAAAATCTTTACTCACCTCTCCGCCGCTCAGGCGCGTCCTCCGGCTGGCCCCTTCCTGCACTACTGTCCAGCATATTCAGCAAGCGGGGATTTAAAAATCTCCGCCTCCTGAAAGGGCTGTGCTGATTGGCTTAGTGCTCAGCCAATTACAGGCAGTGCTTAGCTATTCATCAATGTTCATTTTCACTCGTTTGTACGATTTTTTGAATGATAATCATTCAGTCTAAAGGCACCTTAAGGAAGCCTTTGATTAGTTGCATCAGGTGTGCTTGAGACAACATTTGATTGCAAATGTGTGATCTTATGAGGCATTCTATTTAGAGGGTTGAATAACTATGAGAACGCAATAGGCATTAAAAGTGGCATATTGTGTTGAATTTGGAGAAACCGCATATTATATTAGTTGTGTTAGGCCCAGTGTCCACAAGCGGATCTGAATTGTGGAATCTTCGTGGGAAACTCGCGCGGATGATCCGCAGCTCCATCTGCCCATTGGGAAACATAACCTGAATTAAAGCATGTGGATTTGCAGATCTTTGGGTGCGGAAATCAAATCGCAACATGCTCCATTTCAGTGCGGATCCCACACGAATGGCTTCCATTGAAGTCAATGAAAGCCGTCCGTTCCGTGGCCTGTCTGCGGATTCCGCAGGAAAGCAGGAGTTTGAAAAAAGAAAGTACAGTGCAAGTGCGTCAGCCGGCACTTTTGCACACATTTGCAGTAGAGAAAAAAAGAAGACCCGGGCAGGTAAGCAGTGACCTCGGCCGCGGGCAGGGTCGGATTCCGTTACATGGTCCTGCATGCAGAATCCTTCCCGCCCATGGACATGAGGCTTAAGCTATTTAAATTGTTGCTTGTTTTTGCAAACAGATGAAAGTTTGTAAATGTAATAAATAAACCTGAATTTGCAATGTAGGTTACATGGGACACATTCAGGTACTGTAAGAAGATATAGACCCTATCACGTTTGCCCTTCTATTTAAGTAAAAAGGATTTCTTCTTTCTGCCATTTCATGGCAAATCAAAAGACTTGATAAGGAAGAAAATAAAGAGAACTATTTTACAAAGCTGTAAAATCTTCCAGCAGTTTCCCTGTATCTGTTGAGCAAAGCTCCGAACTCTTTGATAGATTTGCCACAATCTACAGCATCAACTTTTGATTAAGTTTCCAGTAATAATTATATGTTTTTGGTTTAATTCCAGCTGAGAATTTAATGGGACTCATTCCGACAAGACACAGGAAATTGTCCCAATAGAGACTCATTTGGAAACGGTCCACTCGCAATTACCACTGTGCAGAGCTGTGCAAGATTAAAAGCGCAGACAGTGTAATTTCCACCTTGTGTCCTGGGCTCTGCAGAGTTGCTACTCATCCAGGCTGTCCATCTGGGGAGCAAACAGCATGTACACTTTGATGAGAAACCCTGGCCAACCGACCAGCTGTGAAAAAAAATAGATTACACTTGTCATTTTTTTTTTCTCCGAGGTAATTTGTTGGGAGTAAAAATATAATTTCTTTGAAGGTGCGCAGTTAAAAAGGAATCCTGGGGATGTGCCTGATTTATATTCAAAAGTTCAACATACATTTTATTTGCCAAGGCTAATTTTTGTAAGAACTATATGGCTTTTAAGACAGTATCACAACTAGGATGGTGCATGATAAAAGCTAACATGCTTTGAAAGGGAATACGCAGAAAAGAGATTATTAAGTAAATGGGTTTCTACATGTGTGGGACACCCAGCAGGAAGTCATAATAGATGTTTGACACGCGGCTCCTCAAACTGGATTGTGTGTTCTGCTTATTAAAAGCTCAGTGGTCTGAAATACTTTGATAATGCTGAATAATACAAAGTGAGGAAGGAGGATAACACCTTTCAGAGTTGCCTTGTCGACTAGCAGGGGGGGAAGCTGAGAAGCAAGCGAGATCTGAGGCTTTGTGTGAGGTCAGTAGAGCACAGGAGGCAATCCCTCCTTGCAGAAGCTCATGGGAAAGCAAAGTGTCAAACTTCCTATTCTGTAGTTTTAGCTCAGTTTTCCTATGAGACTCTATAGCAAGTTCAGTTCTAGATTCACTTTTATGAGTTTCTTGTTTATAAACTGTTAGACTCTTGGTTCCAAGGCAGAGTTATTGCACGTTGACCAGTGTATGTATGTACTGTAAATCCACTGATAGTTCATACTTTGCTTTTTTTTACTGCTATTTTACATGGATCATGGGGTCTGGAGCTGCAGGGTATGTGCCTCAAGTGTTATGGGCCAGGGTACAGGCTAAAAAGCCACAGTGCTTTGGCCAACGTATTTAGATACAGAGCTAGGGCAACAAATGAAATCTTCCCCCGAGCGAATAAAAGCCGAACTATGACTTTGCTACAACTACATTGTACAGCCAGGGAATTTGAATACCCAAGTGGGCCCAGTACATGAGCATTAAAGTATATACACCCCCCCTCCACTTTTTCCCCATTCCCTCAACTGTTGGCCTACCCCCCTCCGCCCCAAAACTTTTTTGTGGCAGAAATAAAACACTCATACTTAAATATCTCATGTCCAGAGGATTGTAGACTTTCCTGCTGCCTCCACTCACCTCCAGGTCTAGCAGTTACGTGCCTGTCTGAGCACGTGATTGCTGTAGCCACTACGTACAAAGAATGGTGAGTAGCTGCAACGATCACGTGTTTCAACTCATACGTGACCGCTGGACCTGGAAGTGAGCAAAAACCAGAGCAGCATAGACATGCAGTCGGCAAGTATAGCTTTTTATTATAATGCTGCTGCCACGGGGCCTAGCACTACCAGGAGCAGGCTAAGTCATCAATAGCAGATAGGCAGATGTCCACCACCGATAATAAGATAATAAACTGTTCTGGACTGCTATCACCATGTACATAGCAGGAAGCAGATAACTTTGTAGATTGTGCAGTGGCCCAGCATGGTATTGCAGTAACAACTCCTATTGAAGTGAATACCATACTGGGCTATTACACAATGTATAGAGCTATCTGCTTCCTGCTCCATTCACCATGACAGCAGCCCAGTAAACAGCTGATTGGCTGGGGTCTCCGACCTGTGCCAATTAGCTATTAATGACATATTATGTGGATAGAGCTGTTTTAGGAGCTGGAAAACCCCTTTAGCACTCAATTCATTCGCAAGCTACTTCAAATTGCATTACTGCGAGGCTCTTGGTTAAACCATGACAATATCTAGACCCGATCCTGGTTTTATATCTCCCTATAATGGAGTAACAGAAACATCCAGGGAAACCTTGCATTTTGTGTGGTTAATAAAAACAACTGTTGTGCAATTTTATGCAGATATTAAATGTGTATAAGTGTAGAAATGTGTTTCTGTTAGTGTATTTGTTGCAGCCATGCCTTACATTT
Organism: Eleutherodactylus coqui; assembly: GCF_035609145.1. Lineage (NCBI taxonomy): Eukaryota > Metazoa > Chordata > Amphibia > Anura > Eleutherodactylidae > Eleutherodactylus > Eleutherodactylus coqui. The sequence goes on along the minus strand of NC_089839.1, from coordinate 180,996,783 downwards.
TTATTTGTTGGAAGTGGTGACTTTGCTTTTTTGTTGTATGAGCGTTGTTAGAGGAGTGGCTCCCTTTGCTTTTGTTGTGCACTCCATTTAGCCATCTGCCCCAAGTGCTTCCGTGGGAGTATATTACCAGTGTGAGACAATGACCGGCAAAGTGGTTTAGCGCAGATATGTGTCTCCCAGGATGCTCTCTTATGCTGCTTTAGGGAGCGCTTGGACAGATACATGCCACCGAGCAGCCTGGGCTCGGTGAAGGAAGCCAGCATTTGTGTGCCAGTAACACTAAGTTTCTGACACGTTGTAGTTTGTAAGTGGCTCCAAGCCGCATAGTCCGGGATGGCTTTTCCTGGAGTGGCCAAAGCGAAGGGTGGGATGACCACTCCCACGTACCAGGTGAGGCTGGTACCAGGCCTTATAAAGCCTGGGCCTGCAGGTCTTGGAGGGTGTGTGGTGAGACCTCTGCAGGTCTGAGGACCAGACTGGCGCAGTGAGTAGCCAGGACCGACTTATGTATAGTGAGTACTCAGACGAGCAGGTGTTCATTTCTATTGGCCTGGAGTTAAGGCCTGTTTTACTTTATTTGTTGCTGCAATAAACCCAGGCGAAGCCTGGACTAAAGAACTTTATTTTCTTGTGTAACTGTCTCTGGCCGTGGACGCCCGGCTGCTACCTTATTCTGACGCTAATCCCTCACATCAGATATTGAGCTTTAACATTCATTTGGGGGCTTTTTGCTCAAAGAGAGGTGTCTATAGCGTTGGAAACCTGTCCAATACAGTTTGCCTGGATGTGGCAGATGGGACCACATGTTTTGACCAAAATGTGAGCTAAGAACCTTGCATTTTTATGCAGTTAATATAAACAACAGTTGTGCAGGTTTATTCTGATATTAAATGTGTTTAAGTGCTAGGGCATGTGTTTCTGTTACTGAATTTGTCATAGCCATGGCTTGCATGCACCATCACATTGAATTTATTTGTTGGAAACACTAACTTTGTTTTATGTTTCATGTCCTTCAACACTGAAGTTGTTCAGTTTCTGTTCATATATTTCACAGGTTTAATTGCATCACAAAGGTAAAAAGTCCATTACTGGAAAATGGCACCATTTCCTAGTGCTTGTACTACAAGAATTTGCTAATTTCATCTATTGACTCAATCCTTTTGAAATATGAAATTCGCAAACAGTTATCTGCAAATGATTTGTACACTTTTACTGAGGTGCCTTTTAATATGAAATCACAATAATACTGGACTTAAAACTTCTAAAATTACACTTTTTTGCAGCTCTCACACTTTCTTATAACACTGCTGGCTTGTGAATTTAATATCATCACTACCATATTGGTTTGTTCCATATTTATGACCCCTCCTCCACCCTTTCATACATTCTTAGTGAAGTGAGAAAATGTTGGCAATGGTAGACGACAGTTATACTGCTATCTTGTTACCTTGTTAGAGGGAGAAGTCTCAGAGCACAGCACTTTCTGGTAAGGTCATAGTTTGAAGCTTCTCTAGCAGAGCACACAGTTTCTGCACTTTCCTCGTCTATCATGGAAATGTGCTATACTGAGGCGCAGTCCTGCAGGTTTTTTTAATAATGTCAAATAAGCTTCCTGTGGATGTGCAAAAATCACCTCGGAAAATGGAAAAAAAAGCTTGAAAATATCTTTACATTGGTGAAGTAAAATTCACAGGTAAAGTCTTTCTGATGGCATTTAAAAACAGGGTGAATCAAAAAGAAATGCAAAAGGAGTTTGATAATCTTGCAGACTTGAATTTTTGGGGAAATGGAGAACCAATATAGCGCCATTCCTTGGGTTGAACCTTACTCTCGAGGTCATAACAGGTATGCCCACGTTTCATCCCCAGTGGCCACATTTTTAAAGAACTCCTGTTCCTCAGTGTCAAAGGCATCAAGGAACTATTGACAGACTTCAACTCGCCTCCTGCAATTGTCAACTATTTGGGAACCCACTTAGCACAAACTTCGTCATAGGACAATATCCCCGTAAACATTCTTCAGTCTGTTGTGCATTTCCTTAGATGTACAGCCATCTTAGACTAGATATTTAATGACAGCTTTTAGTTTTACCCTGCGATCCATGGTTCTAATCAATAAGTCTGAAATGGAAAAGCACATATTAGTAGAGTAAGGTCATCTATGTAACATCGTTCATTCATTCACAGTCACTCAAACAGATAAAAAGTTACAGACATGGCGGCATTACTTTTTGATTCACCCTTGTATATAAACACGCAAGAGTTTTCAAACCATAGATGCAAGGGTGTAAATACCATAGAGGCAGACCATGTGGCTGCTATAGGGCACATGGAGAGAGGGGGTCCAGTGATGTTTGGTCCCAACCTCTTTTCTACTGAATGGTTGGGACCAGTGCAGGACTCGCTTATCTAAAAGAATTGAATTGCTCGAAAACAAAAGGGACTGGGAAATATCTTAAGGGTCATAGTAAGAGAGTAGAGGTGAAAACAAAAACCCAACCCTTTTGGTAATCCAGCACCTTAATAAGGGGCCTGCCCATTTTTTATTTTTGCTATGGAACCCCATCTATTCTATGTATGTGAATGTATAAAGGCTAACCATACTACTGTTATCGAACATGAGGAGACTCATTCCAGGTTGGTCTTGCCCCCATTTTAATAAATGGTCTGCACAGGTGCTGCAATGTTAAGTTGCGCATACACATTCAATGCAAAATGCTAATTTGACTAACCCCTATTTCTCCCAACACCTCCCATATACATGAACACTCCATTCTGCCAAGTGATCATGTGTTTTCCATAGAACAGTGGAGAATGCCAAAGCCAGATAGCTCAGGAGGAAATTTATCTCCAGAGTAGACAGAAGGTTGAGTATTGAAATCCAACTTGAAAGGTCCGCATACACATGCAATAGTTGTCTGGTCCGGCCAAAATAAAGGGGTTCAGACAACTTTTGTCTGTGTATGGGTGCCTTTATCAAAGAAGAAAATAACTAAGAATGTGGTGGTATCAAGCAGTTCCTATTAATCTCCACATGTACAAACATGCCACTGTACTGTATATACAGTATGGAGACTAAACATATACTGATCTTCCATAACATTAAAACCATTTAATTAATATTGTTTAGATCCTCCTCATGCCACTAAAACAGCTCTGACCTATTGAGGCACAGACCTCATAAGTGTCTGGCACCAAGATGATAGCAGCATATCTTTTCATGGGGTTATCCTAGAACAGTGGTGGCGAACCTATGGCATGTGTGCCAGAGGCGGCACTCAGAGCCTTCCCAGCTGGCACTCGCCGCCGTCAGCCGCTCACCACATTAGTAAATACCGGCAGGGGTGCCGCAGCTCCCCTGCTGGTATTCACTCAGCAGCACTGCTAGAGGCACTGATCCCGGCGCACACTGTGATGTCAGTGTGCAGCCGGGATCCTCCTCTGACGTCTCCTACTTGGTTCCGCGAGAGCAGGGGAGGGGAGGAGGTGTCTGGCAGCACATCACAGTATGCTCCTGGGATTAGTGGCAGCAACAGCGCCAAGCAGAGGAGGTGGGAGGGGGGGGAATTTGGGTCTCAGAGGGAGGGGGGGGTCTATTACTACATGGGCCACTGTGGGATGTCGCTATTACTACTGGGGGCCACTGTGGGATGTCACTATTACTACTGGCTACTGTGTCACTATTACTACCGGGGACGCTGTGAAGTGCCACTATTACTACTGGGGACCACTGTGGGGTGTCACTATTACCACTGGGGCCGCTGTAGGATGTCACTATTACTACTGGGGGCTGCTGTGGGATGTCACTATTACTACTGGTGCCACTGTGGGATGTCACTATTACCACCGAGACCACTGTGTGGTGTCACAATTACTACTGGGGGGCCACTGTGGGATGTCACTATTACCACTGGGGCCACGGTGCGGTGTCACTATTACCGATGAGGCGGCTGTGCGGGGTCACTATAACCACAAAAGTTGCTCTGGGAGAGTCACTATTGGCGCTGGGGCTGCTCTGGGGGGGGGGTCACCCTTACTGCTGGGGCCGCTCTGGGGGGGAAGGGGTCAATATCACTGCTGGGATATGTTTGCACGAGTTGGAAATGCTACAGAATGTCCTCAGCAGAAATTTCCATGGCAAATTCCACATTTCCGCATCCAAAAGAAGTCAAAATTTGCACCCAGTCTATTTTGAAACAGCCTTGTCCTTTTAAGAACGACGGAGGTAAAATCATGCGTTGTGATAAGCCCCGCCCCCTGACATCTTGGCACTTTACAATAAATAAGTGGGTTTTGAGTTGCAGTTTGGGCACTCGGTTTCTAAAAGGTTCGCCATCACTGTCCTGGAATGTCCCACATTTGCCATAACTCCCATACCCCCTGTGCAATTTGGCGTTAAGGACACAATGATTTTTGGGGTATTTTCATCCCCATTTTTTAAAAGCCATAATTTTTTTATTTTGCCGTCGACAGCCGTATAAGGGCTTGTTTTTTGCGTGGCGAACTGTAGTTTTTTATTGCTGACATTTTTGGGTGCATAGATTATATTGTAAAACTTTTATTAATTTTTTTATAATAACAGGGAGATAAAACATCAATTCCGTCATTGTTATTTTATTTTTTTTATTTTACAGCATTAGGGCTTATTCATGCGAGCGTATATCGGACACCGTTTTACGGCCGGCCACTATATGCTGCCATCTGATGTAATGGAACTAGAGATGAGCGAGCACACTCGCCCGAGCTTGATGCTCGTTCGAGTATTAGGGTACTCAAGATGCCAATATACATGCGGGGAAGGCATTACGCCTTCCTGCTGTGACGTGCCAACCCTCTGCCCGACAACAGCAGTGAGTGGCTGGCCCGATCAGGTGACCACCAAATATTTAAACTAATCCCACCCGCGGCTCACCTCAGGCGCATGCTGGCAGAGGTTAGGGAAAGTGCTGCTGCTTATACAGGGATAGTGTTAGCGTAGGATCCTGTCTTCAAGAACCCCAATGGTCCTTCCTAGGGCTACTCCTCATCGTGAGCATTATAGTTGTGGCTGGCTTGGAGCCATAGTGCACCAATTTTTTTTTTGCATCTCGGGCTGTGCAGGCCATTTCAGCTATAGCATTCTCAGTCTGTAGTGCATTACGCAGAGTTTAGGGACAGAGCTGCCTATATAGGGAAAGTTTTACAGGACTCCTAATCCTCTGTGCAAGAACCCCAACGGTCCTTCTTAGGGCTACATCTTACCGTGTGCATTATAGTTGTGGCTGGCTGGGAGCAGTACTGCACCAACATTTGTATTACGCATCCAGGCCTGTTCCCAGCCTTGCAGTTATAGCGTTCTCAGCCTGCAGTGCCTTACAACAAGCTCTCACCGTGAAACTGCACTCTAAAATTTCCTAGGCTACTGCAAAATATTTCAGCTCTGCCACTGTGCAGGGCATCTCACAATACCCTTTCCTTGAGGGGGGTTGAGTTAGCCACAGTTACCAGCACTATCCACTGGCTTTAGAGTCTTCTCCCACTCCATACAGCCTCTCTTATCTACAAGTCTCTGTGAGCTGTAAATTACCTGTAGGTATCAGCGCAAGACATTTTTTCAAGTCACAGCATAGAGTCTCCGCTATCTACAAGTCTCTGTGTGCGGTGAATTAAGCCACAGTTGTCAGTGCTGTACAGTGGGGTAATTTATTTAGGCCCTGCTCTATTCTTAATCCGCCATGATGAGGAGTAGGGGTAAGGGTCGAGGACATGGACGCGGATGCAGGCGTCCAAGTGAGGGTGTGGGCACAGGCCGAGTTCCTGGGCGTGGTGAATCACAGCCGGCTGCTGAGGGATTAGGAGAGAGGCAAGTTTCTGGCTTCCCCAGCTTCATATCACAATTTGCGGTTCCACGTGGTAGACCTTTATTACAAACAGAGCAGTGTGAGCAGGTCCTGTTGTGGATGGCAGAAAACGTGTCCAGCAAGGTATCGAACACCCAGTCTTCTACGCAGTCCACTACTCCTGGCCTAGGGACTACAACTCTAAATCCTCTGGCTGCTCCTCCTTCTTCCCAGCCTCCTCACTCCATGAAAATGACATATTCTGAGCAGGCAGACTCCCAGGAACTGTTCTTGGGTCCTTGCCCTGAGTGGAAAAAAATGGTTCCTCTCTCAGCTGAGGAGTTTGTCGTGACCGATGTCCAACCTTTGGAAAGTTCCCGGAGTCCGGGTGATGTGGCTGGGGACCTCCGGCAACTGTCTCAAGAGCTTTTTGTGGATGAGGATGATGAGACACAGTTGTCTGTCAGTGAGGTAGTAGTAAGGGTAGTAAGTCCGAGGGAGAAGCGCACAGAGGATTCGGAGGAAGAGCTGCTGAACGATGAGGTGACTGACCCCACTTGGTTTGCTAAGCCTACTGAGGACAGGGCTTCAGAGGGGGAGGCAAGTGCAGCAGCGGGACAGGTTGGAAGAGGCAGTGCAGGGGTAGAGGCAGGGCCAGTGCGAAGAATCCCCCAACTGTTTCCCAAAGCACCCCTCACAGCAAGCTTCCGTGCAGAGGGCTAGGTGTTCAAAGGTGTGGATGTTTTTAGTGAGAGCGCAGACGACCAACGAACAGTGGTGTGCAACCTGTATCGCATCAAGATAAGCGGGGAGCCACCAGCATGTGCAGGCATATGATGGCCAAGCACCCCACAAGGTGGGACGAAGGCCATTCACTGCCTCCAGGTAACACCACTGCCTCTTCTCCTGTGCCACAACCTGGCACACAGATCCAATCCCCTCCCAGGACGCAGGCACGAGCGCCTCCCAGCCTGCACCCACACCCTCACATCCACCATCCTCCATTCCATCCAGCAATGTCTCCAGCACAGCGTTCAGCTGTCGCTAACACAAGCGTTGGAGCGAAAGCATAAATACGCCACCACCCACTTGCATGCACAAGCTTTAAACGTGCACATTGCCAAATTAATCAGCCTGGAGATGCTGCCATACAGGCTTGTGGAAATGGAGGCTTTCAAAAACATCATGGCAGCGCTACTCGGTCCCCAGTCACCACTATTTTTCCGGTGTGCCGTCCCCATCCTACACCAGCACGTCTCCCGCAACATAAATCGTGCCCTCACCAACGCGGTTACTGGGAAGGTCCTCTTAACCACGGACACGTGGACAAGTACTGGGACCGCTCACGTCCTCCCCACACCCAGAATAGCGGGTCCTACCTCGGTGCTGGTATCTGCGGCATTTTATGCCACCTCCTCCAAACCCTCCCCCTCCTCCTCCTCCGCCACGTCTAACTCTCAATTAAGAAGTGTGAGCACGTTGCCAGCAGTCGATAGCGCGGCTCGATAGCGCGGCGCGGCAGCGCAGCGGTGGGCAAACGTCAGCAAGCCGTGCTGAAACTAATCAGCTTAGGTGACAAGAGGCACATGGCCCCCAAGCTGTTGCGGGGTCTGACAGAGTAGACCAACCTCTGACTTTCGCCGCTGAGCCTCCAACCGGGCATGGTCATGTGTGACAACGGCCGTAACCTGGTGGCGGCTCGGCAGCTTGGCAGCCTCACACATGTGCCATGCCTGATCCACGTCTTCAATCTGGTGGGTCAGCGGTTTCTGAAAAACTACCCCCCCCCCCCCCTTGTCTGACCTGCTCGGCAAGGTGTGCCGCATCTGCGCACATTTCCGCAAGTCCACAACGGATGCTGCCACCCTGAGGACCCTGCAACGTCGATTTCAGCTGCCAGTGCACCGACTGCTGTGCGACGTGCCGACACTCTGGAATTCTACGCTGCACATGTTGGCCAGGCTGTATGAGCAGAGTAGAGCAATAGTGGAATACCAGCTGCAACATGGGCGGCGGAGTGGTAGTCAGCCTCCGCAATTCTTTACTGAGGAGTGGGCATGGATGGGAGATATCCGCCAGGTCCTCGGAAACTTTAAGGAGTCTATCCAGATGGTGAGCGGCGATGCGTCCATCAATAGCATTACCATTCCGCTGCTTTGCCTGATGAAAAGTTTGCTGCTAAGCATAAAGGCCGACGCTTTGCGGTTGGAACAGGAGATGGGGGTTGACAGTATGTCACTTGATAGCCAGACCACCCTCAAGTCTATATCTCAGAGCGTTTTGGATGAAGAGGAGGAGGAGGGGAAAGAGACAGCTGGGCACACTGCAGAGGGTACCCATGCTGCTTGCCTCTCATCTGTTCAGCATGTATGAACTGAAGAGCAGGAGGAGGATCCTGAAAGTCATCTTCCTAGTGAGGATAGTGATGTGTTGCATACTAGGACATTGCTGACTTCGTGTTAGGCTGCCTTTCCCGTGACCCTCGTGTTAGATACATTCTTGCCAACCCGGATTACTGAGTGTACACCCTTCTAGACCTATGGTATAAGGAGAACCTTTCAACTCTCATTCCCGAAGAGGAAAGGGGTACGAAAGTTATGCAATACCACAGGGCCCTGGTGGAAAAAGTGATACTAAAGTTCCCATCTGACAGACCAATGGCAGAAGACGCAGTTCTGAGGGCCAAGTAGCAGGGGAGGAGTGGGGATCAGGCAGCATGTCCAGCGCAGGCAGGGGAACACTCTCCAAAGCCTTTCCCAGCTTTATGGCTCACTAGCAAGACTGTGTCACCACTCCACAGTCAAGGCTGATTCGGGGGGAGCACTGTAAAAAGATGGTGAGGGAGTATGTAGCCAATCGTACCACCGTCCTCCGTGATGCCTCTGCTCCATACAACTATTGGGTGTCAAAGCTGGACACATGGCACGAACTTGCGCTGTACGCCCTGGAGGTGCTGGCCTGCAAGTTTCAAAAGTATTGATACTTTAACAGACACCAATTTCTTTCACAGGACTGCCTCCAGGCTCTGTTACAAATTAAGCAACAGCGAGCTTTATCTTTAACAAATGTTTATGGGTTTCACCTGCCCTCGAAGTTGAGCAATTTTTCAGGGGGAACACTTGTACTCTTGGTACACCAATTTTTCAGGCACTTGCCTATACTGTTATCTAACTAATTTTTCCGGCCTTCACCTACACTCTTGGTAACCAAATTTTTTCAGGTGTTCGCCTATATTCTTGGTACACCAATGTTTCAGGGGTTCGCCTACACTCTTGCTACAGAAATGTTACAGGGGTTCGCCTATACTCTTGCTACATAAATGTTACTGGGGTCCACCTATACTCTTGCTACAAAAATGTTACAGGGGTTCGCCTATACTCTTGCTACTCGGGTTCGGGGGGCTTCCTGCACACAAGGCAGCCGCCATTTTGAGTGGGAACGCTCATAAACGGGCTCTCCCCTACGTTTATAGAGGAGAGCAGCAAGAGCAGAGGTGGAGAACAGCTGAAGAGGCAGGGGCTTCTGGTCACCCCAACAGCATTAAATCCACTGAATTCGCTGCTCCTCTCTTTCCACAAACAGAGGCAGACCCATCTCCATTACTGAGCCTCCATTTTCTTGATTCCAGGGCTGCCTCTCTGGAGTTACACCTCAGTTCCCTGATCGTCTGACTCTGCTGCCACCTAGTGGCTAAAATTATAACTCAACAGTAAAGCTCCAGCTTCAACTACAGTTCGTAATTTCAGTAATTGCTTTACTGGATCTGACAGTTAACAAATTGTCCTGTACAAGACACGGTCAAAAATCACCAGTCCACCACTTGTTAGACTGTTATCGCCTTTTGCTCTACGGTAAACTATTATCAACTCGCTGAAAAAGGAAAATTAAAAACCCACTATTTTCAAGTAGCCAACGATATACCCTCTTGACTCCCCTTAACTGACCATCCATTACAAGACACCAACTATAGAACCGTATCCACCACATACACTGGTGGCCTAGGCTCGGCGGCCCTCTAAAGCTAAAACTGGGTCCACAGGGCATTGCGAGCCCATAAACCAGGAGGTCCCTTGAGGGACATAGTTCTTAAAATGCACTTTCATCGCACAAAAGAGCAACTTATGCAAGCAGCTCGTTCCACCTCAAAATTAATTTTTCAAGGGCATGAATACCATCTGTTCCCTGATCTAGCCCCTTCAACATTGGCGAAAAGAAGAGCCCTCAAGCCGTATCTGGAGATCCTTAAGCAGAAAAAAATACAGTATAGGTGGGGGTTCCCAATTCGACTAATGTTCACCCTGCAAGATAGATCCCACACTATCTTATCTACGGAGGGAGCGTGAAGCTGCTTCAAGGATCTACAATTTCAGCAACCTGCCCAGGTGTCTGACTCTCTAGTTAATTCGCAGCCCTCTAGATCTCCCAGGAGAATCAATGAAAACGACAATGAACCATGAACCTACCCACGAAACTGCCTTACAGCGAAACTGCACTATTCATTATCTATAACAAAGTCCCTCCTGAAACTCTCTTCGTAAAAACTTGGACTGCCCACCAAGCCTTCTTAAAAACACAAGAAATGCCTAATTTTCCTTTCTCCACAGAGACTCTTAGCATAACTTGGGCATTATACAAGTATAACGTTTTTCCACTAGCCCCATTTAACGTTACGCTAGAGGTGGTAAACGCCATCCTTTCTTCAGTAGGGGTCAGCCGTCACTACCTGGGATGTATTGTATTCGGTAAAAATACTATGCTGTAGGTCTTCTCTTCTGAGGTAGTTCCCTTTCATTCTCCGGACTCAACCTATCTGGGGTTTGACGGTAGGACTCCTGAGAAAGACAAATGTTCTTCAGTTAAAGTGACATGACCACTAGTCGGACGATGCACAAGGTTAAATATTAGTTTACTTTGACGGATGACTGACACGTTACACATTGCTGTCAATAATGTGTCTCTCCCCCTCCCTCCCCCCCTTTCTTTTTTCTTCTTCTCCCTCCTCTTTTATTTATCCCTCCTTATTTGTTCTTCCTTCTAATCTTCCCTTTCCATTTTCCCCTGCCCTCCCCCAGGAAAGGGGGTCTTCTCACTTCATCTTTTTATTATAGTTCTCTGTTCCTTTCTGGCACCTTTGCAGTGTGCCGTTACTGTTAGCAGTTGCTGCTATGATTACTACTGCAGCTTCTATTAGACAAGTTATTTGTCTTATTTACAATACTATTTCATTACGTTGGCCATTCTCTCTACCCACCCCCTCCTGCCCTCCACTTCCCTTGTCCCTTGTTTTGGCTGTTAAAAGGGGTCATCATGAGTAGTCTGACGGGTCAGTGATTCCGCAGCTCCCATACACGGCAAGCTGTGATGACGTATATGTTCTATTCTACCTAGAAATGACACTCGCTGGGATGTCTCCCATTCCATCATCACCATACATGACTGACGACAGCGCATGCGTGTGATGTCATTCCTGGCCAAGGACTCACAATGCATGCACTTTCATCAGTGTGGCACAAGTGCAATGATGATGGAACACATGACGTCTCCAGTGGGCAGAGATGGAGATGTCACTATGGATGGAAAGGGGCGGTTTTTCAAAACCTTGGGTGGGAGAGAGCCTGGACTGAAGGCAGCAGTGGATCACTCATTGAGTGGTGTAAAGCTAATTTACATATGGCGTGGGATAAACATTAAAGGGGTTGTCCCGAGGCAGCAAGTGGGTCTATACACTTCTGCATGGCCATAATAATGCACTTTGTAATGTACATTGTGCATTAATTATGAGCCATACAGAAGTTATAAAAAGTTTTATACTTACCTGCTCCGTTGCTAGCGTCCTCGTCTCCATGGAGCCGACTAATTTTTGGCCTCCGATGGCCAAATTAGCCGCGCTTGCGCAGTCCGGGTCTTCAGCAGTCTTCTATGGAGCCGCTCGTGCCAGAGAGCGGCTCCGTGTAGCTCCGCCCCGTCACGTGCCGATTCCAGCCAATCAGGAGGCTGGAATCGGCAGTGGACCGCACAGAAGAGCTGCGGTCCACGAAGGTAGAAGATCCCGGCGGCCATCTTCAGCAGGTGAGTATGAAGACGCCGGACCGCCGGGATTCAGGTAAGCGCTGTGCGGGTGGTTTTTTTAACCCCTGCATCGGGGTTGTCTCGCGCCGAACGGGGGGGGGGTTAAAAAAAAAAAAAACCCGTTTCGGCGCGGGACATCTCCTTTAAGGCTAATATCTGGACGGTGAAGTCACGCAAGATGGAAATAAATGTATCTATGAATTTCACTTAACATCACAGATTGTATACATTCAGTTCAGGTAATAGACGTCCTTTAATCCTTTTCTACAGTATTTGCCTATCTCATCTTTGCTCCAGACGTTTGCTAGTTCGTGGGACAGGAAGTCGTTGTCTTATAGGTTGCAGCTACACTTCAGCCACATTAGATATTTGAGTCCAATTTCTCTCACTCAGCAACTTTAAACGAATTGCCCTCTCTCAGCTGTACCTGGCAGTCAATTACTGTGAGAGGACCCTCTCCTTCCCATCACTCTCATTGTGCAAAAAAAATACTAAAATGGTTCATCATATGGCTGCACAAGTTCACATAGAGGAGGGAAATTTATAAAGACCTGTATTGTGGTGTCCCACGGTGACCAAGACACGAGGCCCACACTGAGGAGCTGGCGGGGGTAGAGGTGTCACTTACCACGGTGGCTCTACCAGACTCCTTCCCGGAGGGAAGCACAGAACCTCAGCCAAGACACCGCTAGGCCTCTTCCAGGCAACGCTGGATCAGCATTTACCTGAATAAGTGTAGTGGACTGGATGAGTTGTCATGCGTGATGCCACTGTTCCTTCACACCATTGATTCTCTAGTAGAAGAATAAAGAGAGTCCAAACTCAATAACTGGGAATGGGCAGTGACCGGTGAACTTTACTGTATACTTGCAGAAAATACAGCTTATTCGTACGTGCAGGAAAACAGCTTTTCAGTAGACAATCAGGGAGGAGAACTCGGGATGAAACCGGGCCTAGAATCTAAGTTATCTGTAATGCTCCGCTCCTGGACACACACACACTCTGGGACTCTGAATAACTCTGGAGGAGGACACAACACTCCACTGACACTCACTCAGTACTCTTTCAATAGACGCTGCACGGCGGACTCCTTTACTCCTTTCACTCCTCAGAGGTGGTTCCTGGAATGGTAGGCCTCAGGATATCTTTCCTCCACTTTCATCACTCCACCACATGAGGCTTGAAGGTACCCCTATGTGGCCGGCACTCTCCTTACTTTTTCAACCGTTGAAGATGACAGAAGAACCCACCTAGCTCTCAATCACTCATATTTATAATGTATGAAGACGTGACGAAACAGACCTGTTACTTTTTCCAGACATGTCCCAGCCACTTTTAGACATTAACCTCTTCCATGCTGCAGCTGTGCAATACACATAACAGCAGGTAAGACACTTTGCACAGTACATCCACACTGAAGACATGACATGTATGACAATTATGGAGGGGCTAAATATATAGATTTCGGGCCACTACACTATTTCATAGGCTAGTGTTAAAGGGATTTCCGGGCATTTAAGTCCATGGTCCACTGATGTTCTATCCTCAGAATATGTCATTAGTAGTTGATCAGCGGGGTTTGCCACTGGAGACACATGGCAATCAGCTGATCTTATCCCCCACACTGACTGTAGTGGTGCTAGATGTCCACATTGGGTTTGCGGCAGGAAGGGCCACAGAAGCTACAGCTCCCATTTATTTCACTGCGAGCTATACTTTTTATGGCACTTCCAGCTCAAATCCCATTGCAGATGGAGATGTTAACATCTGGCCAACTATAGTTTGTGCAGGGACTAAGCTTGTATGATCACTGGGAATCCCAAGCAGCGGACCCCTGCCAATCAACTACTGGGCCCCTATCCTAAGGATAGGTCATCAATACTGCAAAGGGTTAAATACCTGAAAAAACAGTTTAATATTATTCTTGCCGACACACAATATGCCCAATATGAAGAGGCACACACCTCTTCATACATTAGGTGCATATTGGCTCCTCCATGCGCCGACACAGAAATGTATGCAGGTCCAATCTGATGTACATTTCAGGTATAATTTCCAGCAGTCTCTGGCATAAATTATACATAAATGTATGGGTCTAGGTGGCCACGCCCCCTCCCAACAAGTCACGGACCCTTTCAGGAAAGTGTTGCAGATCGATGGAGCAGTCAAAAAGTTGAAAATGTTTTGCGCAAGCAAAACCTGAACTAAATTTAGCCATCCTCTTATGCCGGAACCAGCAGTAACCAGGAAATACAGAGTGGTTGTAGAGCAATTTAAAGTTATGGGAAAATCCCTTTAAATAGGACCTGTTAGCTCTCCTGTTCTTGTAAATAATTCTAGTCACCATGAAATATCAATTCTGGGACATCTTTTCTTATAACTCTGCAATGCACCATTCCTCTGTTACGCCTCCTGTAAATTAATTACTAAATAGACAGTTGGTGGTGTATCCCGACACTGTTAAAAAAAGTGCTGACAGAATTGGCCTGTGTAGGGACACACCCCTTTGACAATGGGAATGGTAGCACCCAGCTGTCAACTTATTCGTACATTTCTAGGAAGAATAACAGAAGAATGACGCAATGCTGAGTTATAAGAAAAGATGCTCCAGAATTGTTATTTAATCGGGAGCCCAATTATTTACTAAACCGGACATGTTGAGAGAAATGACAGGTCCTCTTTAATTTTAATTTTAATATATAATTCGCAAGTTGCTATTTTCAATGCTATTTTTCTTCATATTAGTCACGCACTGGCGTACAGCTGCATAAGTGGGAAGTATGTAAGTACAAACTGGACAATACCTCTGAAAGCCTCCTAATGCCTCTGTGTCCCCATAGAAGGGAATTTTCAATAAATGCGCACTTCCCTTATTGTAAATGCTGTTTGAACAGCATGTTAGTATAGTAGGCTCACTTAAAAATATAATTTTCCTTTTGGTTGTTACTTGAAAAGTTTTGTTCCCTGTTTCCTCCCTACCGAGTGACTACTTTGAGAAGTTTCCTGTAAGTTTTAATTAGGAATTGAAATACATTTTGTACTTTCATTTTTGTACATTTGGCTGTAAAATGAGTTTGAAGAAAGGATCATGCTGACTTTCCTACTAAAATATTTCTATCTTACTCTGTTTCTCCACAAGCACCAGGTGGATAATATTTAACAATACAGGAATAATGTATATATGAAAAACTTTGCTACTAAAGTACATAACCTGACTTGCCAGTCAGTGCTATTGACTCTGTTTGCAGAGTGCTTTGCTCAATAGACAGAACAAGGTTCAATTAAACGGGCATCTGGCACCTGTGAACCACCTGTTTCGTTGTGTTCCTAAGAAGAGCTATGTTTAGTGAATGTGTAAGAAATATTATATGAGCTCAGCTTCTTTCTTTTTATCAGTCTGTTAGGCTGCAGCTGTGATTGGATGCAACTACCTGGATCTGATTTGTCACCAGTGATAGTAACAGCCAATTAAATTTAGGCAAGGCATCTCACTAGACTTTGTCACACCCCTGAGGACTCCAAGAAGAGGAAGAGCATATAAAGACCTGCAAAATGAAGGTTCCCAGCCACATATAACTTGTAATTCAAATCTATACAATATATACTATTTTAAAAAAACGAAAAATATTTATGTAGATCCCCGTCATAGTCAATAGGGTCCATTTGGCACTGTCATAAGACAGATCTGTTCAGCCAGTGGGTTCTATTTCCCTACTCCCATAATGGAGCAGAAACACAAAACTCATAATGTTAATGTGGATGAAGCCTTATCTGTCTTCTATAGGTGCAGCTACTCACTAACTGACTCTAAACGACTATGTTCTCCATTTGCAACCAGTGGTTCTGGCATGTGTCTGGTTCTGTCACTTTGCTGTCTATGGAAAAGGCATATATGTTAGTGATCAGGAGTCAGTGATGCTTTCTTCAGATTAAAATCTTGTCATGATAAAAAATTGTTTGTGTTTTTTAATTACTGAATCGCTGTTTGATTTCCATGATATTCAGTCTCCTTCCCTGGCTGTTCTTTGCTGTGGGACCCAGTTATACCAGCTACAGCAGCATCTATGTGTGTTACTGGGCAGCCAGGATTTTACTAGAAACACAGGCTGTCACCATATATAAAACGGGTTGCAGATACGAAATATTATGCCAGTGATGGAGAGGATTTACACCAGTTCATTTGAACAAACAATACTTTACTGAATGTACCATAAAGAATAATATGTCAATAACATACAACAGTGTTATTTGGATGCAATTCAACTAGTTTACTAACATTTGATTAACGCTATAAATCGGTCCACAAGCTATAATAGGGTGTTCTTAATATTCTGCACTGAATATAGAATTATCTATTACAGTCAGGGGGTTAATAACTCTAGAGAAACTGTTTGAAAATAGAAGTCTCCACTGAAGTGACTTAGATTTGCAAGACTTTTATTAACAAAATGACTAAATCTGCTAACTGAAATATGTGCAGCATCTAGACATTCTAGTAGGTATGATATAAAGTGATTGAGATGTTTAATGCAGAGGCAAAGAACTTGTGGAAACAACAACTAGAATTTTACTGAACATTTAGCAGCAGGTTACCGCCAATTTCTTACCACAGCCATAGCAAGTAATCACAGTATTAGTGAGATTCACTGTATTTCCAATGTGTTTATCTCTGTCCAAGCCCATGGAGCTTTTCTGTCTATATGCCGAAAGCTTAATCAGAGTGACTTACTTTAGAGTACCAGCTTCTTTATTGTAGCTTTCACTAGCCTGTTTCCCTTCAAAGTACCGCTTGTACCTCATCCAAGCCTTCGGGTTCAGTTTGTGTTCAGTTCAGGTGTGCTTTTCTCCTGCTTGTCTCCATGCATAGTCTAAAACTCATTTGTGGGCTGGTAACAATCTTGCAGCTTCAGGTGCTGTATGCTGACTGTGACGAGCAAAAACAGATAGAATGACTTCTATCCTGCTTAACTCAATACACTCTCTGCTCTAACACTAACTGCTGCAAAGAAGAAGTATAGGGTCTTATATTATTTCCCCTTCTAGAAACTTCTTGCTCAACCCCTCATCTTACATAGTTGGCTGCCAATCAGAGTTGAGGTAACACAGAGGGGCTGGCTAACAATAAAGGATCTCCTAGTTTATAGGGCCAAATGCATACGGCCGAGTGGGATTCCGCATGAGGGATCCCGCAGCAGAATCCGACCCTGTGTCCAGCCGGTGGCCCCTGCGTACCTCTTTGGATCTGTATTGCGGATGTGCCGGCCGGTGCGCCCACTTACATGTTCTTAAGTACACTTATTATCCTTTTCTGCAGTCTGGTGTGAAAATGTTATCTTTTCTATTAACGCTGACGGGTTATTCAGCATGGTGCGGAGAAGAGCGGGAGACTGATTCCCTCCACGACCCTTTCATAGGGTCAATGACTTTTATAGTTGTTGTGTCCTAGCAATAGGCTAGGCTTACTAGTGAATAGGAGCGAATACGATTGTTTGATGCTTTCTTATATTCTTAACTCCACTTCTTCTTTCTCCCCCTTCTCTTTTATACCTGACCGCCCAGTTGTTGAACCCCCACGTGGCTTTGAATACTGATGGCTGAGATAACAGTATGCCCATATAACACCAGAGGCTTTAATAGCCCATCTAAAAGGGGTCAAATACTATATCATATACATAAACATAACATCAAAATAGCTCTTTAACAAGAGACCCATTTTCAAAGTGCCAACATACCAAGTGTCGCTCCCATCATTATACTATGGTAGCATAGTTCACACCCTTCTAAGAAAACAGGAGGTACTTTCATAGCCTTTCATAAACAATTTTCACATAAAGTGCTCTCCTCAGACTCTGACCCTGAAGATGTTACCTCTTTATTATGATTCAGGTAGAAAAAGAGATTTTGACAACTGCTAATGTTTATTTTTCAAATGATGCACAGATCCAGTTTGGTGCGAGAGTGCTGGGGGGCCTGGCACGTTTTGCCACAGGTTCCAGTGTGGTACTCAGAGGGGACTTCAGTTTGTGCCTGGACCCTCAACTGGACTCATCCAGGGGTAAGTCAGGGGTTTCCCCCACAGCGATGCGTAGACTCCGCATAGAATTAGCTAATCTGAGACTAGTGGCTTTGTGGCAATTGCTACACCCTGGGAAGAGAGATTATAGCTTCCATTGACTGGCTCACAACACTTATCATAGACTAGACTACCTGTTTGTGTCAGACAGTCTCCTGGAAAGGAGCCCCCCTTCCATCGGAGACTTCATTTAGTCAGACCATGCCTCAGTATTGTGCTTTTTTAGTGGCGGTGTAGGAAGAGAGAAGATGGGTCAATGGAGACTGAACGATAATCTCTTCAACTATGCCCTTTGCACCCAGGAGGTGTTCAAAGCTATTGAAAATTTTGACTCGGACCACAGGTTGGACAAAACCCCAGACCTAATAAAATGAGAGGCGTTAAAATGCATTGTGAGAGGGGTTCTTATATCACATGGGTGTTCTCACAAAATTAAATAATCTTGAAGCATCCAATAAACAAGCTCCATCCGCAGTCATCAAAATCCTGGTAGCAGGCAAAAGCCCAAGCCCAAAAGATTCACCTTAAGGTTCTATAAGGTGTTTGGAGAAGCCGTGGCCCCGATTTTCCTTAATTCCTTTAAGGCAGTGAATCAGGATACGTGTGGAAAGTACAGGCCAATATCCCTCCTAAATGTGGACATGAAGATCTTTGCTAAAATAATAGCCCTCTGGCTGCACCCACTGTTTCCCAGGCTGGTTTACAGGGACCAGCTGGGCTTTGCGTCAGGGAGGGAGGTAAGGGACAACACAATAAGGACATTATCCTTCTAGGGTGAAACACTCTGGAACCCCTTGTGCTTACTTTCTATAGACGCCGAAAAAGCTTTCAATAGGGTACATTGGGGGTTCCTGGAGGCGACAAGAAAGATCGGTCTGGATCACAGACTAATCAGCTGGATTAAGGCTCTATACAGAGGTCCCTTGGCACGGACCCGGGTAAATGGTAACCTGTCTCGCCCTATAAAAATCCAAAAAGGTACAAGACAGGGTTGTCCCTTGTCTCCCTCCCTATATATTTTAATGATGAAGACTTTGACAAACATCCTCAGGGTGAACTCTGATATCAAGGGATTTAACACAGGATCGTTATAGCACAAATTGGCGCTCTTCGCAGATGACCTTCTTATGTTTGTATCCGATCCTTGGGTTATGTTCCCCCTAATTTTGAAGGAATTTGAGAAGTTCGGTTGGCTGTCAAACTTTAAAGTTTATGTTAGCAAGTCGGAAATTCTAAACATCACCATACCTAGCCCATAGTAGAGTCGTAGGTAGGCTCCTTGAGACATGACGGCGGGACTACGCCTCTAGAGCACACCTGATATCTAGGCCAGGACCCCTAACACCTCTGGTGGGTAACCCGGATTTACCAATGTTTCTCATAGGTGGCCCTTTATAGGACAGACTGGGAGCTCGCTTCCTAGAGTGAGGGATCTGGTGTCAGGATCGGGTCTTAAGCCACTGGGGGAGCTGTTGAAGCAGGGTGGCCCACTCAGGGGAGCTTGGTTCCAGTACTTACAAATTGTATTACATTAACCACTTCCCACTCCATGACGTACTGGTACGTCATGGGAGCCAGGTACTTCGCGCAAAATGACGTACCGGTACGTCATCGGGATAGCGCGAGATCATGACTGACCTCGCGCTATCCCGCAGCGGGAGCTGGCTGTCAGTCACAGCCGGCGTCCCGCTGCAACAGCGGGGGGACATCGGAGATGCGCCCCCCGCTGTTAACCCCTACCCTGCCGCGATCTAAGTAGATCGCGGCAGGGAAAGAGTTCACAGAGGGATCGCGCTCCCTCTGTGTCTCCGGCCGGAACTCGCGATGTCATCGTGAGAGCCCGGCCTGTCACCATGGCAACAGGACGCCAGACACTGGCGTCCTGTATTGCCTATGCCTATGATCGCTGTATAAGCGATAAGGCATGGCAGAGCAGTAGCTCTGCCATGCCTTATGACAGCGATCATCGGTACAGTGTTGTAAGTCCCTCAGAGGGACTCAAATACTGTAAATAGAAAATAAAAATGTAAAAAAAAGAAAAACGTTAAAAAAAATGTAAAAAAAAACTTTTTTATGCTTTTTCTTAGCATAAAAAAAAGGTAAAAAAAAATTAAAACCCCACATATTGGGTATTGACGCGTCCGTAACAACGTGTACAAAAAGTTAAACACACGTTTTATTTTGTACAACAAAAAGCGTAAAAAAACCCGCTAAAAACAGAAGCAAAATGCTAATTTTTAGTGTTTTACCTAACAAAAAATGCAATAAAAGTGATCAAAAAAGCCGTATATTCCCCAAAATGGTACCAATAAAAACTACAGCTCGTCTTGCAAAAAATAAGGCCTTATAGAGCTCCGTACATAGAAAAGTAAAAATGTTACAGGACTTTGAATGCAGCTACAGAGAAAAAAAAAGATTTCCAACAAAAAAGGCTTTTTATTGCAAAAAAGTGTAAAAACCTAAAAAAAATATAAGAATTTTGGTATCGTTGTAACCGTACCGACCCGCAGAAAAAATTTAGTGTTTCATTTATGCTGCATGATTAAGGCCTTAGTCAGACGGGCGTTTTTTGCAGCGATTTGCGGATCGCATGACGGATGCGCATCCGCAAATCGCGTGACCGGTGCGCGCAAGTCGCCCGCAAATCGCCCGAAAATCTGCTCCTAGCCGCGTTTCATTAGAAACGGGCCGGAGCTGTCCAGTGCATTGCATTCAATGGAGACGGCAATACAGCCGTCTCCATTGAAAGCAATGCGCTGCGGGCGAGCCCGGGATGAATTGTCGGTAAGGGCTTAAATATATAAGCCCTTACCTGCAATCCATCCTAAAATGTGTTAAAATAAAAAAAAAATGCATTCTCACCTTCTGCCTGCAGCTCCGGGCAGCCGTCCTGCAGTGGGTGTGAAGGGGGTGTGAGTCAGACCTGCCCCCTGATTGGCTCAGCGCTGAGCCAATCAGAGGCATGCCTCACTCACACCCATTCATGAATTCATGAATGGATGTGAGTCAGACCTGCCCCTGATTGGCTCAGCGCTGAGAGGCAGCAGTCACTCACCCATTCATGAATTCATGAATGGGTGTGTGAGTGAAACCGGCCTCTGATTGGCCAGGCTGTGACCAATCAGAGCAGATCATTCAGCAGGCGGGGATTTTAAAGCCCCGCCGGCTGATAGTGCCGAGAAGCAGTTCAGGAGAACTGACAGCGGCCGCGGCTGGACTCCGGCTGCAGCGGAAAGGTGAGTATACAATTTTTTTTTATTTTAACACATTTTAGCATGAATTGCAGGGAAGGGTTTATATATTTAACCCCTTCCCGACAATTAACCCCGCGCACGCCGGCAGCCCATTGCTTTCAATGGAGCGGCTGTATTGCCGCTCCATTGAATTCAATGGGCAAACATCGTTCTTCTCTGCCACAGCTGTTACAGCTGTGGGAGAGAAGAATGATTTGTCTTCTATATGTTCTCAATGGGGTCGGCGCTGCTGCCGCCGGCCCCATTGAGCGCATATACAGAAGCGAACAGGAATCGCAGATCGAGATAGGTGCGATCTGCGATTTTTTGTTCTATAATTTTTCGGACGAGCGCATAAAAAGCGCTCATGTGTCCGATACCATTGCGAAGCAATGGTTTTAAAAAATCGCCGGACGCATGCGCATGCGCAAATCGCGGCAAAAAACGCCCGTCTGACTAAGCCCTTACGCTGTAAAAAAAAAAAAAAAAAAATCTATGGCAGAATTAATGCATTTTCTCTCCCTGTTATCATAAAAAAAATTATAAAAGTTTTACGATATTGTCTATGTACCCAAAAGTGGCACCGATAAAAACTACAGCTCGCCACGCAAAAAACAAGCCCTTATATGGCCGCATCGACTGAAAAATAAAAAAAGTTATGGCTTTTGAAAAATGGAGATGGAGAAATACCAAAAATCGCTTGGTCCTCAACGCCAAAATAGGCCATGTCATTAAGGGGTTAATTCCCTGCTTCTCTCTGTTTTTGTTCTTAGGCGTTTCTCTTGCTTTTTCAACTATTCCCTACCTCCTTGGTAGGTTGCTTAACTTATTTGGTCCTTGTCTCTCACGTGGAGAGATAGGGCTCAAAACCAATACGCCATTTTGTCTACATGTTACTGACTAGGTAAAGTCTGGATTTCTTGTATATTATATTTTACTTTATCTCATGACGATTTGTATTACATCATTCTTGCACCAAGTGTTTCTGACAGCATATGATTGCACCAGTGATTCATGGCGTGTTTAACAATAAAAAACTTTTGAACCATAAAGAGAAGCTTCCACTCCGGAAGACTTGATGAGTTCATGTATCAAATGTTTCAGTGGACACCATGAATAGTCACCACCTGGTTTAGACTAGTCAGACCTACTGGATTTTAAGAATGGATTGTCCAGGTTTTTTTTTAATGACTGGCTACTAATAAGTTTATTTTTACCAGTTCCTCTTCTGATACCAGTCCTGAAACTGTAAGGACTTATTTGCTTAAGAATGTTTTTGAATGTCACACAACTGCATTATATATTTCTAATTCATCTGTATTTTAGCAGAGATAATATAAAGATGTCATAGTAATTGTGCTGTCAAAATAAAATTACATTTCAATCATAGACTCTAATGAGTTGAATCAGCCTAAAATCAAGCTACAGGCAATACTGCAGAGCGCATCAGTGGACCAGAACAGACATTGAGGGTTTGAACACTGAACTGCATGTAATACTCTGAATATAACAGAGTTTCCTAATAAGGACTAGTGAAAAATAAATGCATGTGGGCATTAGCTAAAAGTAACCAATCAGACCAATCAGTCGAGTGGGCTGTCTTACGCTGTTTCTGTACCTCCCATAGAACTGAATAAGAGTTATTGAAACAGTATAGAACAGCTTGCTGTGCTGTTTCAGTGACAACTGCCCACTTATGTCACACCAGAGCCCGCTCACCCACTTGACAATCATGTAGCAACAGACAGACGCATTTAACATACTGGACAGCTAGCCAGGGAGAGATTTTAATTTTCAGGGTTGGCTGGAGATTTCCTTTGCTGGCCGGAGATGTGGGGGCTAAGGATTGCAGATGGCACTATCAAAATATGGGGTCACATAAGGGACTCCATTGGTTTGTGGGGGCACAGAAGGATCCATGTTGTTTTGTGCAGGCACAAAAGGGACACAAATAGTTGTTTGTGGCACAGAGGAGGCACTATTAGTTTGTGGAGGTTCAGAGGATTTACTATTAGTTTGTGGGGGGACTACTACTCACTATTGAATTGTAGGGGTATAAAGGAGCATTAGTTGTGAGGACACACTGGGCCCTGTTTTGTTGAGGAACAGAGGCAGTACAAAGGTATTATTAATTTTCAGGGGCAAAAAGTAGGCATTATTGCCCTGTGGGGGGACACAAAGGGAAATCAGTATTCTTTGGTCATTACAAAGTATGGCCATGTGCCCCTCATCTTTTAAGACCCTAGCAAAGCTCCTGGTAAATTCTCTAATGATAGGTATGTTTTGAACTATTTAGGCAATTTATTAAACTAATAGAAATTACATAAAATATTGCTTTGAGCATAAAAATATAAACTGGATAACTGAGACTGGTTTGCAAATAATTTATGATGCACAGTATATCCTATATTACAGTGGTCTATTATCAGAGGTGTTTCTCTCCTAATTATAAACAGATATATTTTTACATGCATACTAGGGGGCTTATGTATTCTGAATGCAAGAGGCTAGTTTAGAAAATATAAATCTCATCTGCACAGCTTTCCTAGCAATAAAACCATATCTATAGGGAAATAAGACAAGATAATGTAAAATCTATGAAAGACTATTGTATTTGGTCAAGTGCCAAATTGCCCTAAATATTTTACCAGGAGGGTCTCCAAGCTATTATCAGGCAGCAGGGCCACATGCCGACAATGGTATGTTTGCTCTCAAGGCCATCATTGTCTAATTAGCAGTATCAAATATGCTTCCTTGTTAATTGACTTAATTAGTCAATTACTTCGTGGTTTGCTTTTTAATAAAATTGGGAAATTTAATAAGAGAGTCTGAGCTTTATCCTTGTATCTATGTCACATAGTGTTTTATAGAAAGATTCATTCATTTTAGTTTGGTAATATTCCATCTATCCTAGTGGAACGTATGTGTTTTTACAGTTGTCTGCATGTGCCGAGAAATCACACGAATGAAGACTAGCTGTGATCGAATCACGATCTTTAGCCCTTATTTTCTGCCATTCACACGGGTGGCTGCTGTGCATCAGCAAAAAAATACGTAGAAGCACAGAAATCCCTCAATCGGCAAAAATCCTTGAAATGAGTGGCATTGCTTAATTAGGGCAAGCTGTCTACTTTTCCCAGCGCTGGACGCAGGTAAACTCCCTCACCCTCCCTTTTTTCCAGCTTCTATTGAACTCTACGGGAGCTTCCTGCGTATCTCAGCAAAAGATAGGACAAGACCTATCTTTTCACACTGTGTATAAAAACAGCAACCAAAAACGGGCGCGTATGTACTATTTCTCTCGGCGCGATTCTTTTACGCAGCCCAAAATTTTTCATTGTGAGTTTTTACTATTTTAAACCTCATCCGTCAATTGTTTTTTTTTTTAAATGGAGGGACTTAGCGGGAAGGGTGTGGCTTCCTGATAAATTACTGTGGTTTACGCCTTAAACTGGCATAAATTATAGTGTGACTCATACATTAGCTCATAGCTGGCATAGATGCACCTTATTTATTAAAAAGCATGAGCTTCCTAATAAATTAGACCCATTTAACTCCGGCACAACTTATATGAAGACAGGGGGTCTTGTGTTGATATTAGAGATGAGCGAGCGTACTCGGATAAGCACTACTCGCTCGAGTAATTGGCTTTATCCGAGTATCGCTGTGCTCGTCCCTGAAGATTCGGGTGCCGGCACGGAGCGGGGAGCTGCAGGGGAGAGCGGGGAGGAACGGAGGTAAGATCTTTCTCTCCTTCTCTCCCGCCCGCTCTGCCCTGCTCCCCGCTGCGACTCACCTGTCAGCCACAGCGGCACCCGAATCTTTAGCCCCGAGCACAGCGATACTCGGATAAAGCCAATTACTCGAGCGAGTAGTGCTTATCCGAGTACGCTCGCTCATCTCTAGTTGATATGTTTTCCCCATTTTTTGTCACCATAATGTTATACTACTGCAATAGTGCTGAGTTTGAATAGTCACATCAAGTAAGACTTTGATCATGCTCATGCGCAAATGTGCTCTATTGCAGCGAGCGTATTTGCACCTATAGTCATCTATTTAAGTCGTTGGGCCGTATTAGCACACGCAATGATCTTGTGTGAGTTCTTTTTGTGTTCGACATGGACAGATCCCGCACAGAAAATGAACCCATTCATTTGAATGGGTCAATTTACATAAGCGATTTTTGACTAAGGGCTCTCTCACACAGGTTCGTTCTCACTTTCGCTTTTGTGTGCGCATTTCACGTGCACAAAAAACATGCCACATGCTCTATTTTGTCTATAGGGGTGTGCAAATGCGCACCTGATCCCTGTGAAATTACATAATTGACTGCACAATTTCGCAGGGAAATCGATAAGACCACGGACTAATTACGCTGCAAAGCCATTTAAATCACAGCCCGGCTGTATCACACGTTGCCGTGAACAGTTCCCAGCAGCGCAGAATTTACACTAAACATTGGAGATACAAGCACAATAGCACGAACAAGAACAGCGCAAAAAGTTGCGCCATCACAATCTTTTCTGCGTTTATGTCCATGTGAGACTGCTCTAAGACCCATGGGGCGTAATTGAAAAATTGCATGCCCTATTTTCATGCAAGTATCGCACTATAACAGGACATGTAATGTGGGTATCACTCACCTCGCATTGCACATGGCCATCTGCTGTGCAATGTGAGTTGTGCACAAGAGCTTGGGGTGCAACTTGCAAAAGCACATGTAAATACAGCCTAAACGCTCATTCCCGCTAGCGTTTTTATGCAGCTTATTCAGCCGCACAAAAAAAAATTGCAACCATCTGAAGCTCTGGATTCCAATGCATTCATTCAGATAAAAACCTTGCGCTGGGAATTATAGGACATTGGCGACCGAATACAGCGGACAATATTATACGTGGCCGGAAAAGATAGGTCTTACCCTATACTTCGGCCGATTTACGCTGGTGGCTCCCATAGACTCTTATGGGAGCTGCAAAAAAAGAAAGGGAGAGGGAGTTTAGCAGCATCCAACGTAATGCGAAAACATTACGGCTGGCTCTAGTTAACCCTTATAAGCTATGCTGAGGATTTATGTCGACCATATATATACCACAGCAACTCATGCAAATGGTTGAGAACGCGAATTTTGGCCGCAACTTTTTCTCGTTCACATATTCTTCGGCCACGATGCGGTCAATATGAAAACGCAACACTCGTGTGAAAGAGGCCTTAGAAACAGTAATATACAATGAAATCTCACATGAATTTAAACATGACAGACATTTGTGCTGCCTTCTTCCTGTCACACCGGGCCTCTCATATGCTGTTGGTTGGAAATCCCTCAGTGGGCTCAGTGTATAATTAACTCTTCTTCCCATTCCTGCTATAACAATTCCTGTGGTGCATAGACTAACTGGTCAAAAGGGAGGTGCTTCTTCTAGCCGGCCATTCATCCATAATGGATGTGTACTTATTCTAGGCCCGCCTCTACATGGGCGCCACTTATTGTCCAGCCTGAAATGGTTGGTGAGGCAGCAGATTCCTGTCAGCTAAGTGCCTGTAGTTATTTATTCTGTATGAGGCTTTTTCACTAATATACTGTATATTGCTCCTTCCTTCTGCATTAAACATCTTCCCTATCCTCTATCTAGAGACAGACTAGGCCTCTAGGTTCATGACTTGGGGCCATCCCTATCGGGACGGTCAACCTGTTTTTAGGCAGGGTCTTCCACACCCAATTTGGTAAGGTATAGCAATCCCATTTCCATATTTCTGTTACCATTATTTGCCCTCTCCTATGTTCCCTGCATCTTGGTGATATAACATATGTCTATATTCGTCCATTGTAGATAGATTAATTATGTCTTGTTCTGACATGTTGGTGATGTCCTTGAAGGGCAACGTACTTGCGTCATGTACCAACTTAACAGAGTGTTGCAATACAGGTTCCATGCACATAGCTCTGTGATGCTGTCACTTGGGACTTATGAATATGGCAATTTCATGTGCATGGACTCTGTACAACGGCACATTTTCATCCCAACAGGTCTTCCAAATTAATCTGCGTGAAAAAACCCCTTCATGTGCATCTGTATATAATCAGAGGCCGACAGCAGGCTATGAGCACAGTATCACAGCAGTGCATGAGGCTCCATTAATGCAGGATTTAAAGGAAATGCTTCCTTTACAAGTACAGTACTCTATACATTTTCTGCAGTGTTTATTTTCAACGTACTTATTTCCTAAGAGCACCCTGGAGTCAATTCTACAGATTGTGTTCAGAAAGTATAGCTCTCAGCGTATCATTGAAGGCTATTACAATTCATATTATTAACGGTCAAGGTAGACTGATACTTGTTTAAACATATATTTGCTATGCCACTTTGTAAGTTGAAAACATAGCCTTGGAAAGTGAAGCGTTTATGTATCATGGCATGCTTCCCAGTCAAAAGCCTGGCCCTAGGGAGTCGATGACCATGGCGTTTAGAAGCTGCCAGATATGCGCTAGTTTCAGCTCCCTGTATCTCTCTAGCCAGAAGCACTGAATCCGTCAACATGGATAAAAAAGATAATCCTGCGATAGGATCTGAAGCTGCTATTGGGGATATTCCAGGGCTTTGCATCTGGATAGAGCAAGTGCCAATCAAACCTATCTATGTCCAAATGATGCATTATTCCAATAACGCAGGTAACACGGCGACAATAGTCATAAACACTCTGTACCTGTGTTAGCTGACAGGCGAAATGAAAAGAGAATCGTTGTAGGGCCATAATAATAATGAAATAATCATCATGCCAATGTATTTATTGATTCCCGCTTTGACAAGTTGTCTTATAAAAGCAGTCGAGAAGTTTTTTTCTTTTTTTCACCTTGTATTGAAAAGCAGAGTCTAAAAATATAATCATAAAGCTCTATGCTAAAGGAGAAGATATTACCGGCTGGTGAAGTAAAACCATAGCAGCCCCTGAACCTGGTATTTAATGTTCCTTATACAATAGAGTTTATTGCAGGGAGTATTTTAATATAAGAGTGTTTACTTTATGATATGCTCCATGCACACGGCAAAGCATTGTACACTATCCTACCAAAAGGGATTGGACATCTGAGCAGGAATCAAAAATAGTATTTACTTCCATATATTAACACTTAGTGGGGCTCCTTTGGCCCTAATGACATTGGATACTCTCTGTGGTATACTTTCTACTAATGCCTGCTACACTTCAGCTGGTATTTTTCTTCATTCATCCTGCAAATGTCTGGGAGTTCTCTCAAAGAAGATGGATGCTGCTCATATTTCCTGACCCAAAACTCCAGTTCATCCCAAAGATGTTCAGTAG
Source organism: Eleutherodactylus coqui (assembly GCF_035609145.1). Classification (NCBI taxonomy): domain Eukaryota; kingdom Metazoa; phylum Chordata; class Amphibia; order Anura; family Eleutherodactylidae; genus Eleutherodactylus; species Eleutherodactylus coqui. Next base: position 180,968,273 of record NC_089839.1, on the reverse strand, counting down.
GGTTCAGGTCGGGACTCTGTGCAGGCTAGTCCAATCATGGAACATCCATATCCTCAAACCCATGTAATGCAGGGTTGGCTTTATGGCAAGGTGTGTTGTCTTGTTGGGAGTATGGCTGACCATTCCCAGAGTATTGCCCTATTGTCGGTGGCACATTATTGTCTAGAATGTCAGGGTACACCTCCATGTTTATGTTTCTTATCACTGCAGCCATCAGACTGAGACCATGCCACGTAATATATCCCCAGACCATAATGGAACCTCTGCTGTACTTAACAAACTCAGTCATGTTCCCCACCCAGGTACCTCCTTAGGTTTTGAAGATGACGTAGTATGATTCCATAGAACATTCTCACATTGCGCAACGCTACTTGCACCATTCTAGACAGGATGATGCATTTCACGTTGTGATGGAAAGCTTGGGTGCAGTGGAGTAACCCATATATCCAATAGCATGCAATTCCCATCACAAACTATGGCTGACATCTCCAAGGGTCTGAATTTTATGTAGCATGGTTTAGGACATGTGACATGCTAATAAAACACAGTCCATTCCATTGATACTAATACTTTTGGTAGGTAGGATAGTTATACATGGACTCTGGATGGAGAGACATGTTAAGGTAACATACCGGGTTGTGGACTCTCTAAAGCAATGTTCATGTAGCGTTAACTTCTCCGTCCTGGAGAGCAATAGTGTTTCAGCTAGAACAATGAAAGCCTATGCTATCATCCCTGGGTTTCATCTGGATCCTGTTTTTTGGGGGATTTAGACAGACCACAAGATAGGTTAACACTGTGTAAATATAATAGTACTAGTTGGTGCAGCAGTACAAGTGTGACACTGGACCAGACCTGTTTTTTAGTATCGGTGGAGGGATCAGCCTCAGAACATTAATGGCTCTTGTTTTTTGGAAGATTTGGGGCTAGTGAGAGGATGGGAACCAGTGCATTGGTAAATGGGACTCTCTGAGAACACCCTGGTTCATGTAGATCCAGTTATTGGATGCTCTGTTTTAGAGCTGCATGGCTTGATTGGAATCATAAGTCACTGCGTTATTAAGGAATCATATGGGACACCAGTATAGACTACTTCTAAAACCACAATCCAGTTTGCAAATGAATAGAGATGAGCGAGCATACTCGCTAAGGGCAATTGCTCGAGCGAGCATTGCCCTTAGCGAGTACCTGCCCGCTCGAGAGAAGAGATTCGGCTGCCGGCGGTGGTGACAGGTGAGTTGCGGCAGTGAGCAGAGGGGAGCAAAGCAGAGAGAGGGAGAGAGAGATCTCTCCTCCGTTCCTCCCCGCTCTCCCCCGCCGCTCCCTGCCCGCCGCCGGCAGCCAAACCTTTTCTCTCGAATGGGCAGGTACTCGCTAAGGGCAATGCTCGCTTGAGCAATTGCCCTTAGCGAGTATGCTCGCTCATCACTACAAATGAACTTTGCTTAATAATAACACAGCCTCTTAAAGCAGTTCCCCCTTTTTGGCAACAGCAAGGTACACCAAGATGGGTACTTCAGTGTAGTATTCCCACTGGTCACTTGATCCTGGTTCTCTTCATCTCTTGCACTGACACTTGGCCATCTCTCTCCTTCTGCAGTTGACCACTTACAGTCCCTATGCGGAATCCTTGTCAGCATGCATGCACCAGGTCACTGAATGTCTCTGGGAGCATTTTCCCTTTCTTCGCTTTTCAATCAACCTCTGTCTTTGTCTTGGAATTCTTTTTCATTCTCCATTCTGTAACAGGCCTCTCCGTCAAGAACAGGAGCGTTCTCTTTCAATTGCTCTTTGTGTTTCACAGCTACATAACCTGCCCCCTCAGAGCAAGGCTTTTCTATCTCTCACCCATCCCACACACATCACTTCCATACCTTCCTACATGCCAAAACATGAGGGGGCACGTTCAATATTTTTTAAAGACACGGAACATTTGCATATAATAGTCATCAAAGACCCCTTAGAATGGGGCTGGAATGGAGTGTGGAATCTAAAGAAAGTGTGGATTAGCGGCAGTAGCCTTGTTGGAGCTGTAGCATAGTGGCAAATGGAACCAGGGTTCATTATCAAAAAAAGCAGATAGGATGCAACTAGCTAAGTGATGAGACAGTAGCAAAGACATAAGAGAGTTAGAAGTCAGGACCAGGAGTAGGACTTCAAGTACCAGGCATCATATCCAAAAGACTAGACTAAAGCGTAGTCAGAAACAAAGCCGTAGCCAGGAGCAGGATCAGTATTCAATAACAATATAAATGCAAACGAACAAAGCCAGGACAGATGTACTTCAATAACTAGGCATTACCTGGCAGGGTCATTCCCCTTTAAAGAGGCTGCCAAGTCAACTACATCTTCAGGCATTGGTTTCCTTGGTGATCCGATGCTACTATACAGTGAAAGCCAGTTGAGGAGACCGTGAAAGGCAAAGGAGGAGAAGTGTCTGACTGCTAGCCAACCATTGGCAGGAGCCAGAGACACCCGCTGGGGCAAGTTGCTGGAACCGGTATGAAGTTGGAGGCAGTCCATATGTTGGCATATTTTATATAGCATCTAATGGAACCTGCATAAGTTCCATAAATCTGGAATCCAACAGAAAAAAAAATCTCTGCATGTCTTCATACAATGTTAAAGGCATAGAAAGGTATAATATGGCCTTATTGATTGCTGTGGGTGCAATATAACAGCTCCATACTCTCAGAGGTTGTATAATGATGGTTACAAGACTACATTATCAAGAAAGGTGAGGGTCAACAATGAAGTGTTAACTTTATTGAGCGATTACACAGTATTATAACAAACATTATAGCAGAACAGAGCAAGATTACCTTTAATGTAAACAGCTGATTATCCAAAAACATCTGCAGAGGTACCAGGTGAAGAGAGCTCAATTCCCCTGCAGAGTCATCATTTGGAAAATGTAATATTACATGGTGTTCTTTGAAAATCCAGTAATGGATGAACACAGGACTGGATTAAGGTTGGTGAAGTCTCCTGTTCATATTTATATAGTACTGCCATATTGTCCCAAAAAATGGTAGCGCTGCACTGATAATGTCCCAAAATTAATAGTACCAGTCACACAGTGAAAATATTACCATAATGTATACATACCAATGTACTTGAGAATGATCCAGCATGCAGATGGTAGGTTAAAAATGTAAAAGTTCATTCCATTTGATTAAAAAGCCACCTACATATTAGTGTCTTTTTAATCACATGGAGTAAACTTTTGAATTTTTTACCTACCATCTTTTGCACAAAATCATTCAAAGTACAGAAATTGTGCCATGGTTAGAACGGAATCTGTGTACACTTGATCAGACAGGTACTTTTTTGACCCCTAGAAGCTGGCCTCCTCTACTCTTTATGTGTTTGCAAATGACCCTCAATTTTGGGTGATGGAGGCTCCTTGAGGCTATGTGCTAGATAGCTGAGGCCTCAGGACATGTACCCTATGTCCTCCCTATAATTTAACCCTTGATGGATGCTGTGATGTAAATCCTCAGTGGCAATAGGGATAGAGTTTGAGATAGACTCAGGAGGCATATTCAAAGCTGTGAATATGGAGGCACCCCTCACTAGGTAAATGATGGTGTTACTACAGTCTCTGGATGACCTAATTGTCAGTAGGGTTGGGAATCTTATCAGGCATTATGAAATCCGTCACATGACCCATACCGGGTAACCTGTTGGTATGACACACTGGCTCATTGCATGCTTGAACTCCTTTATTGTCATCCAATAAGAGATACTGACATGGTAAATTGTGAGTGCCATTCCATGTATCAGGAAGATCACGCCAGAGGGTTATGACAACTACCCTCAAAGTACACATGCTGCACTTCTCTTCAAGGGGTGTAGCTTTTTTTCTTTTTTTTATATCTATGGCATAACCCAGCATAACGTATTGCAGACCTCCACGACATTATCTTGCATTACGCAATTAATTTTAAAGGAGCACACATGGATTTTAGTTACAATACACCAGAAGTACAAGGGCCATTTACCTGAATGGTTTAAACTGTACTACTAAACACCATAAACCCTTCATCACTTCCTGTAGGCTTTATTCACACATGCGTTTTATCGCAGTGATTTTGACACAATAAACGCAGGCCGAAAATTGTGACCATCTGATGTATTGGATTCCATTGCATTTGTTCACATGGGCTGTTTTTGGGGGCGGAAAAGCAGCTCATTAAAAAAGATAGCGCACATGGTACGCATTCCAGCCTACGGATTTTACACCATCCGGAAAAGATAGGTCTGGAATATGTCGGACGGTCCCATAGACTCCTATGACAGTTGCTGGAAAAGGGAGGTTGCAGGGAATTTAGCAATGGCTCTGATAAACTCCTTACCCCTTCCCTACCCCCCCCCCCCCCATCCTTGTCAGCTGCCTGACAAGGGAGGCGGTGGGACGGGGCAGGAGATTAGTACACTAGATCCCGCCCTGTCCTGCCCCCTCCCCTTGCCAGCAGCTGACAAGGGGCGGAGAGGGGGCAGGAGTTTAATACGCTAGCTCCCGCCCCCTCCCTTTGCTGGCAGCCAGCAAGGAGCAGAGAGGGGGAGGGAGTTTAGCAGAGCTAAACTCTCTCCCCTTGCCTGACAGTATTCCAGGCTGCGGCATTTATGCGCCGCACCATGCCCGTCTAAACAGGCATGTAAATGGGAAATGCATGCGATGTTCATCCAAAAATCGCATTGACCATGTGAAGGAGCCCTTAAACTGAGACCACCATAAATGCTTTTTGCAGCGATTCTCTGCTCCAGCTATTTGATGATGGTCCCAAAATGATGACCTCCCCTCGTTTACCCCAGAAGTCCCTAAAAAAGTCTTTAAAATACGTTTTCTAAATCAGACAACCCTTTTGAAACAAATTCTACGGAACTAAATCAGGGAATGTAAGTCCTACCTCTCCAAACATTACATTTTCTCCTACTTCCGGGATGATTGAATTGAAGCAGGTACAATTATCAAATCACAGATCTCTATCTACTCATCAGTGGTCCAAGCCTTATTATAAAGCAAATGATAGAAATCAGAATGATACATAACAGCAGCTTCTACGCATGTTCTTCATTTCTTCCATCAAACGAAATTGGAAACTAAGCCACTTCTCGAATTGTCATCTCACATTTTGGATTTTTTTCAATCAGAATCCAGTCCCACAAAATTGTGTTGCTTCTGCTACCAGCAACGTGTGACTCCGCCAGCACTGAGCTTATTAACTTATTAACAAGTGTTTAATGCAATTCCTGCTGGAAGCTAAATTAAAGCCATTTAGCCAATGAACAGCACTTATTACCAATTAATTTCCTGGCAAAGCGGGCTTTTGCAATGTAGGACACAGTTTGTAGGTCAATGTGATGTCGCTAGTTTTGCTAAACAATTCAAGGAGGCCCTGCTCATTAGACAGAGAGCTTGATTATAGCTTATTGTGTACTTAAGTTGCCCACAATTGTCAGGTTCTGTAAAGAGTTTGCATTTATGGACTGATATCAAAGCATTTTACAATAACAAATACTCATAAACACTTCTCGGTAAACATTTCTGAGCGCTGTTAAAGCAAATGCACCCATAATTATCTGCCTTGTTGTTTATATGCAAAAGTATCATAATCTCATCAAATAGCTTTACGATACAACATAATTAAACTCCTGTTCGGATGGTTGATACAAGAATCTTATGGTCTATACCAGAGTCTGTCTGGCAAAATTCCCTGCTGATAGGTAGAAGAAGATAATGATGACCAGATGCTCACATGTCACTTCCTATAAGAAAGGCGTAATGGTGGACAATACAGGAAGTTAGCAAATTTACTTGTCATGTTGGGTCAGGACCGTTGAAAAAAATCACAGAGGTAAGAGAAAACATGTACAAAGATAAAGCTCACAGAAAAAGAAGCCAAGTATGCATCTCCTAATACATTGCAGGGCAAGCTCAATCACCATGTTCCCTGATAGCATGCAGAGAGCCAGATTGCAATATGAGGGACGGTTCTTGTGGGGCTTAGAATATCACTGTTCTAGGGGGGCTGCAGTTATTATTAATTTACTTTAAAGTGCTATTGATTCCAGGTGAACAAGTGTTTAAATGCATTGCATATATAAAATGACAGCAACAATAAACCTCTACTACATGACTAACACATTTATACAGGAGAGGTGAGGACCCTGCTGCTGAGTGCTTACAGATTACAAGGCAAAGGGAAGTAGAAGTTACTCATGTTGTAATGGCAGCAAGGTTGTAGGCTTTTCTGAAAACGGACGTCTTCAGGTTCAATTTGAAGCTTTCCAACATGGTGGAGAGTAAATTTGAATTGGGTTAGTGAGTTCCAGAGTACAGGTGATGCACAAGAGAAATCATGAAAATGGGTATGTTAGGAGCATGCTAGAGGTAAGCAAAGAAGGAGGTCTTGTTAGGAATGGAGATTATGTGTGGGGCGGTATCGGGATATTAAGCATATGGAGGGACAGGTTGTAGACAGCCTTGTATGATATTGGTAATATCTTGGATTGGATCCTCTGGATGATGTATAGCCAATGAAGGGTTCGGCAGAGGGGAGAGGAAGAAAAGTTTCAGGGAAAGAGGCGAATTAGATAGGCAGGCGAGTTGAGGATGGATTGCAGGGGCACAAGAGTGTTGGATTGAAGGCCACAGAGAGGGATGTTGCAGTTGTCTAGGTGAGAAATGATAAGGGCTTTCACTAGCATTTGTGTTGATTCCGGAATTGAGGAAAGAGATCCAAGATATCAGACTAACAAGTTCAGTTAGTTTAGTAATCTGACAGGGAGCAGATTTACTAACTTTGGTATTTGGCAACAGCCGGTTAAACCTTACAATTCTCTTAAGACGTATTTAGAGTAGGTATTCAAGAATGCAGTAATAAACAAGTAAGATACAGTAATGTTAAATTGATGATACTTTAACCTCAACGCTCTCTCTCTCTCTCTTTTTCTTATTTTACTGAAGATTGGTCTACCAGACAATTTCCCCACTAGTGAATCCAGATGAAACAATTTAGTTAGATTTAGCTGTATGTCTTTATGAAGCAGAGGGACAAGTAGCTGTATGGCTAATCCTGGATTTAACTTCACTGGGTAGCTATAACTCACTGTTAGATGAAGATGGACCTCTGAAAGGATCTTCTGTGTTCTCTGCTGTAAGATGCCAAGGGAGCGGGTTTGTTCACCACACTCAACTTTGGAAAAACAATAACTGTTGATCTACTCCTCCTCACCAACTATGGAACTGCAATCTCTCTTTACTCGCTCCTGACTGAGTCTGACTAACTGCTTTTTGTCACTTCCTTTTATAGCCTCTCTCCCGCACACTTTCATAGGGACCTGTATCTTTGCTTCCTGCCCTTGGGCTCTGCACAAGTAAGATTAAACCTGACTATCAGCCAATAAGAGACCAGCTGACATCAGGGTTGAGCTCTATTGCTCAGAGCAGAAGGGGACACAGGGTCTCTCCCACAGACGGCACCTTCTGGATCTGGGGACGGCATTCATACAGGTGAGATAGGACAAGTGTACAGTGAGTGTTCTGTAGGACTGGCTGGGCCACTACACTATGCATGACACTTTTTATATGATTGTCTCTGGCATCATCATGGTGATCTCTAGCTGCCATGGTTATGAAGGGCTGTGACTAATCACTATATCTTGTATGTTCCCTTTGGCAACTTGTAGCTGTCAATTATGGAGTCTTGTGGCTGACACTATATAAATAGGGCATGTGATGCAAACAAAATTGCTGTAGGGTTCAGTAAGAATGTAATAAATAATACAGGGCACCATAGTAAAACTTTGAATGGGTCCTTGCTTTATCATGAAAGGACTATGATTATTTGGGTCTCCACTATGCCCTGTGTTTGTTTCTGTTTTCATTGAGCTCTGATCATTTAGAGTTATCATAAACTGCAGCTTCCTTAGTTGTGGGCTCAATAACATGGGTGTTGCAATATTTTCACTCTAATAAGTATTCTAATTCTTGACCACCAGAAAGAAAGAAGGAAGCTATCACTATAGCGCCACCTTTATGTAGCTACTCTGTCAATGTTCAACCCATAAAAGTAGAACTAATTTGCATACTTTTTTCCAATGGAATATTGCATGTAAGAATCAGTGTCCCAGCTGGGACTCCTCAATGAGAACCAGTACCTCTCAGAACAGAAGACCCTGAGAGCTCAAGAGACAGTGATTCTTTGCAGTGTACACAGATTGCATAGTGTCAGGGACCCCATTCAGAAATCAAACTATGGAAACTTAAAGGGGTGTTCCCATCTTGGACAAACATGGCTGCCATGGGAACACAGCTTTGTACAAGGTGTCTGGATGTTTGGGATTACAGAAACAGCCAACATGGCTGGGCTACATTGTTTCTGTAACTCCTATATGAGTCAATGGAAGATACACTTCTTGCTCAACTCCCATTGACTTATGTGTGAGTTCCAGAAACAGTGTAGTGAAGCCCACTGGGATATTTCAACAATCTCGACCAACCCCGACACCTCGTACAGCCGGGTAGGAAGTGATGGGAGGCAGGAACAGAATACAGTTGTAGGTCCCTGAGGTGGAACCCATCTGACTTTTATGGCATATCCTGTGAATATACCATAAAAGTCTGAGTTGGGAATACCCCTTTAGCCCTTCATGTGCCCAATTTAATGCACATTAAGTGGTTTCAATAAGTTTCCCACTTTAACCAATGTTTCAGTTGATGGTAGCCAACTTTCTCAGTTAAATAGTACAGGTTTCATCCAAGTCTGTTGTTTTTTTGGCCTAAATGAAAGGTTAACCTTTTTCTACCAAAAAGTATAAGATTTCACTGTATAATAACAGAAAGTAAAAGTCATTGCAAGTCAATAAAAATCGTCAACAACATACAATCAAGTAGACTTTAAGCCATCCCCAGGCCGCACTTAATTCACAAAAGAATGATAAGAGGATATTTCAGCCATCTATTGATAGACTCAAAGAAAATCATTGAAGTCTTTATAAGCTCCTACAATTATAGTAATTGAATTGTTGTTGATGGTTCCTTCATAGCAATACGAGTTCAATATTCTCATACCGGTAATTAAGCCAATCATTTAGGGGTTGAATATAAATGCAATGACTCTAGCCTCAGAACTTCTATTTAGTGGCTGGACCCTATGGTGATAATTCCAAAAACTTTAATTCTATACATTATGTTGCTACTGACTCACTGGATAGTCTCTGAGAATATATATGTATACACAGTATGTGCCACAGGGTGCAAGTTGATTTGTTGCAGAAACTAAACATATCAGACGGTAATCCTGTACTATGAGGAATCATGCAGCTATACATACTGTATGTGTGTAATGTGTACCCTTTATCTTTTGTATTAATCATTTTCAGATTATAAGCTTACTGAGATTTGTAGATGATTATACAGCTTTACTAAGAATCAGAATAGGTATTTGAAGCCTGTGGTAAAAATGTTTGTGTAAGAGGGTACGGGTTATCACTGTTTAAGGATAGAATGATAATGTTTTCTTAGTAATGCAACTGTTCCTTTAAAAGGAAAAGAGGAAGGAAGAAGAGACAGAAGTAGTTAAAAGAGGTGCCTGGTACAGGACAGAAGTTGAAGCAGGAGTCTCGCCCAGTGTACTGCAATGTTGCCGTTATAGTCCTAAGGACAGTTCCCTCTCGGAGAAAGATGTGACCATTGAGATGCTTGCCAAGTGTGCAAAGAGCTACTAAGCTGTAGACAAAAGGGAAAGGGAGTCTCTCACAGTTTGTGCTGCAGTGTAGCAGTCACAGTTCTATGGACAGTGTCCTCCGGGAAAAGAGTAACTGGTCGGTCAGAGACAGTCAAGACCCCCTAAAAGGCTGACGATGCAGTTTCTCCATTTTCTCCCCTCCAACAATGCTGAACCTGCACCAGTGGGCTTGGAAGAGAGCCATCCCCAGTCATCCTGGTGTAGAGTTGTTACAGGTATCCTGTTCTAAAAGACCTTAAGACTATTTAGTGAGACAATTAGCATTCAATGCAGATCCTAGTCCCAATACAATAGACAGTCTGAATCGGGGAAAACAGTTGAGAGTATTCAATAAACATAGCTGAGGTAAAGAATGGAGAAGTCAGAATAGTCAGAAGATGGGACTATACCTCTGCAGTGCCACCTATTGGATGACAGCATTCTTTTAAATCAATGTACGACTTTTTAACAAGTCTGTAAAACAATGCTTGGGAATAGGAAACCAAGCCAGAAACCCATACACAGGCAGCTGTTTCAGGATGTTTTCTCCTCATCAGTGTGCAGTAGGATTCTGGCTTAGCTGGTGGGAGGCCTGTAACATGGGTCAAGAGGGGTGTCGTCTTTTTGGGTGCCCTCCTTAAGGAGAAACAACACCCCTCTTGACCCACATTAGAGGCCTCTCACCAGCCAAGCCAGAAACTTACTGCACACTGATGAGAGGCAAACAGCTGTCTATGTATGGATTTCTGGCTTGGTTTCCATTCCTAATCATTCTTTTACAAACTTTTTTAAAAGTCGTACATTGATTTGAAGGAATGCTGCCATTCAATAGGTGGCACTGCAGATGTATTGTTCCATTTTCCTTATTTGTATAAATTACCCAGAGGAGCATGTATGGCTGTACAAGTCTACTCACTCACCTCTTGGGTCTCTGTGTTCTCCTTGGGGAGAGACGATGCCATCCCCTGACCCACTCACCTTCTAGGTGTCTCCACACACTATTTGGGTGCTCTCCTTAAGGAGAGACAACACCTTACTTGACCCACAATAGTTAGAAGAAAAATGCAGTTAGAAAACCAGGAGAGCACACAAACACTGACCAGGTTACAAAATAGATGGAACCAAATTACTCAAGCATCCACCTTTTGCCCACACTGGCCCTTTAAGCATGAGTGAAGTTGCATGCATATGTCATATGAGCAAATGCAAGGGTCTGAAAAATGGGAAGGACATGGCATCAGCCACATGTGAGAGAGCTGTGTGAACGGTAACCAACCAACGGCGGTGATGACAAGAGCTAATATGCAAACATGTTGGATGCAGAAGCCAGCCATGGCATATTACAATGAAAGGCAACACCTCTGTTACATGTTTTACAACCGTCCCAGATTCAGTGGGACAGTCCTGGATTTTTGGAACAGTCCCGAGAGGCAGGACACATAGCTGGGAATGGAGTAAAATTAAAAAACAGCCTGTACTCACCATTTTTGCAGTATTTTGATGCAAAATACTGGTATAGAATGTGCCAGCAAAGAGGTGGCATAAGAAAAAGAAAACAATAGTCTAGCAAATTGTCCAGAATTTCTCATGTAATGTGCACCATTGTGATAAATTAGTTTTATTCTGTTTCAATTTAAGCCAGTATTAATAAATCTGTCCCATTGTATCAGCTTTATTTGTCTACATTCTAATACTGAGTTCTCCTAGAGTTTGATGGACGGAACAATAATCCACAAGAGTCACAGAAGCATCAGCATGTATATAGTTAGCTGAGGTAGACTGGCTTAATAAACTCTGACAGGTGCCATTTTCTGAACGTTTCCATCCAAACAGCCTATGTCATAATATCACTGTATTCCGCTGATGAATACCAACGCGGTAACGTGCCTGTCAGAGTAATGTTTTACCTGCAAATCATTGTCAGGCAGCAAGACACATTGCTAGGACCCCCGGGGACTGTAATTATTATTTTATTAAGTATTTCCCTCAGATATTTCCTCCATAACATTCTAATGTAAGTCATTTCTGCTTTGATGCTAAGTAAATAGTTTAGAAAATCACAACATAAATCCACAGTGGAAGCTGAATCATTATCCGTAGTGCAAAATCGTGCAGGTTTAGTGTGATGAATAAATGAGATTATCTTAACCCTGTACCAACCAGATGAATTTACACTTGTATCAATATACAATAAGTACCCAGCTTGCTGGGGGGTAAAAGATGACTGGAGAAGGCAATGGCAAACCACCCCGCAAAACCGGTCTGCCAAGAAAACGTCACAATGCGACGTCAACCTAGGAGTCAGTCATGACTCGGTGCTTGCACCTGGTGACTTTATATTAACCTTACCAATATACATAGAGGGTGATGCAAAAAGAATGGTTCACATTAGACAACCTAAAACAATGCATCTCGGCTGCAGCGGAATCAATAAGAGAATGTGCTGGGACGTGTCTGGGCACAACTGGACTACCAACTAAACATCTGCCTTGCCACCAACGGTGTCCGCATCCAACATCTGTAAGGTGTATTAAAAACTTTGAAGAGTTCTTCTTTCTTTTTGTTACTTTTTTATGAAACATTTTTCATTTTTCTAATCTGTTTTTATATTTTGATTGTAAATTTTTTTGTTCTATACATGACTGTGGGGGCGGCCATCAAGCTGAGCTGCAGTTTAAGGGGCTGTACCAAGATAGAGTTTTATCACCTATCTGTAGGATAGATCAGTGGGATTCTCACTGCTAAGATCCCTACTGATCCCAAAATCAGGAATCTTGTTTCCCCTCACTCTTGAATCACTGCACTTACTACAGTTAGAAGTAGACTTTAATAATGATGGGGGCCAAAAATGGAACATAGATTGGAACCTCGGAGTGAAGGAGACCTGCTTTGAGTGGGAGGAGAGAGAGTCTCCCTCCCTGCAATTCTGTACACCATGGTAGCGGTGCTGAAGACATTTGAGATGTCTGTGAGCCTGAAACAGTGCAGACCAAGAGCAAAGCAAGAGTAAACTGGTGGAGGGGTTTCAGCAAAGCGTGAGTGTGGTACTATTCTCAGGACTGTGTTATTTAAAATCCCTGGTCAAGGTGAGGATGATGGATTCACAAGAACTGTTATGACGTAAGCATAATGTACTGATAATATTGCTATAGATTAGGTACGCAAGGCCTTGTAAAAGGTTAATGTACTTATAGTTGAAGTCCAATGTGATGTTATATAAAGTGTTTATATTTATTTTATTATATTTATGTGTAATGCATATGATGTGCCTATGACAAAAAATGTGTAATGGTGCAGCAAGCTACGTGGATAGGAGAGTCTACAGTATGTAGAATCGTACGTACACTCATTGGCAAAAAATATCAAGCACCTAGAAGGAGTTGTTGGAATGGAATGAAACTATGTGTGATTGTAACGTTGATATAAGTAAGGGATTAGAATATCAGAGCAAAAGGATACTTTATTGAGGAAAACTGACCCCTCGAAGGGAGGCTCCAGTACCCTGTTGTACCTCTTATAGCTTGGATACAAGATGTGATACGGGTGGCATGGAGGCTCCAGTGCCCTGTTGTATTGCTTCTAGCTTGAATACAAGATGTGATATGGCTGGGCATGGAGGCTTTAGTATCCTGTTGTACCGTCTCTAGCTTGAGTACAAGATGTGGAAAGGGTAGGCATGGAGGTATACAGGTACCGTATGGTATCCTGCGGCATACAAGTCCAAATTTGCTGTAACTGAGCCTCTAGATCATACAAACTTGTAGGTTGTCTAGTGTCTAAGTGGGCATCCCAGATGGTCCCATACATGTTCAACTGGTGATAAATCTGGTGACTGGGCAGGCCAGAGAAGTGTGGTAATGTTATGGAGGCATTCCTGTGACAACCTTATTATCCTTATGAAAGATGTCTCTGAAGTCGCCGTGAGAGGAACACATGTGGCTGCAGGATGTCATGAACACTATCAGGGGTGACCAACTGTCGTATTCGATGCCCCCACCCCGAGCATCACACGACCAGTGACAGCAGTGTGCCACTCCCCAGCAAAAGCAGGATTCAGGTGCTTACCCCTAGGTGTCTAGAAATGAACATGTCCGTCATCAGTGCCCAAACTAAACCTGTATACATCTTTGAAGACAACTTGGTTCCACTCCATAGCAAGTTCCATTGTTCATGACACCACTGCAAACAGAGGCGACAGTGAGTGTCATACGTAGTACATGTACTGGGCGCTTTGAAACCAAAAATCTTTGAGCCAAGTGCTTGAAAATGCTTCTGACAGACACAGGGAGCCTGCAACTATGGTGTCACCTGTCTCTGGATGGCACCTGTCTCTCGAGGTCACCCTGAGCCCGGTCACCTTGTGTACATGCCCTCATGCATTCACTGGTCCAAACACCGCCTAACAGTCAGAACAGCCCAGGTCGATACGACCATCCTGCTTCTCGCATTCCAATAATGCATCCCCCTTAAACTTTATTAACTGGGCAAAATCTCTTTGACTGAGTGGTAGAGACATGTCTGATGGTAATAAAACATGGAAAAAGAAAAACAGCTCATAAACCAGTATTTCCAAAGGAACAGAGTACAGAAACGCTTGAGCAGGCATAATGAAACATACAAAGAGGAAGTATCCAGCTCATCCAATGGGAAAGTCCATATAAAAGCATAAACTTTATTTCAAAATGATTCTTTAAAAATGACTGTTTTATTGCATATTCCAAAAGAAGACCATACTGCAGAAAAATGCTTATAGTTGCTGAAGTGTTTCTGGTGCCATCCAGCACCCTATATTCGTAGCAAATAAGATAAAAACAACAGAATGTATTTAAAGTCTCAAAACCCTCTCACCTAAAGTCAATTAAAAGGACATAATTCCAAAAAAGGATAAAAGGGAGAAGGAGGAGGAAACACAAATGCATTGCAACAGGTGCAAGAATATAATTAGCATAGCAAAGACTCTAAATCTTAATGACACACATATGTGCACAAAGGTTGACCACAATCAAATGTTAAAGATACCATGTAAAAATATACTGTGCCATTCATCAGCTTGTCTACAACAACACTTGGAGTGTTGCCACTGGGCAGTTGAGCAATGGAAGAACGTTCTATGAAGCGATGAATCACGCTACTCCATCTTTATATCAAATGGACGTACCTGGGTGGGGAGGACGCCAGGGGAACGTCTTCTGCCCGAGTCTGTTGTGTCAACTGTTAAGTATGGGAGAGGTTCCATTACGTTCTGGGGATGTTTTACCTGGAATTGTCTCCGTCTGCTGGTTGTAGTGATAAGAACCATGAACATGGCGATGTGGCTTGATATTCTAGACAATATTTTACTCCTGACAATATGGCAATACTTTGGGAATGGTCATCAATGCTTCCAATAGGCAACATGACTTGTCACAAATCCAACATTGTTTTACGTTGGTTTAGGATATGGATGTTTCACGATTAGACTGGCTGCACAGAGTCCCGACCTGAACTCTACTGAACATCTTTGGGACAAACTGCAACATTGAGTCAGCAAATATGAACAGCGTCTATCTTCTTTGCCAGACATTTGCAGGATGAATAGAGGTAAATATTAGTTGAAGTGTATCAGACATTAGTAGAAAGTATGCCAAGTAGAGTAACCGATGTAATTAGGGCCAAAGGAGCTCCACTAAGCATTAACACAAAGAAATAAATACTACAATTGATTGTTGCTCAGGTGTCCAATTACTTTTGGTAGGATAGTGCAAGAAAGCCCCAATATGTGCCTAATAGTGATGGGCTGCAGTACTGGACACGTGTCACTGTTTATGCAAAAATGACCTCTTTTTTTATTCTTGCACAACCCCTTTAAGGTTCTTCTCCCAAGCTGTGCTGATGAAAGTAATTTGGTTCTAACCATCAGCAAGATCTTTAAAGTGAGGTTAAAGAATACTATTGAATGATAGTGTGTTTCAGTAGTGGCAGTATTCAGTGGAACATCTCAAATGTCATCTGGGCTAAGAGTCTTGGTCATTGTTCCTTAATGCCTCTGAAACCATTATTTTTCAAAAGAGAATCCAGCTTTGCAATGGCAGACAATAGTTGGTGATCAGAGTATGCAATTTCCTCCATGTAATGATATCATTTTAATACTTTATTCTGGCTTGAAGAGATGAATTCTACTGAAAAAGAGCAAATTACTGATTATTTCATCTTGAAAAGGGTCGTGAGCTGTTACCTTGATATCTCAAGAGCTGCTTTTGTGTGCTTTGTCAGCTAGTTTGCCAATTACCCGACCTAATATGCAATTATCTGCATAGTTTTGTGATGGTTTTGTATGTGCCATTATGATTAAGAATAATGATAAAGAAAGAATGATTTGTAGATATCTCATGGGTCAATCATGGACTGGTGTGATGACTCTGGAGTACGTGAGGACAAATCTGTGAAGTGTATTTAATCTTATATTTTAATCTACCTAATTTTGCCGATTTTCCCATGGTCTTAAAAAAGCCATACTCTGGGATATAATAAGATTCAAAGCAGCTCTAGTATGTGGAGGCACCTTGGTCTAAACTTCAGAAGTGTGAGAAGAGGTCTAAAAATGTAGTTTTGTAATTTTCCTGCATTTCCTCCTATTTGACCAAAATAATGCTAAATTTAAAGGAGTTGTCCCGCGCCGAAACGGGTTTGTTTTTTTTTCAACCCTCCCCCCCCCCCCGTTCGGCGCGAGACAACCCCGATGCAGGGACTTAAAAAAAAACCAGCACAGCGCTTACCTGAATCCCCGCGCTCCGGTGACTTCTATACTTACCGGTTGAAGATGGCCGCCGGGATCTTCTTCCTCCGTGGACCGCAGCTCTTCTGTGCGGTCCATTGCCGATTCCAGCCTCCTGATTGGCTGGAATCGGCACGTGACGGGGCGGAGCTACACGGAGCCCCATTGAGAAGAGAAGAAGACCCGGACTGCGCAAGCGCGTCTAATTTGGCCATTAGACGGCGAAAATTAGACGGCTCCATGGAAACGAGGACGCTAGCAACGGAGCAGGTAAGTGAAAAACTTTTTATAACTTCTGTATGGCTCATAATTAATGCACAATGTACATTACAAAGTGCATTATTATGGCCATACAGAAGTGTATAGACCCACTTGCTGCCGCGGGACAACCCCTTTAAATTGTCACTGTCCTGTCACAGTAAAGACTTAGAATAAAACAATAAATTTTATTAGTACTTGTTAAAAACCACACTAGGGCACAATATTTAACACAAAAGTGACAATTGACAAATGTCACATGCACTGATAGGTGACACATCTAACAATTTTAGGACAGACAAAACAAATCACATATAATTTTCCGTCCCCACCACTTAGGAATGTTGATAATATGCTAACTGTGTTTGAAAAAATATAATACAGTTGGGTTAGCCAAAGGTCTCTTGGCTACACCATTCATCCGTGTCTTCTGTTAACAACAGTCTCCCATCTTTTGGAGATACGAAGACATGCTGTGATATGACGATAAGGTGCTAATTAGGTGAGTGTAGTAAATACTGGGTTCAGAAACCGTAGATGACTCACTTCAAATAAGAGTCCCCTAAGGAGGGGGGGGGGGGGACTTGAGTTCAGTCTTTATACCCTAAGTCCCTTGTACTTTGTTTAATAGGTGGGAACTCGATGATAGATGTTTTTAGACTCTAAATGATCGATTTTCAGGACAACAGTTTAGAACGGTCAATGACTCAGACCAAAGATTTCACTTTGTGATCAGTTCGACTGTTACCCTGATGGTCAGTTTGTTAATTGCAAAATGTTCATATGATGACTTTTGAATAATATACTCCTCAAGTGGATTTACTCCAGTGTTTGGCTTGGGGGGGAGCCTATTAAGCAATTATGCTGTGGATTGTGGCTCCAACCACAAGCTCCTACTGAAATAGTTCTAGATAGATCACTATCAATTCATAGTGATCTAGTTATTTTTCAGTACTTCGCACAACGCCTTTCATCACTACATTGAGTCGATCTTCAGGAGAATTAGTACTTCAATATTTGTGATAGATTTTTCAGGAGTTTGCATAGATAGAGCTTAGTAGGGTTTAATTGAAATCAGGAGGATGTGTGTCCTAAAAATAGGGAAGGGAATACGCTTTCAATTTTCTTTTTACTGAGGAAGCAGAGATAGACTTTGATCAAACGCCCGGATAGATGAGCGGTTCTGATTCAATGTCTCAACCTCTCTGTTCTCTGGTGTCTGTCTGTTAGATATACAGATCAGGGAGAACTGACTAATAAGATTGCTGTTGAGAGGACGGAGCCGATCCTCCTAAAAATCTCTTGCATTCCCTTCTAAAGGCTCAATAGAATATCGTAGAAGGGCCCAGCATCTTAGTCAGACCTCAAGAGTTGCAGCTAAAAGGATTCCCTATTGGATAGTAGATAGAGCAAAATAACAAAAGGTAGCACCCATAGCCCAGATGGTAGGCTAGGGAATGAGGGGGCCGCTCCAAATTAACCTGCCTTTATAGTCCTCAACTCCGCCCCAAAGGGGTTGGTGGAGTTGTTCTGACCAATCCTCTAATAGCCCCGTCCGTCAACATCGAGCCCATGTGTAGTTACGAGCCCATATATGGACCCGATCTTTGGGCCAAACAATCACCTAGTGAAGTTGCATTTCAGAAAATAAATAATCCTTCCGATTACCAGAAACAGTGCTGCGATCATTTTTATTAGATCATAATGGTCCGGGGGAGGCGTGTTTGCTTACTCGCCAAACCAATCAGGAAGAGCGGGGCGGGATGAAGTTCACCGCGTCATCATGACGTGTGCGGTCAGTACGCCAGACGTGTCATCTCAACAAACTTATGGTAATATAAGGAGACTACCCTATTGGGACATGTTAAAAAATGTGCGAATAATCGTTATAGCTGAAGAATTTATAAAGACTAAGGTAAAACTCGAAATTACAGGGGCATCTAGTGACCAATTTGCATGACAACACCTCTGGATCATTTCACCCTGGACAATTTTGAGCATACTCTGAGAGGAGTGGTGAAGCAGTACGTTTTGGAATAGCTTAGAAGGAGTGAGAGCAGGTTTCCCAAGTCTACCCTGCTGGTCGAAGGAGACAGCTAAGTGGGGTACCAGTGTTTTTGGACAAGACAAGTCAGTGCTGCCAGAGAGGAAAGAAGCAGTAATGCCATACACCACTCACAGGAACCTGCAAACCCTTCAGAGGATGTCTTTGGTGCTAGTGTAACCAGTCACCGACAGTGGTGCGACACAGGTTTAGAGGGCAGGGCAATAACAAAAAGAACTAGAGGCAGCACATTCTTTTTTAATAAAAATAACTTTACTAAACAGTTGCATAATAAATAGTATTGCACTCCATAGGAGGGTTTGAGAAATTGAACATTATGTAATAACATGTGCCCTGAAACTCGCTTAAAGCAACAGTAATTAAGCTTCTCTGCAACTAGCATCTCTTGCCAACATATATATCGCTATACCTCATTTGTTCCTCCTGGTAGCAGCCTGGTACATGGCGTTTTCATCACTTCTTCACATAACTATTAGCATCTGTTGTTACTTCTTATTACTGTGGTATAACTACTAAATACATCATCATTTCTACAGCCACAGCCCCCGAACTCAAATGCCCCATAGGAACAGCGTTCCCTAACTACTTAATGTGTTAGATGTCGTCCATATCTCCATATCTCCACATCATCATCATATTTGCAATTTCACTACCATGTTACACATTTTTCAAACCACATTACTTTATATTAATCTGTACTACTGCTCTGACCTGTGCCTTAGGGCCTAACTATGCTCAGCAGTAAGTAGCGTAACTGCACCTGAACGATCCAGCAGTTCAAACTCCATGCCAGCATGCAGGAGTTTGAAAAAAGATGCGGGAAGATAGTGGCTGCTTGATCTTCCACCCATGATGTATTCACTACATTCTTTGGCACTGCCATCGCGGAAACCAGCACTGTGGGGAGGGAGAATCCCTCTCCTCCCACACTTTGCAGGACATGCCACCCCAGGAATCTGAACCATCTTCCATTTGTATGGCTTGTTGGCCCAAAGTCATCATGTCGAGTATGCCTCCGGTGCTGTTTCCCAGTATGGCAACAGTGCTGCCTTGTTGCCCCTATTAAATGGCTACCGTCATGATCTGCTGCTGGGTTCTGCTGGACCCTACACCCTCTTGTCTCCGGAGCTATCTCTGCCTCTCTGTATGGACCGGTGACACAGCTCTTTGTCGCCCTGTGGTACGTAAGTCTTTCTAGCTTCAGGAAAGAGTGAAGACTAAGCAGGGCCTAGCCACATATCCTTCTCTCCTATTATGGCCAGATATTCTTGGCGGTGACACGCTATTTGTGTTGCTGCCTGCATCATCACTGGGACAGAGCCTGCACGTAAAGCCTCCAAAAGGCTAAAGCAAAATGGCTCCACCTAGCATCTAGGTTAGCACCTAAACTATGCCTCCTCTCCCAGCTGTGGCTCTGGTCAGTGAAAGGGACTTTGGCAAAGAGCTTCAGTGCTCGGCAGACCAGCGCCAGCAAGCGCTAATGCCCAGTTCCCCTTCGGTCTCTCTGTCAGAGGCAGGATGCCACTCCATTCAGTAAGAGGGAGGGCAGGCAGCAGCTGAACTTAAACAAGTATAAGTAGCGACTGGTCTCTAAGACAGGACTGTAGTATGCACAATTAAGAACTTACAGACAACTAAAGCAGAACTTTAACCTCTAAGTGGTTGACCACTGCCATTTTGATCCTGGAACTATTACTGCCTTCATTTGTCCTGCTGCGTACTGAAGAGTGATAGTAAAGCCATGTGGTACACCAGAAAGGCTACATTAACAGGGAACTGTCACATGACCGTATTTTAGCACGTTTGCGCACGTGGAAAAATCCTGCATGCAAAACACAGAGAATAGAACTCCTTGATCACAATGGGTTTGTTCTCATTTTTTTTTACACGTGCTGTTATTGCTCTATTTTGTGCAAATTTGAGCACCAAAGAGCCCCATAGAGGTCTATGGGAGGTGCGCACATATAAACGCACGAGTATGTGCAAAATGCTGCACAAACCCCCACACACCGGCACCTGATTTCCCCACCCATCTGAACTAGTACTTAAGCAAATGTACTCAGTATTGTGCTCAGGCACACGCTAAAAGTAGCCTCACTGACTGCGCAAAAAAGGTGCACAGGATCTAGCGTATTTTGCATTATGCTTGTGTGGGGCCCCCTTATACTCTAAATATTAAGGGGACCAGGGTTTGTTCATATTGTTGTTAACAACGTAGGTGAACTGATCAAAGAGAGCTTATATGGTCCTGATTAAAGATGAGCGAGCACCAAAATGCTCGGGTGCTCGTTACTCGGGACGAAATTATCGCGATGCTCGAGGGTTCGTTTTGAATAACGAACCCCATTGAAGTCAATGGGCGACCCGAGCATTTTTGTATATCGCCGATGCTCGCTAAGGTTTCCATTTGTGAAAATCTGGGCAATTCAAGAAAGTGATGGGAACGACACAGCAACGGATAGGGCAGGCGAGGGGCTACATGTTGGGCTGCATCTCAAGTTCCCAGGTCCCACTATTAAGCCACAATAGCGGCAAGAGTGCCCCCCCCCCCAACAACTTTTACTTCTGAAAAGCCCTCATTAGCAATGCATACCTTAGCTAAGCACCACACTACCTCCAACAAAGCACAATCACTGCCTGCATGACACTCCGCTGCCACTTCTCCCGGGTTACATGCTGCCCCCCCCCGCATGACGCAGTGTCCACAGCGCACACCAAAGTGTCCCTGCGCAGCCTTCACCTGCCCTCATGCCGCGCCACCATCATGTCTATTTATAAGTGCATCTGCCATGAGGAGGAACCGCAGGCACACACTGCAGAGGGTTGGCACGGCTAGGCAGCGACCCTCTTTAAAAGGGGCGGGGCGATAGCCCACAATGCTGTACAGAAGCAATGAGAAATATAATCCTGTGCCACCGCCATCAGGAGCTGCACACGTGGGCATAGCAATGGGGAACCTATGTGCCACACACTATTCATTCTGTCAAGGTGTCTGCATGCCCCAGTCAGACCGCGGTTTTTTATAAATAGTCACAGGCAGGTACAACTCCGCAATGGGAATTCCGTGTGCACCCACGGCATGGGTGGCTCCCTGGAACCCACCGGCTGTACATAAATGTATCCCATTGCAGTGCCCAGGACAGCAGAGCTAATGTCAGATTAAATGCAGGTGGACTTCGGCCCACACTGCATGCCCCAACCTGACCGGGCTTTTTAATTCATAGACACAGGCAGGTACAACTCCCTATTGTGAAGTCTCTGTGGACCGACAGCATGGGTGGGTGCCAGGAAGCCACCGGCGGCACATAAATATATCCCATAGCATTGCCCATCACAGCTGAGGTAATGTCATGTTAAATGCAGGTGGGCTTCGGCCCACACTGCATGCCCCAGTCAGACTGGGTTTCTTTAGAAGTGGACACATGTAGTTACAGCTCCGTGTGGACCGACAGCATGGGTGGCTCCCTGGAACCCACCGGCGGCACATAAATATATCCCATAGCATTGCCCATCACAGCTGAGGTAATGTCATGTTAAATGCAGGTGGGCTTCGGCCCACACTGCATGCCCCAGTCAGACTGGGTTTCTTTAGAAGTGGACACATGTAGTTACAGCTCCGTGTGGACTGACAGCATGGGTGGCTCCCTGGAACCCACCGGCGGTACATAAATATATCCCATTGCAGTGCCCAGCACAGCTGATGTAACGTCAGCTGTAATGCAGGTGGGCAAAAAAATTAATTGGATTCCCAAAAAATTGGTGAATTGGTTAATGTGGCTTAATTGGTAACTAGGCCTGGAGGCAGCCCAGTTAAAATAAAAATTGGTTCAGGTGCAAGTTTCAACGCTTTAATGAGCATTGAAACGTATAAAAATTGTTTACAAAAATTATATGACTGAGCCTTGTGGGCCTAAGAAAAATTGCCCGTTCGGCGTGATTACGTGAGCTTTCAGGAGGAGGAGCAGGAGGAGGAGGAGAAATATTATACACAGATTGATGAAGCTAAAAGGTCCACGTTTTTGATGGTGATAGAGAACAATGCTTCCATCCGCGGGTGCAGCCTACGTATTGCTTAGGTATCACTGCTGTCCGCCGGTGAAGAAGAGAAGTCTGGGGAAATCCAGGCTTTGTTCATCTTGATGAGTGTAAGCCTGTCGGCACTGTCGGTTGACAGGCGGGTACGCTTATCCGTGATGATTCCCCCAGCCGCACTAAACACCCTCTCTGACAAGACGCTAGCCGCAGGACAAGCAAGCACCTCCAGGGCATACAGTGCGAGTTCAGGCCACGTGTCCAGCTTCGACACCCAGTAGTTGTAGGGGGCAGAGGCGTCACCGAGGACGGTCGTGCGATCGGCTACGTACTCCCTCACCATCCTTTTACAGTGCTCCCGTCAACTCAGCCTTGACTGGGGAGCAGTGACACAGTCTTGCTGGGGAGCCATAAAGCTGGCAAAGGCCTTGGAGAATGTTCCCCTGCCTGCGCTGTACATGCTGCCTGATCTCTGCGCCTCCCCTGCTACCTGGCCCTCGGAACTGCGCCTTTTGACACTAGCGCTGTCGGATGGGAAGTTTACCATCAGTTTGTCCACCAGCGCCCTGTGGTATAGCATCATTCTCAAACCCCTTTCCTCTTCGGGAATGAGAGTGGAAAGGTTCTCCTTATACCGTGGGTCGAGCAGTGTGTACACCCAGTAATCCGTAGTGGCCAGAATGCGTGTAACGCGAGGGTCACGAGAAAGGCCTCCTAACATGAAGTCAGCCATGTGTGCCAGGGTACCTGTACGCAACACATGGCTGTCCTCACTAGGAAGATCACTTTCAGGATCCTCCTCCTCCGGCCATACACGCTGAAAGGATGACAGGCAAGTAGCATGTGTACCCTCAGCAGTGGGCCAAGCTGTCTCTTCCCCCTCCTCCTCATGCTCCTCCCCCTCGTCCTCCTCCTCAACGCGCTGAGATATAGACATGAGGGTGCTCTGACTATCCAGCGACATACTGTCTTCCCACGCCTCCGTTTCCGAGTGCAAAGCGCCTGCCTTTATGCTTTGCAGGGAACTTCTCAAGAGGCATAGCAGAGGAATGGTGACGCTAATGATTGCAGCATCCCCGCTCACCATCTGGGTAGACTCCTCAAAGTTTCCAAGGACCTGGCAGATGTCTGCCAACCAGGCCCACTCTTCTGTAAAGAATTGAGGAGGCTGACTCCCACTACGCCGCCCATGTTGGAGTTGGTATTTCACTATAGCTCTACGCTGCTTATAGAGCCTGGCCAACATGTGGAGCGTAGAGTTCCACCGTGTGGGCACGTCGCACAGCAGTCGGTGCACTGGCAGATTAAACCGATGTTGCAGGGTCCGCAGGGTGGCAGCGTCCGTCTTGGAGTTGCGGAAATGTGCGCTGACCCGGCGCACCTTTCCGAGCAGGTATGACAAGTGTGGGTAGCTTTTCAGAAAGCGCTGAACCACCAAATTAAAGACATGGGCCAGGCATGGCACGTGCGTGAGGCTGCCGAGCTGCAGAGCCGCCACCAGGTTACGGCCGTTGTCACACACGACCATGCCCGGTTGGAGGCTCAGCGGCGCAAGCCAGCGGTCGGTCTGCTCTGTCAGACCCTGCAGCAGTTCGTGGGCCATGTGCCTCTTCTCTCCTAAGCTGAGTAGTTTCAGCACGGCCTGCTGATGCTTGCCCACCGCTGTGCTGCCACGCCGAGCGACACCGACTGCTGGCGACGTGCTGCTGCTGCTGACACATCTTGATTGCGAGACAGAGGTTGCGTTGGAGGAGTTGGAGGAGGAGGGTGGTTTAGTGGAGGAAGCATACACCGCCGCAGATACCAGCACCGAGCTGGGGCCCGCAATTCTGGGGGTGGGTAGGACGTGAGCGGTCGCAGGCTCTCACTCTGTCCCAGCCTCCACTAAATTCACCCAATGTGCCGTCAGGGAGATATAGTGGCCCTGCCCGCCTGTGCTTGTCCACGTGTCCGTTGTTAAGTGCACCTTGGCAGTAACCGCGTTGGTGAGGGCGCGTACAATGTTGCGGGAGACGTGGTCGTGCAGGGCTGGGACGGCACATCGGGAAAAGTAGTGGCAACTGGGAACCGAGTAGCGCGGGGCCGCCGCCGCCATCCTGCTTTTGAAAGCCTCCGTTTCCACAAGCCTATACGGCAGCATCTCCAGGCTGATCAATTTGGCAATGTGCACGTTTAACGCTTGAGCGTGCGGGTGCGTGGTGGCGTACTTGCGCTTGCGCTCAAACAGTGGCGCTAGCGACGTCTGGACGCTGCGCTGAGAGACATTGCTGGATGGGGCCGAGGACAGCGGAGGTGAGGGTGTGGGTGCAGGCCAGGAGACAAAAGTGCCTGTGTCCTCAGAGGGGGATTGGATCTCAGTGGCAGGTTGGGGCACAGGGGGAGAGGCAGTGGTGCAAACCGGAGGCAGTGAACGGCCTTCGTCCCACCTTGTGGGGTGCTTGGCCATCATATGCCTGCGCATGCTGGTGGTGGTGGCTCCCCAGCTGATCTTGGCGCGACAAAGGTTGCACACCACTGTTCGTCGGTCGTCAGGCATCTCTGTGAAAAACTGCCACACCGTAGAGCACCTTGACCTCTGCAGGGTGGCATGGCGCGAGGGGGCGCTTTGGGAAACAGTTGGTGGATTATTCGGTCTGGCCCTGCCTCTACCCCTGGCCACCGCACTGGCTCGGCCTGTGCCCACACCCTGACTTGGGCCTCCGCGTCCTCGCCCGCGTCCACGTCCTATAGGCCTACCCCTACCCCTCAGCATGGTGTATTACCAGTAGTGCAGAAACAGAACGCTGTAATTAAATGTGCCGCTTATTGGCCTGTGGTTGGAGGCTCACTTCGCTTACCGAACGCACAGCAGAGCCAGGAAATAATTTTGCGCAAGCCTGCTGTAACACTTAGCTGGCTGCATATGAATTAGGAGGACAACTACACCCAGCACAGACCCAGTACACTGAGGACAGTCACAGGCAGCCCAAATAGATTTTTTTTCCCAAATGTTTTTGGAAAGGCCCACTGCCTATATTCAATAAATATATGTCTTCTGTCCCTGCCTCACCGCTACTGGCCCTGGAGTATGTAAAATAACTGCAGACTGTTGCACTGTGGACAGGAATACAGCGGTGATGTAACAGCCAACACAGAGCCAGGAAATAATTTTGCGCAAGCCTGCTGTAACACTTAGCTGGCTGCGTATGAATTAGGAGGACAACTACACCCAGCACAGACCCAGTACACTGAGGACAGTCACAGGCAGCCCAAATAGATTTTTTTTCCCAAATGTTTTTGGAAAGGCCCATTGCCTATATTCAATAAATATATGTCTTCTGTCCCTGCCTCACCACCACTACTGGCCCTGGAGTATGTATAATTACTGCAGGGCGCAATGCTCTGCACGGCCGATATACAAAAAAAAAAAAATGTGCAACACTGCAAAAAGCAGCCTCCACACTACTGCACACGGTTAGATGTGGCCCTAAGAAGGACCGTTGGGGTTCTTGAAGCCTAAAATACTCCTAACACTCTCCCTATAGCAGCTCCGGCACCAACAGCACTTTCCCTCTATGTCAGAATGCATCTGTGGCAAGCCGCGGGAGGGGCCGATTTTTATACTCGGGTGACACCTGATCTCGCCAGCCACTCACAGCAGGGGGGTGGTATAGGGCTTGAACATCGCAGGGGGAACTTGTAATGCCTTCCCTGTCTTTCTATTGGCCCGAAAAGCGCGCTAACGTCTCAGAGATGAAAGTGAAAGTAACTCGAACATCGCATGGTACTCGTCACGAGTAACGAGCATCTCGAACACGCTAATACTCGCACGAGTATCAAGCTCGGACGAGTACGTTCGCTCATCTCTAGTCCTGATTGAACAGCATACTGTTAAGTTGTTATATTTAACAGAGATTAGTGTGTCCATGTTTAGGATATATTTTGGTTGTGAAACCATCAAGTTAGATAACTCATTGTTAAATCGCATTGTTTATACCCTGTCAAAATCTCTTTGTTCTGAATCTATTTATCACTGAACAAGAAATACTTCACAGTGTGTCTTCATGCCTCTGTTGTATCAAACCACTGCGAAATATCATTGTCACACTACATTAATATGAGAACCAGTGTGATAACTAGGAAATTTGCAATTCACTTTATTTACTGAAACTGATGTTTTCTGCCTGAAAAAAATGCTCCAGAGTTCTGGCTGCTAGGGGTCAACGCAATGTAAAGTAGTGTAGGGGTCAACCGTAGCACACGGATGTCAATTAAAACAAAAGAAGGCCTATATAGGGTCTCCTAAATCAAAAATTGCACCAAGGGAGACAGCAAGTGTGCTACTTGTTGTAAAAGCAATGCTACAAATTTTACAAGGAGAAATTCTGCCAGTTGCAGACAACACTCAAGCACAGACCTGCACCAAGGAACAGATACCAAAAACTACGCTAAGCACGACAGCAGATGGGCTGCTTGTTTTAAAAGCAATGTCATAGATTTTATATTAATATTATTGTTCTATATTAACATAAAACACCAACTAAATAAGCTTCAATCCCTGGGGAGCCACAAAGTCCAGCTTGTATATTTCTGCACTGTTACTGTTTGCTGCAGCTTAATTGAATTCCCCAAACCCCACTGCTAGATGTGTAAGGTCTGCAATTAATTCATAGTGGTCTGACTGAACAACATCTGAGGCTACAGAGAACTGCAGTATAAGGCATATAAACGTGATGCAGCTTCTTTTTCTTCTCCCTTCAATAGAACTCCATTTACGTTTTCAGCTGGTGCACAAGTCTTTGACCCAGGCACCAATATATCCACTGTAGAATATCTGTTCCTATTAATACTGGACCATGTGTTATATAGACATATAAAGGTGATGCAGCTTCCTTTCTGTTCCTTCCAATATAACCCTGGTGTACAAACCTTCACACCAGCAGCAATATATTCTCTGTAGAATATCTGTCCCTAACAACAGACCACATGGTATATAGGCACATAAACAGGATGCAGCTCCTCTGTCCTGTACTCAACTGTAAATTTGCCACTGGTTACACTGTACCTGTTTTATATATGGCTAGGTCATGTGATGCAGGAATCCAATGAAACTGCTGCCCATTTACAACATGGAGGACACATTTGGTGACATCAGCAAGGCATCCTGTACACTGACCTCTGTAGCAGGCATTATGGGAAATTTGATTTTCCCAAGATTTTTGACAAAAGACAGTCTGACCTACCCAATCCGACTTGCGTGAAAATCAAGACAATTTTATCACAATTTTATCACTCGCCTGATCAGGACAAGCAACACAAGTCAAGAGATGCCTGTCTCTATTAACAGACACATTACAGGAAGTCAGGGGTGAGGCTTAGGGCTTGTTCACATCATTTTTATTTTCCATTCTACTGTTCCTTCAGATGACACCCTCAACAGACCACCAGTAGACAGGATCGTCCAACAAGTATGAGCAGCTACAAATGTTTCATTGTCCACCATCCAGAGACAGGTAGCACCATTGTCTGTCAGAACTACTTCCAGGCTTTGGCTGAAGGACATTTTATCTCACGGTGCCCATTATGTGTACTGTCTTTGACACCCACCATTGCCTTCATATGCAGAGTTGCTGTGAACAACGAAACTGGACTGCTACAGAGTAGAACTGAGTTGTCTTCAGCATTGACAATGGCCGTGTTCATGTCTGGAGACCTAGGGGTGAGCGCCTCAATCCTGCCTTTGCTGTGGAGTGGAATGCTGCCCCCACTGCTGGTCTAATGATTTGGGGGGGGCCATTGCATACGACAGTCGGTCACCCCTAGTAGTGGTACAAGGGACAATGACAGCTCAGCCATATGTTCAGAACTTCCTACAGCCACATGTGCTGCCTCTCATGGCCGGACTTCCAAGAGGCATTTTCCAGCGGAATAATGCTCAGTCGCATACATAAGAGTGTCTGTAAGGTCTGCTTACTGTGTCTGCTGCCCTCTTGCGGTTCCGGACAGCCACAAGCATTCTGCTATTCCTGTGCATTTGGAATCTATGTCTGTTTTCACCCAGCACTGAGAGGGTTAACGAGCCCTCTGGCTGTCAGCTTAGCTGCGGAATCAATGGGCAATCACTTTCCTATTTAAACTGAGCAGGTCCACTTCCTGGTTGCCTCAATATTGGTGTTTTCTCTGCTCACTCCACTGCTAGGTTTTCTGTCTCTGGATTATTAAAGGGGTTGTCCCGTGAAAGCAAGTGGGGTTATACACTTCTGTATGGCCATATTAATGCACTTTGTAATATACATCGTGCATTAAATATGAGCCATACAGAAGTTATACACTTACCCACTCCGTTGCTGGCGTCCCCGTCTCCATGGCTCTGACTAATTTCTGTATCTTCTGGCTTCTTTAGACACGCTTGTGCTGTCCGGTCTTCTGCTCTGTTGAATGGGTGTGCTCGCGCCGGAGAGCTGGTCTGCGCTTCGTCATCGTAGCTCCGCCTCTGTCACGTGGTGCCGATCAGCCAATTAGGTGGCTGTAATCGGCAGTGGAACGCAAGACATCCACGGTGCACCATGGGAGAAGACCCGCGGTGCACCATGGGAGAAAACCGCGGTGCATCCTTGGGAAAGGACCGGCGGCCATCTTTAAAAGAAGAAAAGAAGAAACTGCCCGAACGGGGATGCAGGTAAGCGATTTTTTTTTTTTTTTTTAAATAACAAAGGGATTGTTTTTAACGGGGCACAATGTGGGGGTATGTAGAAAAAAAAAATTTTGATTTTGCCACGGGACAACCCCTTTAAGTCTATTTTGACCTTTGTCTGCTTGGGCCATTTGTACCTTTGCCTTGTGCTCTGTATCTGTATGTGTTTCCATTTCCTTTCTGTCTGTGTTACGTTTTTGTCTCTGTAGTAAGTTAGTTCTGTGCACTGTCTTCGGTTCTTTGTTTCAGTGCTTCATCGCAGTTTTCTGTCAGGGCTAGTCAAGCCCTAGGTTCCAGCGCAAAACTGCCCTTATCAGGGCAATTACCCTGCTTGTAGGCAGGGCCCCTTCCATATCCCTGCTTACCTTAGGGCCTGTTACCCTTCTGTAGGTACTCCTGTCTGCCAGTCACCCGGTCTGGTATAAAAGCCAGCCTGGTTGGTTAGCCCAGTAGGTCCACATTACGTAATCCGTAACAGTATACTGAGGCCTCCGGAGAGGGGGTTTTTGATCTGTGTCAAAAATTGGCTGAACAGTACAATTGCCAGGATCAGATCCTGACTTATTTGTACAACCTGAGCACTCCCCCTAATTCCATATCTCCTGATGCAACGGTTCCACAGTTCCCTGCAACAGACACAACTTCGTCTCCATTCGCACAGTCAGGTTTTTTGACAGGATCCAGGCCGCATTGGCTGCGCCATCACTCTACGAGGGTGACCCCAACCAATGTTCACTGCACTTTGAGCTGCTGTCTCATCTGTTTTTCACGGATCACGCCAAAGTGGAGTTTGTGATGTCTCACCTGTCCAGTCAGGCTCTGGCCTGGATTAACCCACCAAATTTATAGAAATGCTTTGTTTGTTTGAGAGATCTGTCTATCAGATCTGTTTTTAAAAAAAATGGAAGCTATGATCTCTATTTAGTTGTTTTGCTATCAGTTTAATTTAAAAAAACGGATCATGTAAAAACGAAAAGCAAAATGATGTGAATGAGCCCTTAGCTCTTGGCATAAGGGAACTTGTATAATACATAGAGTCTGTTTATCCTACTCTCTTCAACTGCGACTCTCTGTGCCTTGTGAAGTAGTGTAGCACCTCTCCTCACTCTTGTGTCAGCTCTGTACAGTAAGTAGCAATCAGTCCTAATAAAGCCTCTTCCCGCAATGCTGTGTCTGCCAGACAGCTGTGTTCTGGTTGTGCCAATACTGGAGCTCTCACAAGATCTTTCTGTGATTACTGCGAACTCCTGCATCTAGTAAGTGATATTGTTGTGCTCTTGCTGATAACGAAGCTCTGAAGTGCTCAGATTAATTGCTAGAAGTTGCTGATGTCAATAGAGGGGATGAAAGCGGGGACTTCAGAGATTTCCCGTGGGACAGGGCAAGTGCACAACAGGGGGCCTACCAAGGGATATTGTGTAGCGGGAAACCTCTCCTCCACAGCTCTCCTTTGGTAGAGTGCTGCCAGAGGTCTTACCGCATAATACAGTCTATGACATGGTTGTAAATGCACATTCTGTGTTTTCCGGTGAGATGGTGAGTAGAACTTTAGTAAGAGAAGCAACTCAATTTTGTTCTCCTAATAGCGAGGGGCTGGTTGGTTTTGAACAAGTTTCAAACAAAGCAATAACTAGAGTTTGCAACAAGTGCATTACAATTCCTTAGCAGGGAACAATTCTGGCGCACACTGCGCTCAACAGCCACTCACAGTTTTCAGGGTTAGGCCAGTCTCACATGACTGGATTTGAATTGCGGATTCCACGATCGACATCCCTGCAGCCAATCCGTGGTAAAATGCAGGCAACGAAAGGCAGGCATTTTTTAATTTTTCCTTCACACTCGCGAACACGAATTGTGTATTCCGCTAGCGGAAGAAAAATTGCAGCATGCTCTATTTTGACACGGAATTCATGCGAAAGGTCTCCATTAATGTGAATGAAGGCATCTGACCGGCAGCCCATACACAATTAATACTGCGTATGGACTGCGGGAACCCGCATCATACGAAAAAAAAAATCTGTACTGCTCATGACTGTCTGTGAGTCCGCAATACAAGTTAGTGTCGGCGGGAGGGTCACTACTGCTGGCTTCCCGCATGCAGAATCCAACCTGTTCATGTAAGTTAGTGTGATTGAATCACTGAGCAGTGGAAAAATATCACCTGGTCAGATGAATCCAGATTTCTGTTGCACCATCCTGATAGAGAGGTCAGAATTTGGCGCAAGCAGCATAAATCGCTGAACCCTTCCTGTCAGCTGTTCAGAACATGTCCATCTAATTTGCAGCAGCTGCAAGAAGCCTCCTGTCCACGTAGGCCAATAGTCCTACAGAATGATTTTATCACCTAGTAGTATCTATATCAATTCAAAAATCCAAAGAATGTCCAACGCGCTACCAGATGGGGTCTCTAATTAAGTGGCCATTTAGTGTATATAGTATTGCTTATCTCAGCAGGACAATAGAATCAGGCAAGGCTGAAGTCCATCCTGTAGGATTATTATTTCCTTTTAGAGGAGATTTCAAGGAAGTGTTGAGCATAAACTTGAGAAAGTTGGTGGAATCTGTCAAAAGCGTTTCAATTTTTTACATTTGATGCTTAATGGGTTCTTTGGTCTACCAACTTTCAAAAACATCAATCTTTTTTAAATGAAATGTTCTGTGTTATTACACTCCAAAAGATATATAAATTGTCAATTAACGTGTGCAAAGTGTTCTGTTCATAAGTGTTTTGGGTTGGCTGTTGATCATTTACTTGGTACTTGTCACTTAGGATTACAGAATGGTGCTGTAACAAACCTGAAACAATTTAGTCAAGCCAAAAGAAAGTTCTGTATTGGGAAAAACACGAGAATTTCCTAATCTTCTACCGACGTTAATAACACCTGCACAGATTTATGTGAGTTTGTTTCAGATCTCAAATTAGATTGTGGATTGATGTATATGTCAAAACTGAGCCTCCTTCTTGGAACTTCTGTAACTTTATATCTGCAAGAATTTAAAAAAAAATCTTCAAAGTTTTATCAAGGAAGGAAATCAAAAGTAATTCTTTATAGCGTATTAAGAGTCATACGAAAATAGTTTGTAAGACAGAGTGAAAGTTATCCTAGAGAAATAGGAGTTGATTCTGCTATATAGGTTGTGTGACTTTAATACCTTAAAGATGCAGCCCTTTGTTTCTTCGTTTCCTTCTCCGGTCTCTTTAAAAATCATACGTCTTATATTTATCCATCAACATAGCTGTATGAGGGCTTGTTTTTTGTGGGACAAGTTGTATTTTTCAATGGTCCTATTTAATGTACCATATAATATACAGAAAAACTTTTAAAAATTCTGGAATCAAGAGGAAAACACTGCAGCAAAAATGACATGATAACTATATTCTATGGGTCAGTACAATTACTGCAATACCAAATTTAATTAGTTTTTTTGCTGTACTATTTTTTTTTAGATATTTTATTTTATAAATTACTTTCTGCCACCATCTTCTTACAGCCATATCTTTTTTTTCCTATCGATCTAGCTGAGCGAGATCTCTTTTCTTGTGGGAAGTCCTGTAGTTTCTGTCACTGCCATTTTGGAGTACATACAATGTTTTGATCGCTTTTTATTACATTTTTGCTTGGAGATGGGGTAATGAAAAATGCACAGTTCTGGCATTGTTAATTTATTTTTCTCTGACAAGGTTCACCATGTAAAATAATGCATTACTTTTATGGATGCAGTGATGTGAAATATGTTATTATTATTTAGTACCAACCTAGACCATCAACGGTACTGGTATTAATCCCTTCACTTCCTTAGACCAACAAGGAAATTTAATACAGTGTGATTTATTTTTATGATTTCATTTTTAATAAAAGTATGGCAAAAGGGTTTTTTCTCACTTTTATTACATTTTTTTAAAATAATTAATAAAACTTTTTAAACCAAATGTATTTTTTTTTAAGTCCTCATATGGGACAAGAACTTGCAATGCTTTGATCTCTCCTGTAATATAATGTAATGCAATAACATTACTTTATACCATGATTTCACAGCCATGGCACAGGGGCTTGCGGAAGGCTCCCAGCTGCCATGGCAACCACACGGCACGCCACAAGCTCATTGCGGGGGGCCGCACAAGATCCCCTAACATCGATCGGGGTATTTAAATCCTGCAGTCAGAATTGACAACGGCATTTAAAAGGTTAACAGCTTTGCTTAGTGGCAGTGCTGATTGGAGCTGTTGCGGGCAGGTGCTAGCTGTAAGAACCAACCAACACCTGCATTGTATAAAGCGGGATCTAATCCCGACTCCCCTCCATGCAAACCCCTGAACCCACAGGACATAAATGTATGTCCTGTTACATTAAGGGGTTAAAGAGAATGTGCACTATGGACAATGAATTTTTATGATAAGCTAATCATAGGGGGTGCATCTACTGGTACCACCAGCAATCAGTTGTAATCTTTTGGTGGAACCAAGTGTTCAATGTCTATGCAGTGCCCCCACAGAAGAAATGAGGCACTGCAAAATGCCCATTACAAATAATACGTTGTCCATGTAATCCATAGCAATGCTAGGCCCTCCAGAGCAAGAGTTGTTTTTTTACATCCTCTGCCTGCTTTGGCTGATAGATGAGGATCATGAAAGGTAAGCCCCCTCTATTAGGATATTTGAACATGGGTTGTCAAAACCAGAAAATGCACTTAAAGGGGTTCTGACACGAATAATGTTTTTATGCTTTAAAAGCCTTTGTTCCCTGGTCTGCCTAATGGACACAGGGAACCCACAATTTTTGGCTGTTAAAGCATAAAAACATAATACTTACCTTGTGTTCTGTTGTTGTTGTCATCAGGGTAAGGTTGGGACATTGACACAAAAATATTGATAGTCGATAGTATCGACTATCGCTGAACAAACTATCGATTATTGTAAAATTTCGGTGGAAAACTTTTTAAAATCCTGTATAAAAATTAAACAGGTCTAGGGTTAATAAAGCAACACAATCAACAAAAAAATGATAGTTTTCTTTTATTCACAGGTGCCCATACGACCGCATGCACTGGCAATTTACCATATTTTTAGGAGTATAAAAAATTTTTGAAAAACAGAACCTTGCTAAAAAAGTGTCTGCGTCTCATACAAGAAAGATCACCATCTTGAGCAGAGAGCAGCAGAGCGCAGTATTGTAGTAGACCACAGTAATAAAGGTCTGAGTGACCTCTCTGATGTCACAATCAATTGACCAGTCGCATAGGAGGAGACATAACCAGTGGGAAAGAAAGCATAGATGGAAACAGGTTTTATACTGGCACCTTTACAAATGTAGTCACTTTATTAACTATTGAACAAAGCTGTTTGTATGTAGCTGTGTTCTGTGAGTGGAGCAGTGCTGTGTGTGTAGCTGTGCTGTGGGTGTGCAGCTGTGCTCTGTGCATGCAGCACGTCACATAGGGAGTAAAAAATACTTAAAGGGGTTTTCTGAGTATAATTTTCTTTTCTTTTTTAAACTGTGCTAGCCATAATCAAAAATAACAAAAAGGCACACTCACCCCACCTGGATCTCCGCAGCTGCAGCGCTGCATCTCTGTTCTCCCCACCGATCTGTTTACGGGTTACAGTCAGCTTGTTTGCAGAATGTTATAGGCTGCTGTAGCCAATCACAGATCTCAGTGGTCCAGCTCCGAGATCTCTGATTGGCTGCAGCAGTCTGTAATGTTTCATTCACAGACTGACTGCAGCTTGTACAGATTTAACAGGGAAAATAGAGATGCAGTGCTAGAGCTGCGGGACCCTAGATGGGTGAGCATAGGCATATCCGCAATTGCACTTTGTCTTAATGGTCAAAAGACGAGGATGTGCTGAGTTTTATAAGAGTAGACCTTCAGCTATTAACTCCTTCTCCTACACTAGAATACCAAGAAAGGAGGCACCAGCCTAGACCATCAACGGTACTGGTATTGATTCCTCCACTTCCTTAGACCAACAGGGAAATTTAATTTAGTGTGAAATATTTTTTCTTACTATTTGTTGTCTAAACCTGGAATGTGCCTTATAGTCCGAAAAATGTGTTACATTATTACAGACATATCGAAATCATGAAACAGTGCCAATGTGAATAGTAGGCTGTAATAATGGTGTCAAAATTTCACCAATTAAAGTTTGAAAATTCATGATTTCTTGCTTTTTCACATTTAATATGTCTTTCTTCATTCTTTGTAGCTCCTGATCATAATTAAAAGTTGAATGTGGCTTGAAGGGTACAAGAGGTGGGGATATCTAATTCTTAGACGAAATGCAACATGTTATAAAACCTTTTTGTACATTATATACAACTTTATGGAATATTTTACGGTACCTGACTTGCAGACATGGGCTTGTAATAAAAGTAATAACTCCACACGAAGAGCTAAAGATTAATGGAATTTCAAAAAGGAAC
This sequence comes from Eleutherodactylus coqui, assembly GCF_035609145.1. NCBI lineage: Eukaryota > Metazoa > Chordata > Amphibia > Anura > Eleutherodactylidae > Eleutherodactylus > Eleutherodactylus coqui. Next base: position 180,932,335 of record NC_089839.1, on the reverse strand, counting down.
ATCTGTCATTGTATAAATTATAGACAAGGTGATAATTAAACAAGATGCAGTTTGCAACTTTCCATTCATTTCATTCACAGAAGCCAGCCACCAGTGATTGAATCATGACAATGCTTTCCACCCTCATGTAGGCATTCTTAGCACCATGTAAGGAATTTAAAAACACATATATTCTAGATAATATATAATGGATTCTGTTACTTCTCTTGCTTGGTCAGAGCTATTTAGATTCTTATTGTACCATGCTGATGGAAAGGTCAGAATTTGCACAAGCAGCATGAATTGATGAACCCTTCCTGTCAGCTATTTAGAGCATATCAGTTCCTCCATCTAATTTACGGCAACTGCAAGACGTTATTCTATCCACAGGGCACATTTTTCTGCAGAACCTTTTCATCACTTAGTAGACTCACCGCCACAATGGATTGCTGCAGATCTGAAGGTCAAAGGCAGAGGCGTAACTTGAAGCTCCCGGGCCCCGATGCAAAACTTGTAACAGGGCCCCCAACTATAATGCTTTACTTATAGTACTGGGTTCCCTATATGAAGAAGACAGGCCTTATGGGCCCCCTAAGGCTCCTGGGCCCGGGTGCAACCGCATCCCCTGCATCCTCTATAGTTACGCCCCTGGTCAAAGGAGGTCCAACGCGTTACTAGATGGTTGCCCCTAATAAAGTGGTTATTCAGTATCTGGTTATAGCCAAAATGTCTTATTTCTATTCTACTTTCAGGCCTGTTTGGTCTTGTTGGATGGCTGCACCAGGGCTCTACATTCTTACACCTGAGATTGAGCTATGTTTTAGATGTAGTAAATTCAAGCTAAGGCACGAGTAAAGATATATAGTGTATGCTGAGATCAAGGAGCACTGTTAAAAAAACAAATAAACTTAAGCATAAAAAAAAAAAAATCTATGATGGTCCAAAAGGGGTGGTCTGAGTTATATTTTTTCAGTCAAAAGTATGTTCCCCATACAGTAAAATCACAAATTGGCAAGTACTCACGCCTCCACACTCGCGCTATGTGCGGTGCCAATGCTTGGTCTTCCACTGCTCTGTTTATTTACAGACTGCAGTCCCACTCATTCTACGGGACATTAGCTGCTGCTGCAGCCAATAACACAGCTCAGCAATCAAGTGATGAGCTCTATCATTGGCTGCAGCACCTGTAACGCCCTGTAAACAGCCTGGGGCAGCCTTACACCTGACTTCAGAGGAGAGATCCGGAGCTGTGGCGCGGGACACAGCAGGAGCGCGGAGAGGCTAGAATATGCCGGTTTGTTATTTTACTGTATGGGAACATATGTTTACTGAAAAAATATAACTCAGACCACTCCTTTAAGTTAAACAAAATTAGGGTCAAAGTTTCTGTAAGCCTCCACAACATAGTACTTGAATGTGATGCATCTGATGACTGGCATTTATAAATAACTTGGTTACGACCATCAGAACTGACTTACCGCTGGTTGAGTTTTGTAATTTGTAATTGTGCTTTAACCTCACACAGTCTCGCATTCATCATCCATCAACATCAGCAGATTTGTCGACCTGAACAAAGCTGGCTTATAAGTGAGAACTCTTGGAGGACAACGCAGACGGCGTGAAAGTAATCATAATATGTAGTTTTTACTTATTTTCCATGTCAGACACAGTTCTTTTCTTTATCAGCGTAGGTCTACAGCAGCCTAATACAGCAAATCAAAGACCTTCTTGATGAATAATAAGGACACAACATTGCCAGGGTCAATTTTTTTGTACAACTCTTTCAGAAAGTTGACTTTCAGCTCTAGACTTGACCCGGAATATTATCACATGTAGAAAAAGACACAGGGTCAAACTATGTCTATTTAACACATTTTGCGACAATTCAATGGATGTTCTTTTGACACCTGCAACAAACGCAAACAAACTGATTCAATAACAGGTGAAAAGTTAGTAAGAGATACCGCCGAGAGAAATTATTATTTGTGTTGTGTGGTATTGTCTGCACGAATTATTAGTTATTGTTGACGTTCCCAATTCACAAGAGGATGGTTTGAATAGGTCAACGGTAGCAGCTGTTATGGACTGAATTGAGTGTGCCAACTACTCGAAAGACGCTTGGTGAAAATGCTAAACATATAATATTGGCTAACATAAAATAAGCAAGATTCATAACCTACTATGTTGAACATAATTCCTTGGCTTGCTTTTAGGGTTCTTCATAGAAATTTACATGAGTCTGGCCGATTGTAATTTTTAACAGGTTCCCTACTTGCAGTGTGGAATGTCTGTGATATAGCACATCATAGAAAATTTTTACTACTCCAATAATAATTAAATAAGCCAGGTCACATTAACCTCTGCTATATAAGTGTGTACCATGTGTAACTACAGTCTCTATTATGACCTTAACAATGATACTAGTATGGTGTAAGCTGTTGTTTCCCAAAAAAGAATTGTACCACCAATCATTTCACTGCAGACCTTACAAGTGAATACTGTACTACTACAACACAGTCAGAAGCTGAATAAATATTTACATCCAGTGGCTCTTTTCTCTGCTTGTAAATGTTCTTTTTTCTTCTCCATTTGGCCCAGACCACCATGACCACTTCTTCCAGCTATGTCACAAATGTGCATAGTTTGCCACCCAGAAAGCTTAGGTTTCTCTATTTTGCTGCCTTTCAAACAACCCTGACTCTTGTAGTACAATGCAGGCAGTGCAATGATAAAATCGCACTGTCTACATTACAAGAAAACTGCTAATGGATTATTATACCTGCTAGATAGGGCCTTATACAGTTACATCTACATCCTAAAGAAGTAAATACAATTGAATGCAGGTGGAGTAGGTCATTATTCTATTTCTCCCCAGTACCTAGAATAGGCTGTTATTTTAACAGCCAGTTAAAAGAACTAGCTGAATCCCATCCCTGATCAGTGGAGATGTGACCTTCACTGATCAGCATAATGAGTAAATGGGATGAACTACAGTTCCAAGGACAGCCACTATGCATATGTAAACAATGAAGAGGATGGGGCACTTGCAGGATGTGGTTTCTTCATTGATCTGAATGGGGGACATGGTCATTTTTTTTTCTAAAAATCATGATTTATTTTTATTTTTCCATCAACATAACTATCTGGGTGTTTATTTTGTTGCAGGGTCAGTTCTGTTTTTCAATGGTACTATTTAATGTACCGAAAAACATTTACAAATTTCTAAGTCTAGTGTAATAAAATAAATTGCAATTTTAACCATTTTAGAGGAGTCTTCTTTTTACAGAATACACACTGCAGCAAAAATGATGTATTCTGTGAGTCAGTATGATTATGGCGATACCAAATTTATATAGCTTTTTTTTGTTTGTACAACTTTTAGAAAACAAAATATCTTTAAAAACATATATACTTTCTCTGTTATCATCTTCTGACCACCATAACTATTTTATTTTTCTATTGATGCACCTGTATGAAGGCTGTGGTTTCTACTGGTACCATATTGGGGTACACATGACTTTTTAGTTGTGTTTTATAAACTTTTTTCTTGGAAACATGCTGACCAAAAGAAGGACAATTCTGGTGATCCATATTTTTTCTGATGTAGTTCACAGTCTGGAATAATTAGTGTATTGTTTTTGATATATCAGACTTTTACAGACACGATGATACCAACTGTTTTTTATGGTAAATATGGGGAAATTATTTTTTTAAACTTTGACTATTGTTTTATTTTATGTAGTAATTAAAAAACTTTATTTAGCTTACTTTTAATTTTTTTTTCAGTCCTCTAAGGGGAATTGAACTAGCAATTGTTATTCATACAATACACTTCTTCACTATTGCAGTATATTGTTTATCTAAAGGTATTCTATTAATACAGGCCACATGCACATCCTAATAGACAAAAATACAAGGCCCCAGCCTACTATGACACTCAAACGGCTGCCTGAAATCTCATAGCAGGTGAACTGTTGGGGCACTTAAATGCCATTCAGGAAATTTAAAGTGCCAATCTGGGGGTTTTATTTCCCATTCCTTATGGAGCTATCCTCCCAGTGAGATATATAAGTGATATAGTGTTACCTTGGTAAGTCATTTATTTCTATCTAAAACTCCTGCTCTCTTTTTACTTAAAATGGTCATGTGATGTCTATTCTGACCAGCTCAGATTTATTTGGGGTTATATGTTCAGTTTCTAGTCAGTGTCTCAGTCTGTGTGATGCTATTACATGGACCCTACCACAAAAACTGCCTAGAGGGGGACACAGGCATTCGTATCACAGTTACTGATAATGATCACACAGCTAGTCAGAAGAAGAAACTGGCAGCATATCCGGATGCAGAAAAAAGTAAGTTTTTAATACCCCATCACCACTACTAATCATGGTGATGGGGTATTAAAAACTTTATTTTTTTCTGCATCCGGATATGCTGCCAGTTTCTTCTTCTGACAAGTGAATTTTCTATTGAGCCATAGGTTTGAGGCTCTCTACTGGCGAATGCATCTACTGGTCTGATCCAAAGCAAAATGAAAGTATGCTGTTGATGCACTTCTATGTAATATTGATCACACAGCTAGTGTCACACAGTTATAATAGAGAAGATCACAGCTCACTCTCCTGACTGTATACTTATGGTCTGTTACCTATTTAAGTGTATATCTGTGATCATGGCTGCTGTGGCTGAGTTTCGGCTTTGACAGCTGACTACTGGCCACACATGGGGCGAGCTCGGCTCGCTGGGGTTGTTGTATACATACCTTGCGCATAAAGTACCTCTGCATCTTATGTTGCCAAGGGGTTATCATAGTCCATCAATTTTGTAGTCCATTTAATGATGATAATTGGTCTCCGATCATGTACCTGTCCTCCTGTGTGATTTGTAACTGTTTCTTTCCACTATAATCAGTATTGCAACCAGAAAAGGGACCAGTTTCCTTCCTAAAAATGTTTGTTCTTGTGCTGAGCAGGCTCTGCTGATGACTTATGTACCTCCATGCACGAGGGCTAACGAATGTCAGAGATTTACATAAAATAATTCACCAAGCAATAGTGTTAGAATGTCAAGTTCCCGCCTTACCGGTGTTGGCAGGTACTATAACCCATCACTCTGCTGCTCCGGGGAATTGAATGCATTGTAAGCTGTGATTTATTTGATAACAGTGCAGAAAATAATTTAGAATATTTCAGAGAACTTAGATCATTTTCTACGGGAGGTACAACCAAGTGATTGGGGTTATGTTGCATCATCTCCAAAGTGAAATGTTCATTACCGAAGGCTGCAATTTTATCTTGTGATTAGAGCAATTTTGTGTGATTTTACATGATTCTCCTCTTTAACAATTAGTTAATTTGCAAATGTAGGTTTCAAAAATGGCGTAGCTTAGTCTTCTCTTTTCGGGAAATCAGAGCATATTTCTCTGCTGTAGTTGCTCTTAAAGGGGTTGTCCAGTTGTAAACTACTGATAGCCTTTTTTTTTGGATAGACCATTAATTAGTAGATGAGTGAGGGTCTGCTGCCCAGGATTCCTACCGAAAAACTGTTCAACAGACTATGCATGGAACCATGGGCATAACTATAGGGAATGCGGTTGCACCCGGGCCCTGGAGCCTAGGGGGCCCATAAGGCCTCTCCTCTCCATATAGGGAGCCCAGTGCTATGATTAAAGCATTATAGTTGGGAGCCCTGTTAAAGATTTTGCATGGGGGCCCAGAAGCTTCAAATTACACCTCTGCATGGAACTGATGTGTGCAGGAAACAGAAAGCTTCATTCTCACTGCAGTGGTCAGGCTTGGTATTACAGGCAAAGTTCTTATTGAAGTGAATGGCAACTTTAGGTGTAATACCAAGCCTGGCCACTGCAGTGCGAACAGAGCTGTCTTCTTCCTGCAGAGATCAGCTCAGTGCATGAGCACACCAGTCTAACAAAACTAGATTAAGGGAACACGTGACTAGCACTTTTTTTAAAATTAAATCACTTTTTATTCAAAAGTTTTTCATTTAACAATGTAGATAAAAAACGTGATCTCGCATTTTGATATTCATACAACAACGCATATGAAATCTTGCATTTTTGGTTAAGATGCCAAAATACCGAAGTCAATTTAGCATTATTCAATTTCACAATATTCTAATTTTTGGTGATTTCTGCCTTGTTTGTAATACGTAGTTTAAATAGGGTAACTGGTGGACATATTTCAGTGGCATTCATTAGTGCTGACTAGAGGGGACATATGGTCAGTAGGATTAAAAAGTACCTGTACTTTCAGTCTACAGTGCTAGTACTCCGTCGGTCATTTTTGGCTTCTCCCGGCAGCTGAAGACAGCCCCATATAGCGCTTACATAGCACTATATGGGACCATCTTCAGCGGACGGAGGAGCAGAGAATGTCTGTCAGAGCACGACTGCTGCAGACTGAAAGTGAAGGTACTCTTCAAAAAGACATGTTTGCAGACTGTGGCAGGAGGCGGCATGTGGCTGATACTGACAAGATAGGGTATATGGCTGACATTACTAAGAGAGGCCATGTTGGGGGCATTACTGGGTGAAGGATGTGGCTAGCACTGGCAAGATTGGGCATATGGCCAACACAAATAAGAGGAGACATGTAGGAGGGGCATTTGGCTGGAACTGTCAGGAGAGGGATTAAAGGGGGTTCTGTCGTTTAAAAAAAAATCCTATACTCACCTTTTCCTTCCCAGGCAGACTACTTACCTCATTTTCTCCCCGCCGATCTTCTCCTATCTCCTGCAGTCCCCCCAAGTCAACTCACCTATAGCTGGTTGATTCTTCTGCTTTCTGTGATGTTATGTACATTCACAGGGAGTCTCCTTCCTGCCCGGCAATGTACGCTACGGCAATAGTTCACAGCCTAGCAGGGAGTGCCAAGCTATCGCAGAGACTGCGCACGCGTGCTGTCTCTGCAATAGATCAGCATTCCTTTCTAGCCAGTGAACACTACATCGCAGAGACCTGGGCGGATTGTGGTGAGCTGACCCGGGGGACTGGAGAAGATCAGCGAGGAGAAGATGCAGTCAATGGGAGGGACATAGGGAGCGTCCTCTATCTGTTGGTGTTGCAATCTCTAATGACTGTCAATCACACCTGCCCCAATAATCAAGAAAGAAGAGTGGCAGCAGGTATGGTGCAAACAATTCAAAAGTCCATTTTATTTCTCCATGTTAAAATCAGCAGCAACGTTTAGACTTTGCCAGTCTTTATCAAGCTCACCTGCCCCCCCCCCCTCCCCAATGCACCCACACTATATGTATGCCAGTAAGGGTTTAAGTATCTTCACCTTATAAAATTGGGCTGTAAATACTACATCACTATATGCCAAAACTGCGAGTTTCTGTTAATCTTATTTAGCAATTTACACTGGCAGCTGAAATCTCAGTTGAGCGCTGCCCGGGCTCGATCACACCCCTGGGTACATCATGAATGGATGACTATATCCTCCACAGATTTGCAATTAGGTTCAGCAAACATTTTCTATTTTTCTACCATTGTTATATGGCATTATTTCTGATCCTTATTTAACCGAGAATTCCGGCAATAAACATCCACCGAATAACTTTCCTGAGGGTTTCAGGACGTATTTGCTCTAATCTTATGTTTATTTTCTGCTCTCAGCAAATCGAATCAGAATATTTATGTGAAATCTAAGACTCAAATAAGTGAATGTAGGCTGACACCGGCTTCATCCAGCCGCTCTGACATTTATCATCTGCCCAAACTAATAAATGAGGTTATTGAGGAGCTATTCTCGGGAAGTTGTGTGTCATATTTTCCTACTGTAGGATGAGTTTTGTGCTTTATTTCTGACGCACTATGATAATTCTTCTTGCCAAATTATGACAACTTAATCTGTCAAAGAAAAAAAAGAATAATGATGGCATTTATTATAAAGGAAAGGTGGACACAAATGAAGGGGGGAGGTACATTATATGGACAATATCAGGAAGTCTTGCCCTCCAACATTGGATTTATCAAGTGTGGACCTATCCAGGTGACAGGTATGCCAATGGAGATGGGTGGTGGTCGAAAGAAAGCAGATTGTATCATTAATCTATGCTGAATGGCCACTCTATTAGAGACATCAGCCTTTTCACAATTGCAGTTTGCTGTGTAGAAATTAGACAAGTGACCCTGGAGCACAGCATAAAATCATGAATATTCTTAGCTATGTGGGGCCCAAGTTATCATACGTGGCGTTGGCCACCAGTTTGTAGGAGGGTACCAGGGGGATGTAGGTTGGGGGCAAACACCCCAATTCGATCTGCCAAGCCAGATGATATTTGTCAGTGCTGCAGCATCTTTTGGAGCTAAATGTATTATCCTCTTCCCGCTTCTGTCTCATCCCCCATAATAGTTTGTGGCATCACTGTCAGTCCATCAACACTCCACAACACAATTGATCAGTTCTGCTGCTGTATTTATGTTATGAGCTTGGTTCTGGTGCTGTGTGTACGTCTTGAACTTGGTTCTGGTTCTGTATTTATGTACTGAGTTTGGTTCCAGTGCCATATGTGTGTTATGAGCTTGCTTCTGGTGTTGTATTTATGATATGAGCTTGGTTCTGGTGCTGTTCTTATGAACTGAGTTTAGTTCCAGTGCTGTATTTATGTTATGGGCTTGGTTTCAGGACAGTATTTATTCACTGATCTGGTGTAGGTATTCTGCTATCTTGCTGCTTTTTGAACAAGCAGAATACAGGCTGATTGCCTAACAGTGCAATATATTGTCTTTTTTTTAAGACTGAGGGTGCTAAAACACATCTACATAGATAGCCATCTAACATAAAGCCGGAACTGCATATAATCAAGTTAACCAATTTTCTGTGGGTTTTTTTCAGGGTGAATTAACATTAGAATGGGAAAATGCAGTGATCTGAGTGCCTTCCAATGAACCTGGTCATCAGTACTAGACTAGCTGGGCCAGGATTTCACTGCCAACCTTGTCGAGTTTTCTCACACAACAGGGTGAAGCGTATAACAAGAATGATGTGATTGAAGAAAAATATCTGACAAAAGGATACCCTGTGGACCTACACAACTTGTTGACGAAGGGGTCAGGGGAGGATGTACAGAATCATTCATGCACAGTCAAGCAAATTGCAGATAAATACAATGCTGATGCTTCAAAGAGTGTGTCCAAATGCAAAACTTGTTATCCCCATTATGATAGGCTAGAACAGCTGATGATTAGTTCCAGTGCCATTGCTATCAAAGGGAAACAAAAAAGCAAGACTCCAGTGAGCACAAAAATTGTATAACTGAGCAGTGGAAAAACATCAGGTGGTCAGATGAACAGCGGCTGCATGAACTGCTGAACCGTTCCTGTCAGATGTTCAGAGTATGTCTCTACCGCTATTTAACATGTGCGTACTACAAGAAGCTTCCTGTCTGCATGGGCCGATAATCCTGCAGAATGCTTTCAACATGTCAAAAAAGCATCACACTCGCACAAAAAGCACATGCAAATTGCGTGGGATGCGAAGGAGATGCTTTAGAAAATAATGAGTGATTCCTGAACCAGAAATCTGACAAGAATAGGACATGCAGCAAACTTTCTAACTTGGACTATAGGTTCAAGAGAAAAAATGCTTATGTGAATTAACCAATTCAATTGAATGGGTTCTTTTCCTGGAGCAGTTTTCTCCATCTCGGAATCGGACAGAAGTCGCGTTACGATTGTTGCACCCTAATAAAGAAGCCACACAGTGTATACATAGGAAAAAAATCGAGCCACAACTCTTATAAAGGTAAATTAGGATATAATAACTGATGAAGATTAATGATAAGAAAACTACTTTAAGGTCGCATTTGCACAAGCGCTTTGCGGGTGAGTGCGATATCAGTCGGCGTAACTTGAACTGATATACTTGCAAACCACCATTTTTATGCTAATGGGATGTGTTTTGAAAGAAAAATACATAAAATTCACATCGCTGCTCTTGCGATTTTTCACGTGTGAAAATCGCATGTTAAAATAATAAAAATAGCAAAATTGCATTGCACTCACAAGTTGAGTGAGGTATTTGAGTGAGGATCTCCACCGCGGGATACCGCAACGCCTGTGGACAGGCAGCCTTAGAGTGGGACATCGAAGGATCACGAGAGAGGGTGGGTACTGGCGTACCGGTAGGGGTTGCAATTGCGACCCGAACCCTTAGCTAGATGGGCCTACTGGGCTCCCATCATATGCTGTTTTTCCGCTGAGGCACGCAGGGTTGTTACCCGGGGCAGCTGGCAGATATGTATAGCTGGTGTAAGTTATACTGCATAACGTGTACCAGCTATACATACATAAATATACAGTAGATACCCCAGTTATACCAACATCTTCTATATCATTATATAGTGATATGGAGCGTGCTAGTGTGTCATTAGATATCTCCTGTATATAATTGTATATGTTGAGCTAGTTTAAGTTATACATCTCCCTGAATACAGTGCGATGGAGCATGCTGGTATATCCTGTGTATCTGCTGCATATAATTATAGATTTACATTTGGTATAAGTTATACATCTCCCTGTATATAGTAATATGGAGCATGCTGGTATAACTTGGGTATCTCCTGTTTATAATTATATATGTACAGCTGGTATAAGCTATACATCTCCCTGTATATAGTGATATGGAGCATGCTGGTATAACCTGGGGATCTCTTGTATATAATTGTATATGCACTACTGTATAACTTATACATCTTTCTGTATATAGTGATATAGACCATGTAAATAATTATATATGCACATGGGATCCCACGATGTCAGTGTCTTTTCGTAAGTATATGTGTATATATGCATGCCTCTGCGGATCCATTTCATTATGCTTTGATGAAGGACCTTGTGAGATCGAAAGCTTGCATTAACATCATGTATTTTTGTTAGCCATTAAAAGGTATCATATCTACAAGATTACTTGGTTTCTCTTACTGAGAACAATCACACTTTGCTCTACTGGCTAACACGGTACCAAACCTTTAAAAAAAAAAAAACGCATGTGTTGTTTAAATTCACGTGCGGTCTTTAATAGTGCATACAGTTTCCTAAAAATGAACATAGTTTTTGAATACCACATGCAGTTTTTTATGTGTTTTTTAATTGTGGTTCAAAAATGTAACATAAAAAATGAACACAGCCTAACGGGCTACAAACATATTTTCACGTACTCCAGGAAATGAGCCATGTTTGGAAAGCTTATGCCAAAGGGCTACATCATGTTTGTAAGTATATTTTGCAGCTTTACGCAGCACGATTTAGGTATGGGTACAGGTACAGGGGAGCCGGCCTGAGCTGAACTTTTGCACCCGGGTCCCTGAGCCTTAAGTTACACCCCTGCTGGTGAGTATGAATAATACCTCACACGGCTTCCTGTCACGTCCTCTAATGGCACCATAACTTATGGTGCTATAGGGACCTGACAGGTTCACCTTAAGGATAGACATTCACTTTAGGTTACAAGATGGCTGCCAAGTCCAGTACCAGTTAATTTTCTTGGAACAAATTTTTGGCTTTATTTGCAATGCTTGTATGAAAGTAGAAAGAAAGCGAACATCCATTCTATAAATCTTAAGCATGGATCACAACAGGTATAATTTCTCTCCTTCTGAAATATTATAAATCACAAAGTTAGTCAGAAAAAATTTTGAAGAAGTTAAAAAAAATTGAAAAACAGCCACTATGAACGTAACAATTTCAATACACTATACAGGGTGGCCTCCCCAGCATTAGCATAGGGAAAGAAGGGAAGAACGTCTCATTCAAGCAGCAATTTAATTGATTTTACTGCCTCAAACAAAATACATACAAGCTGTTAGGTAGAGATGAAAAGCCTCAAACCACAAAAGGAATCAAGGAAAGTAATGGAAAAAACATAGACTGGTAAAAGGCAGTGCACTGTTAAATAATCTTTAATGAACAATGCGGAATGGAAGAGACGCTGGAAAAATGGAAATGCAGATGGGTGAAAATGGGTCACTGGCCAGAATATCCCCATCAGTATGGTGATTAAGTACAAGGCTAAATCCGAGTCTGAGGAGACCCTGAGCAAAACATTCGTAGACCTGCTTTCCCTTTTCTTGGAAGTAAATTTAGCAAGAGAAGGTCAGAAAAATCAATCTTAACCTCATTTGACATCTGCATTTCGAGCCTCCGGTGAAGATCCATCCCCAAATCCCTGACGAAATAACACAGCATGTTGCCCTATTGTATCTCATCCAGGAAAATGTTGGAGGACAGGTCAGACCCTACTATAGTCTATTGGGTTCATCCAGCACCATCATAGGACGGGTTCATTTTCTTTAGGGATTCCGTTTTCCGGCTCCCATGACAGAGCAAGAAAACAGAAACCCAAATGTAGATGTGAACAAAGCCTTATAGTATTTGTTGCTCACTAATAATACTAGCATAACGTATCCAAAGAACTTCCAAAGGCCTCTGAATGACAAATTTACTTAGCAGGTCCGATCCACTGCCTCTTTCGTACATTCTGTGATATCCAGGACTGAGGTACAATAATGCAGACTACAATATCAGCTTTGGCTACAACAGGGGGCCCCAACCCAACCAAAGGCCATTACTAATACAAGTGAATGGAGAAGTTGGACTATATAGAGAGCTCCGATTGACTGTGTAGTGTAGTGGGTAAGAGCCAGCAGCCATTATGGAACTGTGATGCTGTTCAGAATTCAGAGTGTGTGAGAAGAGGAGGCATTACAGAGAGATCTGCAGTTATAATGGTGGAGTGCATGCTAGGGGCAGTGCAGCAGGCAATGTCCCCATGCTAGGGAGCTGCCAGGAGTGAGACTGCCAAAGACCAAAACGGCACTGATGACGCAGGGGCTGCAGAGATGACTGAACGGAGGACTGCCTGGATTACTGGTGCGAAGGACCCAACAGTGCATCTCTCCATGGCCGCTGCCATGCTATGATGGTGCTGGATGAACCCAATTAACTCACTATTGATAGTAAGTGTTCAAATTTCTCCCCAGAATATTAGGCATAAATCTCTTGTCAGGATGTGGGGGATATGGACAGAGAGAGTAACTCTCCAAAGGGACACAAAGGTGTAGCATCCAGAGGAAAGTAAGTAAATTAGCTTTTAAGCAAAGCCTTGTGTAAAGATTAATGTAGGCCATGTAAAGGTTATTTTGTGCATAATTGTTCTGTTATTGCACTGTGATATGTATATGATAAGTGTAAATATGCAGTAAGTCTGCGGAGCTCTTAAGGCCCAATGCACATGGACGGATTTGCATTGCGGAACCCAGAGTGGGCATCCGCCTCCAGATACCGCAGCAAATACCTGCCACATCATGCAATGGAAAAGCAGGTTTCCATGCAATCAATTGCGATTTTCCGCTTGCGGGGGGGACGTGGGAAGCGCAGCATGCTCTATTTTGAGCCGGATTCCGTGCGGATGGCTTCCATTGAAGTCAATAGAAGCCGTCTGTCCCGTGGCCCTCCCGCAATCATCACTGGGGAAAGGCTGCAGGATCTGCGCCATCACCTAGCGACAGTGCGGCCACATCTGCACTGTGCATGTGCGCCAGCTGGCACATCGCAAGTACAGAAGAATAAGCATCCGGACAGGTACACAGGGCTCACCAGCCCGTCATCAGGTTGGATTCCGCTGTAGGATCCTACATGCGGAATCTGACGCGGTCGTGTGCATTCGGCTTAACAGAGAATGAGAGTGAGAGAGACTGTTTGTATTGTGTACAGCACGCTGGGAACTGTGGCGCATGAGGCCACGATGGTAGCGCATGCTGTAGACTTCTTGAAATTAAGTATCCAGTTTTCTGATGAAGACAGAGCAGGAAAGGTTGTTACTATGTACGTTGCAGCTTAATATAATGATATGTGCAAGATACACTGATTCCAGTGACGTTTAAGATGTGGGTGGCCCGTACGTAAAGGGTGTAGCTACTTTGGAGCATAATGGATCAATCAACCTGAACCAAGGGCAGCATGAACCTGGAACAGGTATGCACTGCACCCCCATGCAAGTGTTATTCTTGAAACACTGTGGCGTTTCAGAATAAACACACTGAAGTTTGCCTTTGTGACTACGGAACGGAGCTCTTGAGTCCAAAGAGAAGGGCTGTAATGGCCTCTCCTCGCCCCCAGCATGTTAAGGGACAGGCCTCTTCCTATACACAAGCAGAAAGAAAGCTGTCAGTCTTCATTCTGCCATGAGGGAGAGCCCACCATGTGCTACCTCTTTAACCCAAGAGCTCCGTTCCTGAGTCACAAGCTTTAAAGTGTGTTTATTCTGAAACGCCTCAGTATCCCAGAATAACACTTGTACAGGGGCATTATGACTTGTTGGTCGTGATAGTGTCATGGTATGTTAACCACGATGCAGAGGTAGACTAGTCGCTCTGCACCTTTACAGGTTGCTGGTTGACACATTTTGTGTGAGGGTTGCCTGCTACTATCTGTTATATAGTTGCATGTTGATATTTTCCTCAGAGTTCCCCACCTATGATAGAGGGTTTATTAGGTGTGGTTTCTTCTTTGGTTTACCTATTAGCAGGTAGGAAGGGCTTCATATTCCTACCCCTCTCTTAGTTCATTGATGTTTATTGCAGTTCAGTTGGTTGTGGTCGTTGGAGCTGTCCAAGTCTCATGGAGTTAGCTGTGCATCTTTTAGTTAAGTTGCGGTTTATTTCCCTCATTCTTGGTTATTTGTACTGTGGTTTGGTCTACTCCCTTGCCCCTTTTTAGGGTGAGGTAGTAGACCAAGAGGCATTCAGCAGGTTTGCACTGTCAGAGCGGTCAATCTGCTTTTAGGTAGGGACCTTTCCCAGTTAGGAGCAGGGTCAGTTTTTCCTCTTATTTTGTGTTTTCCTTTGTTGAATAGGGTTTTTTTTGCAGCATTGCATCTCCCATTTGTCCGGTGTTGGCACACTCTTGCATCTGTTCTGGGTGAGGCGTACATTGCGCCTAGGTTGAATGTGACAGGTACAGTGCATACCTGTTCCAGGTCAATGCTGTCCATGGTTCGAGTAACATTAACAGATTTCCTTTAACTGTAGTTTCCAACCCAAAGCTTCATATAATCCTAGTGAGCTAATAGGTTGGAACAGAATTTCTAAATGTAATACAATTCCAGCTAATGTTGACATTTCTAAGTTTCTAGTTAATGTAATATGTCTACAAGTTAAAATATAGTCCAAAGCTATTTTAATCAATACTAGGATTCTGCTTCCCTCTGGACATATGTCTCAACCCTGCTCTCCTCTCCTGACGTATATCCCCAGTGAATACTGAGGAAGAGGCTTGGTAGCCTCGAAACGCATAAGCTGGTTATATAATTCACTTGTGTACTCATATATTCTCTCAGATCGTGCTTTACTCCCAATTTTTTCCCACATGTTCACTCTTAAGGTTGTGACATTTCTTTGGGGTTGGCTGTTTTTTTACAACCTGTAGTCCTTGAGAAAACCTTTTACTATTAAGAATATAGTCTACACATTCCTCTTTCTGGGTTGCTCCACCTCCTTTTTCTATTACGGTCCATTATGTGAATATATGTTTCTTATAGCTTTATGAATGCTAACATTAGACTTTACATATCTGAGCTTGTCATATCAAAACGTATATGATTGTTATTACACTGCAGGCAAGCTGCGACAAAGTTTTTACATACAAAGGTATAGGGCCATTTATTGCAAGGCTCTATTATAGCGGTAGCTTTCAGACTTGAAGGGAACCTGCCATGTATTATAAGCAGCATAAAATAAGTCATGGTGCTTATAGGACTAGTTACGAGGAGTCGCGGGGGTATGTTGCCTTTTATATTTACGGGATTCCCTTTTCCGCACTGTTACCAGTGGAAGTGGGTGCTGAGTCAGTCAGTTTGACGCTTTTCTTCAGCCATGACACTAGCACTCCCATTGAGAACAGTAAAGTGCATGTGAACTGACCTACCTACAGAAAGGCTACAAAAATGGTGGAAGGACTCAAGAACAAGACTTAAATAACTGAATTTGTATAGCCTGGAGGAGAGAAGGGAGATGGGAGATATGATGGAAACCTTTATATATGTTATAGGAGAGAAAGGAGGGCGGGTTAATCATCATAACCTTTAAATACAGCATGTTAATGAATAAATAAGGTTCAAGAGCAAAGAAACTAAACGTGAGAACAAGGGAACACAATCTGAGATAAGTTGGATGAAAATCCAGAAACAACATCAGAAAATATTATTTTACTGAAAATGTAGCAAATTCTTAGAACAAACTTCCAGCAGACGTGGTTGAAAAATCAACAATAAGTGAATTCAAGCTGCCTGGGATAAGCATCGATCTATCCTAAGAGAAATAATATAAAGGTAGCGTAGATGGACCAGGGGGTCTTTTTCTGTTGTCAGTTTTCTATGTTTCTATGATGGTCTATTCTAACAATAGCCCAATAGCATTTTACTCCTGTAAAGCCTTTTCTTAAAGGGGTTTTACAGGAATAGAATATTGGTGATGGTGATATAGAGATATTGATAAATTGTCCCCAAACTATCCATATCAATATGCTGTTCAGGACCCTTGGAAAGCTGAGTGGACTCTATATTAATTTCCCCCTTCCTCACTTTCAACTGTCAGGCCTTTGATGTACATGTGGCCATGGGAAGTCCTTTGTTCAGGTAGCAATAAAGTTAAGGCAGTGACAGGTAGATGATAATTGACCCCCCCTGCAATGAGGTTTAACACCTCTGGTAGTTCCTGTAGACACTGAAAGTTAGATTAATGAAGAATCAAACTACTAATGATGACCTGTCCATCTGTGCATGAGCGAGTGAGTGGGTTTGTGAGTGGCTTCCATGCTCTGCCCTGATTACATGATGGTGACATCATTTCAGGTCCTGTATGCACACGGCTGCTGTCCGGCTAGGTGTTCATTAGTATTCCATAGCAACTGAGACCGCAGGGGGTTTGTAGTCTGCCCAAAATCTGCACAAGGATGCAGGACCTTTGATTATGTCACCGTCATGTGATCAGGGCGAAACATGTAACTCATTTACTCGGAATGAGCGTCACCGTCATGTAATCAGGGGGGGAGCATGATGGTGATGTAATCACAGGTCCTTCATCTCCAGTGCTGTGCTACTTCTGATCCCTGTTGTATGGGGTGAACAATGTATGTAGCAGTGCTGTGTGTGTGATATGCATGTAGCACAGCTGTGTGACGCATTGCACTACCAGAAACACTGGTACTATAATTTCTTAATTATTAGTCTCTTAATAAAGATTAGTCATGCGAAGCTTCTATCCCAATATGTGTTATCCGTCTCCCATTCGTGACAGTGATCTATCCTTAAGACAGGCTATCAGTATCAGATCAGTAGTGGTTCAACTGCCAGCAATCAGTTGACAGTCCTTTGAGCGTCACATCCCCATTGTTTATGAGGCATAGCTCCATACATCTCATAGTGGCTGTGTCTGGTATTGCAGCTATGTACCATTTAAATGTATAAGACTGAGTTGCAATACCAGGCATAGACACTACCAAATTACAGAGCCCTACAACCTCTTCAACCTGCTGATCTCCAGACATTGGCTTCCCAGTGATTTGATATTGATGAACAATTCTAAGAATAGGCTATCAATCTCTGGGCCTGGAAAACACCTTTAAATGTGGTTCTTTAAGGGTGTGTTTTATTTGGAAAAGTTGCACTATTCATTCCTAGAAGTTTTTAGTCTTCTTTAAAACCTGAGCTTTTGAAGTTATCTTCAATGTTGACCCTTCAATAATTCACTGCAGACACTATACTTGGATAAAATAGTACAGTGTGTTGCACTTATTATAAAACATTGATTTTGGGATGCACATTGCAACAGTCAGGTCAGAACGAATGATTAGATTTACTTGGATAAATGGCATTAAAATGTAAGTCATAATCCACAGCAATTCATTTTATTATCTATTTTTTGTAATGCACATGAAATGTCAAGGGTCATTCACAGAAAGTTACAGAAATTCTTGGAAAATAGTCGCAATGAGGAAATGCTGTGTTCACAATTTTCTCATGTTACCCCTCCATTTTGAGACTTGATGAATCCAATTATAACACGTCAAAAATGATCTAGAATATCCATTATTGATGCTTCAGAGAACTGTTTTCTTATATGATTTGCAGCGACAACTCGATCCCCTGCCTCACTTCCCTCAGCTGGTGGCAGCAGCGCATATTCTTTTCTCAGCATGCGGCCAGTTTCAGTACCTTCTCTCTTTCTCACTCTGCTGCCCAAATGGCCAGTGTGCTCCTTCTTGAATTGTCCTCTGTCAATCATTGAGCACCTTTAGTTGCATCAGACACTTTCCATCTAAGAAAGGTGCTTAAGCTTTTAGTCTTTTTTGGTTCAGCTGAAGGAGGCATTTGTGCTATCTTCTTGGTTTCTGACTCTGGCTATTCCTGACTTCATGGAATTCTCCACTCATGACCTTGACTTGATCTATTGATCATTCTCCTGTCTTCCCCAACTCCTGGCCCATTTTACCATACTGAACCAGCTCTGTGTGCCTTGACCTCTGGATTGTCCCTCATTCTGATGCAACACTTCTTGCATTGACCCCGATTTCTCTGGCTATGCCTCTGTTCACAATCTTAGGTACTGCACCTTGGTCTTTTGTAAGGTCAGCTGTCACATAACTGAGACTACTTCTAGTGTAACAGCCGGGGAACTCCCCACAGTGAAGCTCAGATTCTGGCTGGTGGGGTGAAAGGGGTTCCATAGGTGTTGCCTCTAAATTTGTTCGGAAGTCAAGCCAGTGTGTGACACAGCGAGTCCACATTCGCTGGTCCTGACATTTTTAGGAAGAAGCACTATGACTTTTATTTTTCAGTCTTTTTATTCTTTTGAGAATCCTTCATGCCCACTAATAAATATGTGTTGCTGACGCTGATAATGTCATAATAGTGTGTGAATTTATGTTGCATGTTGAACTCTATGATGATGTAATTGCACATTTATATATATACAGATCATGTTCTATTATAATTGAAGCTTGTGTTTTGTGGTGTATTTATAGGCTCTGTTTTATTGAGCACTAATGTGTTTTTCCGAAAGGTTTTGGGGTTAAAAGCCCATTTACACACAAATATAATCTTTCAAAAGATTGAACGATTGAAAGTTTTAGAGATCATTTTTAATAAAGTGCTAATGGACACTAATGTCCATTAACACTTTATCATCATTTGCTTATAAATGGGCCTCCATGAGCTGTTTGCAGAGCCCAGCATGTGGGCTGGACTCTGTACACAGCTGCATTGTTCTCATGGGGGCTGCTGGCAGAATGCAATGTAATCTCCCAGCTCCTGCAGAGAACACAGCATGCGGTCTGTTGAAAGATACTTTATCTCTCTGCTCTGAACTATGGATTTTAGTCCTACTTCACATGTGTAACAAAGTCGCGTGATTTTGTCACATTGCAACAATGCTACAAATCGCATGTATGTGAAGCCCATGCTTTCCTATGGGTTACTTCACACATGCAATGTTTTGTAGCATGCAACAACCCGACACAAAAACTTTGGGGGTCCGGCGTTATGCCCATAACACGCAAGGTTTTGTAGCCCATGTTTCCCTATGGAGTCTTCCTCTCAGTTGCATTGCATGAAAACACGATTTTAGTGCAGTGCAAAGCAGCTTTGACAGTAGGAAATCCTACAGTCAAAGCCTAATCTAAGCCCTAGCTGCAGAAAAAAAAACCCACATACATCACCTATAAGCGCTCTCCGACGCTGCCGCAGCCTCTCCCTAAGTGCCGACACTGTTTCTTTTCAGCATCCTCTGGCCAGGAATTGAAAAATCCCCGCCTCCTGGAAGCGCTGGCTGTGATTGGTTGGCACTTAGCCAATCACAGCTAGTGCTTGATGAATGGCTGTGAATGGGCCTTAAGTAATATTGGGCAATTGTCTCTTGCCCTAGGTATAGACTAAAGGTTACTGTTGATTAACCAATGGTTTGTAGAAAGTATAGAAGAGAGAACTTTAGATTATTTTAAGCCGTTAATAGCCTGCTAAATTTGTTTGTGAGATATTTCTGAAACAGCTGGTGATTCTACTTATGTTACTGTGGAGGTCTCTGTCATTGCTCCAGAAGTGTCAGGGAATACACAGTGTTTCAGTGATGAATGGAAACAGTGATTGAATGACTGCTTCTTTTTACCATATCTCATCACCAATTTCTTGTTCCTTCATTTATCAACATAATTTCGTGACACAGAATTAATATGTGATAAATCTCATGAAGTTACACAGTTGCTGAGGGATTTTTAGTCTATACTGCATATCAATATTAAAAAAAGAGTAGAAAGCCCATCTCAAGACAGCGACTGCAATCTACATATATATAAATATCCACGCTCCGGAAAATTATTGCGTGGAATTAGCAAGAATAGTTAGAATGCAAAGGCATCAGCTATTTCCAATATACAAAATACCCAGGACAAACCAACGTGGAGGTCCTTTTGTTGTCTCATTCCCTTGCGCAGCTCGGCACTCCTCTTTGCTATTATATATTCAAGGACATACCATGATTTTACAGGATGTAAGTTTGGAATTTGCTAAGTCATGATTTCGCCACTTCGCAAATCTGTTGTCGTGGAACCTCAGCAGGTGATTAATGAAGAACTGTCTTTGTTTAGGCTTGTGTGTTTAACCCCATAACGACCGCCAATATGCTTTTTTATGGGCGGCTGTTAAGTGGCCTTATTCTGATGCCTTTTCACAGCGCTGCATTAGAAACCTGGTACTTGTCTCCCATGACAGGTAGGGCAGGTGCTTAGCTGCCGGATGACAGCCTGCCACTTGCTCTAACAGAAGGGACCAAGAGAAACTGCCAATCCCACTGTTTAATCCTCCAAATACCACGCTCAATGCAAAAGCAACATTTAAAGGGCTGACAGAAGGAGGAAGCTCCCTCTGTCACCCAACGGATTCCTACAATATGATCACAGGGTCTCGATTGGTTACTATGGCACCTAGAGACTAGAATATGGCCTCCGGATCTGCTAGCTATGGTGGCCCATGAGGCTCAGGCTTTGACTGAGCTTCACAGCTCTATAATACATTCTTATACTTCAGTATACTAACACATGGTGGAAATAGCTAATTTAGCCTATCTTGCCTGTGTCGCCTTGACGCGGCCCATCAGCCTATGCGTTTTGGCCAAAATGCAGTACCAACACCCGCATTTTATTAGTATGCATTAGTATTTTTGTATGTAGTTTGCCAGAGTTGTTGGGGAAGCCCAAGATGTCAGCCAGTGTGGCCCACTTTGGAGATACAGGGCAACCCGCTGTTATACCAGTGAGGGTTGATATCCTGTATGGTGGGTCACCATCCATCTGTGGCTGGCATCTTTGGTATCGTTCACATGTGCAGGCTATGATTATATGCAGTCGCTCCTCCCCAATCTGGGCTGGGTTGAGTGGGTGACTGCATATTAGCCTGCAATGAACAAGTTGCTCCTCCACACCATTGTCTGGCTGACTGCATATATTTAGGGCTTATGGCGGTTGCGCCTGCCCTACGGCGATTGTGCCTGCCATATGGCGATCATGCCTATGGCGACCATGTCTGCTTTGCAGATTATCAGGTAGTGCATTTTTGGCTTTTTCAGTCAATGAGAGTGAGGCCAGCACTTCCTCTCTTGTTGTAATGATCTGATTCAAGTTTGGAGTCTCTTGTTGTAATCGGTGAGGATCAGTAGTGTAGTCAGGAAAGCCAGAGGTCATTACACAGGTAGATATCAGTTCACAGTGCAGAGGAGCAGGTAGGTAGTGTAGTCAGGGAAGCTAGAGGTCGGTACACAGCTAAGTATATCAGGTAGCAGTATGAAGGAGTGGCAGGTGGAAAGAGCTTGACTACTGGCTGGGAGCATAATGATCTTGCAAGGATGAGAGGTGCAAAGCCAGGGTTATATGGTGTGGCTAATCAAGGGACAGGGTGGGGCCAATCAGGGAAACAGTAGCAAGAGCAGGGAACCAGGATTAGGTCATGCAGGGGAACTATCCAAAGGGCTGGATAGCTCAGCCAGTAGAGTTGTCGCCCGGAGTAAAGGAGTTCCCGAGTTCAAGCCCCGACACCTGGCCACTGATGATAACATCTGGCCTGCTGCACTGGCCAGCAAGCAGGATGATCAGCTGATGGGTGGGGGTACTACTGATGAACTATTGATGACCTATCCAGAATTAGTGAAAGAGAGGGAAGAAAACTAATTTAAGGGTAAGACATTGACTTCTAGGGTAGATGGCACTGTAGGTAGTTTTTTTTTTTGCTTTTGGAGGAGAGGGATTTTGCTTCTTTTTTTTAAAAAAACTTACTGCCAGCTGAATCAAGAAGAATCCGAGTAACTTCTGAGAAACTAACATTAGAGCCCAACTGTAGAGATGCAGCAATCATTAACATGACGGGTGAGTTGATTTACAGTGTTGTAATATATTGCAGTTAAGTTATCATAACGAGTTAAATGTCAAGTTAGCGTGTGCTACATCTGTAGCAAAACTATGAATATATGGATGGAAACAATGTGAAAAGCAAATGATTAGTGTGTACAATTTTCATAGGGCATGCTCCTCTGCTTAGCAGATGCTTAGTCATTGATAAGCATCTGTGCAATGATCTTTATAAAGAAATGCACTAGGTAACTGAAAGAGGACTTTATCATGCAGTATTTATGTGCACACTAGAAACATAAAGCATTGCCCATTTCTGTACAAATGCTTTGAAAACTGAACAATCTTTCCTCCCTTATGGTTCAATGTAAGGCTGCCATACAACACAAAGCAGGAGCAACGCATATACAATAAGATAAGCAGGTTTAGTTTACAGTACAAGGCGCCTAGCAGAGAACAACAGCTGGCAAGAGTACAGACAACACAACCTGAGGAAGAAACTGGCACCAACTTTAGAACTTCAAAGGCAACTGCAGACAAGTACATCTATTTATCTCTGGATGAAGTTGACAAGCACATGTGTTTTTAATAAAGCCTCCATGAGAGCTGATCTACCACGAGGGAAAGAATAAGAACAAATGCTGGACTCCAATCACAGACAAAACTTTAAGTTCCTGGCACCTAATGCTTAATCTGTAAAAGAACTCCCACCTAAACCTACAGTTTTAATACTGGTGTCTTCTTAGGCCTCATGTCCATGGGGAAAATCAGGCCCGCCGCGGATTCTTCATGCAGAATCCCACAGCGGGTCCCTCCTTTCCCACGGACATGGGGCTAAAAAGTAAGCATTACTTACCTGTCTGGATGCTGCGGATCTGCCCTCCGTCGCGGCCGGATCTTCTTTCTTCGGCCCAGCGAATGTGCTTGGCATGCTGGCAGCGTGCCGCGCGCATGCGCCGTGCACTCTATTTTTTTTTTAACTCCTGCTCTCCCGCGCTCCCACACAGGAGAGCAGGAATTCAGCTGCGGATGTGCCGTGGATCCAGGCGGCTTCCATAGGCTTCAATAGAAGCCTGTGGGAGCCGTCCCTGCAGGAGACTCGCACTAAAATGGAGCATGCTGCGGGTGTTTTCCCGCACACGCAATCCTCACCTCAAGGGAAAATTACATCTGCAGGTATTTAAATACCTGCGGGTGTCCAATGCATCCCTATGGGGCGTGGACCACACGTGCGGGTGACCCGCTGCGGATCTGTCCCCGTGGACATGAGGCGTTACAGTTGCAAAAAACAGTAATTGAACCCTTTGGAAATTTTCCGATTTCTGTATTGAATACTAATAAAATGTGGTTTTATTGTTATCTATGTCACAATTATAGACAAACAATCTAAAGGTGCATTTACACACACAGATGATCGCCCAAAATTCATCAGAAACTGATAGTTTTGAGTGATCATTTTGCATGGGCCCTTTAGTACATTATTTGCATGTATTTGGAGAACAGTGGGTGGTCTGTTCTCTAAATACATGGCTATTGTTCTCTAGCAGGACAGCTACTGTTAACAGCTGTTAAAGAATGTTATCAGCATTGTCCGCTCAGATCTCAGCGTCTGGTCCCTCTTATCAGGGACAAGAATTTCATGTTGACCTGAAGTCAGCAATGGAAAAAAAGTGCACGGTAAGTTCACGGTGGGCACACATTTACACACAACGATTATCGCTCAAAAGATGGCTTTTGAGCGAATTTTGAGCGATAATCCTTGTGTGTAAAAGCGCCTCAAGTGATCTAATAAAACACAAACAGTTGCACTGGTTCATATATTTTATTGAACACATTGAGTATGTTAAAGTAATCCCTTAATTTAGGTGACACTCAATGGGTATCCTTATCAATCAGGCATGCCTAATTATTATAGATGCATTTGAGAAGAATAAGATCACTGGTGTCTCTAGCAATTCTCCTGTTTTATTGTTGCAATTCAAGAGGTTATATAGTATAATAACTCCCTCACCCCCCCACAAAGTGTGGTACTTCTATCTTAGTAAAACATTACAAAGGCAACTGTGACAAAACTGCATGCTCAGCATTTGAGACCCTGTTAGTAAAATGTAACTACAATTTGTCTTTTACTCACATATTTCTGGCTATGCACACTATACAAATATTATGCACATGACACTACTGCATAATATATAATTCAATACTTTCACAAGCAATATTCACAGTGCAGGGAGAAAAAGTAGAGAATCGCAGGGGCAGAATTTGTCTCAATAATCAAATCGAAACCCTTCACAGTATAAGACAACTAAAATATAACTTTTATTTAAGAATATTTATAAAACAATTAGGGCTAAGACAAACCAGACATACATAGAGACAGAGAACAGAGATGGTCAGCGTGGGTAGATAAAAAGGTAGTAGTACCCAAACTAAACTTGTAGATACTTGAGACTAGGTGGTCGCTAATATGATGCGAGATGATCTTAGATTGTGACAGTAACAATCATTGATGCGTAAGCTACACATACATGTGGAGTATAGATTACTTAAGATAGTGTCACAGGATAAATTCATTCAGTAGTCAACAGAGCTCAAGCTCCAAAATTAGAGGTATGTGGTTTATGTGGCTAGGTGCGATACCAAGCAACAATTCATAAGCCACTCACCACATAGGTAAAATTACCCTCAAAGAGCGTGGTGTTGACAATAATTCGAATGACAGCAGAGGCTGACTAAATTCAAAAGTCAGCAGCGCTGGACTTCAGTATTGAAGATGTAAAAAGAAAAATCCAAGGATCTCATATATTTAAGAAGCGACCCACACCAATATCTAGATGATAAGAGTAACGCCAAAAGTAGATGAAGATCTCAAATTTTAGGTATTTTTTAGAAACTCAAGGACCCGTCTAACTGGGGAGGTAATGGTGTCTCCTCAGTTTTCTGGGGGTATCATAACCTCATAACCACTTGAGAAGGAGAGTAGTCCTCTCAGATGGATTAATTGACGCTCAACGCGTTTCCCTACCAGGGTAGATAGTAGTTCATCAGGAGCGGTTAAATGAGTTTTTAGTCAATTAGAGTTGACAGTATCATCAAAGATATTTTGCCATACTGATATCTTTTGGCAAAAAGAGAGAATATAGTCTCAAAAAGTGCCACAGTGGTAATCTGAGACACAACAGAGTTAGGTAGCCTCTGTCAGCTATCGTTGGTGTGATAGTATAAAAGAGCTCACAGGTAGAATGTAGAACACAGGTTCAGAAAGGATAATATAACCTTAGTATATATTGTCCATGGACTAGTGAGAGATAGTAGATGACAGAATGAATGAAAATTGGCATCAGGGATATCAATTGAGATGATAATTGATTCCCAAGCTCTATGTAGAGGTAGAGTAGTTTTCAGATCAAGATCTATCAGTGCCTAGATAAATTAAGTGACAGTCATCCTCTAAAGGGAATAAATCCCAGCCATTATTAGAGCAACTAGATCCCATTCATTCAAAGTTAGTCAAACATGAACAGCATAATAGCGGGAGCAGAACGATATCTTTGCTACCCAGCTAGGAGAGCTAACTATCACACACATCCATTCAAAATAAAAAAATGGTAGAGCCTAGAACTCTGATGGTGAGTTCAGGGAGAAAAAGTAAGTGAACCCTTAAATTTAATAACTTGTAGATCCCCTTTAGCAGTGATTACCTCTAGTGTTGAGCTAACCAAATAAATGTATGCACTATATAAATAAAAGTGATTATTGCAATAAAGAAGCAACCCACACAAACTCAGGAGGAGGCAGGAGAAGGAAAAAGAGGCATGGTGGCACAGAGGTTAGCACTGTTGCCTTGCATCCCTGGAGTCTTAGTTTCACATAAGACCATGGAAAATCTTTGTATGGAGTTTTCATGCTCTCCTTATATTCATGTAGGCTTCTTATTCATTATGATAATCAGCTTTATTTATATAGCACATATATTAATTAAGAAGATGGAGGAGAAGGAGGTGAATGAGAAGGAGAGGAGAAGGTGAATGAGAAGAAGGAGAAGAGAAGAAGGTGAATGAGAAGAAGGAGAAGAGAAGAATGAAAGTGAAGGGGAAGAAGGAGGAGAAGAAGGAGGTTTATGGCTTAGTGTTCTACACCAGTTTTAAGGGTATTGGTGAAGTTCTGGTTAGATTCAAACTAATTTGGACTAAATCAAACTCTTTGCTGAACTTTGACGAACTGGTTGAACAGAACTTTTCAAAAGTTCACTGAAAAGTAATCACCTCCACCAAATGTTTCCTGTAGTAGCAAATACAGCATTTTGCTGTTTTTTCTCGCCCAGGTTTCCCCATGGAGCCTTCGATTTATCACATCGCAATGTACAAACTTGTGATGTACATGCGATACAATGCATTTTTAATATTAGGAACTCCTGTTGTAGTCTATCGAGTGAGAAAAATGCAGGCTTCAGCGATGCAATGTGAGATTATTTTGCAGAAAAAAGCATCGCTGATGCTCAAACCTCACATGAGCTGTGTGAACTTAGCCTAAGATTGTTGCATTTTCTGTTGCTACTACAGAGGGGTGTGTGTTAGGTTATGCTGCTGAAGTTTGTTGTTCTACAGGGTTTCAGGAGCACACCTGCACAGGTGAGGGATAATTTGGCTGCGGGATGTGGTTAGCTCTGTGCAGCCAATCCCTAGGGCCTGGGTGTATATATTTTCCTACCCCTCTGTTAGAGGAAGCTGATATCTCCTTTGTCTGGTGTTTGTCAGTCTTCTTGGTTTGCGTATGTGTCATGTCTCTCTGCAGCTTGCTGTGTGAGTAGTGTCTTGTCATCTTGCTTTGCAGCTTGCTGTGTGTTCTGATGTGTTTGGGTTCCAGGCTGTGTGAACTGTGTCCTGTGCTGCCTGATCTTGTGTCTTGCTAGTGAAGGGACTGCAAGACACGAGGAGCCTTGTAGCGGCCTTGTCGCTTAAGTTCATTGGCCAATGAACAAACTAACCCCTCATTTGTATATTCAGTGTTATCATCTGCTTTAGTGTGCAAGGTTGTGTGGTAAGTGTGCTTGTGCATTGGCTTTGTCTGTACTTGTCCTGGTTCCGTGTACCACCTATTCCGTGAGAGCCAGGGCCGAGGTTACAGCGTGGGGCTGCCTTTATTCAGGCGATTGCTTCGCTTGTTAGGCAGGGCCTCACCATCTTCCCTTCAGCACAGAGTCAGCTTCCCCTTCCATATCTTGTGTTCCAGTTCTGTAATTTTCCCCTCAGTCTGTTGGTATGTCAGTTGTCCTAAATCTCTGTCCCTTCTTCCCGTTCATGTGGGCCTGGTGCTTAGTTGCACACACGAATGTAACACAAAGCACCCCTTTTGTAACTAGGGGCATTATGTTTTATGCCTTATGTTGTTATGCTTGTGTTGTATGTTGATATGCTTTATGTCATTGCATGCGGTTTGGAGCGAATTCCACAGTATTTACCCGCAAATGGTTTGGACACCTGCTGTTCCTCCCCTCCTGGCGTTCTGGACTGGTGCACCCAGTTGTGTGTGGTACGGTGACTGCACAGGTGTATTTGACTTGCAGGTTTCTCCCTCCCCTTGGCAGGTGGGGCCTCCAAACATCTGATTTCTTGTGTGTGATGCAAGCTAGGTGATGCCGACCACGATTTTTCCTTCCCTTGTAAGATGGGTGTGGTGGCTCCATACAGTTTCAGTGGCATGCATGACGTCTGAGTGGTGTTCCGGCAAGCGCATTCTGTAGGAACGCGATGCCGGTTTTGCATCCATTTTGCGTCGATGTGCGCCCAGCAGACATAATCAAGGACAAGTCTTTACCATTGCTGCAGAGCTCTGTGCGCTATGTACCTGAGTCCTTTTTATCCCTTCGCCTGCTGGCTGGAGTCTCCATCAGGCCCGTATGGATAAGTCCTGTGCACTCAATGTCAGCATGGTGGGTTGACATTTTTCCCCTCTGGACTGGTGCACTTTGCCTTGCAGGCTACTGTGACTGCGGCCGATAGTGTATGGTGCAGTACTTTTTTTTAGATGGACTATTCTTTACTCCATCCCATTTTTTTTCAGCTTTGCCATTTGTGTCAGGGTCTTTGTAAATAATGTACACATGGGTGGTTTGGAGAAGTTGCATACATTTTTTTATGCCTTAAGAGTCCAGAGACCCTTTTTTTTAAAGGGGAGGTACTGTAAGGTTGTGGTGCTGGAGTTTGTTGTTCTACAGGGTTCCAGGAGCACACCTGCACGGGTGAGGGATAATTTAGCTGCTGGGTGTGGTTAGCTTAGGTCAGCCAATCCCTGGGGTCTGGATGTATATATAATCCTGCCCCTCTGTTAGAGGAACTTGGTATCTCCTCTGTCTGGTGTTTGTCAGTCTTGTTGGTTATTTTTGTATGTGTCTTGTCTCTCTGCAGCTTGCTGTGTGAGTAGTGTCTTGTCATCTTGCTTGGCAGATTGCTGTGTGTTCTGTTGTGTTTGGGTTCCAGGCTGTGTGAACTGTATCCTGCGCTGCCTGATCTTGTGTCTTGCTAGTGTAGGGACGACAAGACACGAAGAGCCTTGTAGCAGCCTTGTGGCTTAAGTTCATTGGCCAATGCACCAACTAATCCCTCATTTTTATATTCAGCATTATCATCTGCTTTAGCGTGCAAGGTTGTTTGGTAAGTGTGTTTGTGCATGTGGTTTTCCGTACTTGACCTGGTTCTGTGTACCACCTATTCTGAGAGAGCCAGGGCCAAAGTTGCAGCGTGGGGCTGCCTTTATTGAGGCGATCGCTCCGCTTGTTTGGTAGGGCCTCGCCATCTTCCGTTCAGCACAGGGTCAGTTTCCCCTTCCGTATCTTGTGCTCCAGTTCTGTCGTTTTCCTCTCAGTCTGTCGGTATGTCAGTTGTCCTAAATCTCTGTCCCTCAGTCACACTCGTGTGAGCCTAGTGCTTATTTGCTCACATGAACGTAACAGTGTGCTTCTGAGTAGTGTTTTCCTGACAGTGCAGATGGAGTCCACTTGTGGTGTTTGATCTATGTCCTCTCTGTCTGGTATAAATGGATTTGAAGAGAGTCATGCACGAATCAGAGGTGAGATTTCAGACTGAACTGACATCTAATCAGGCGTTAGGGCTCTAAGGGAAGAAGACAGGAGATGGTTGGAGGTGAGAAGATGACAGTTGGGAGTAGTAAGGAAACCCAATTGTAACAAATGTGATCAAAGCTATTAAAGAAAGAAAGTAATTTCTTCATCTGCAACGTCAGTGTCTTCATCTTTTTCATCTGGGAACCACTGCTAATATGCTCATCTCTACTGACACCGGTCGTTCTTTGAGGCACTGATGGTTATTTTATCAAGTGCAGAATCAGGAGAGAAAGATACCATGTAGAACCAGAATCCAAAGCACAGCAAAGCAATTGCAGATGTTACAGGTGGATTCCTCTCTACTGTATATGCTTGGATGAGTCTTGGCTTCTAGTCCACTGGACGGAGAATTGCTAACACTGCTCCACACACTGAGGATAGAAGCTTACAGTTACCGATCTGCTGGACAAAGACTGTTATTGCTGTTATAACCCCAGTATTTGTACTAGAGCCATAAGAAGGTGTTATAGCTGCTATTGAAAGAAAAAGTTTAATATGCATCAGCATGGCCCCCTTTCTCTGACAGGCATGGAGATAGCCTTAGTCAGAGCTCATGGGGTCCAACTCCAATGAATGGTCCAAAGCTGAGGATAGGGCAATGCCGGACCACCAGGCCTGCTCTCAGAACCCCAGGTAGGCTCATCTCTCAAGGGCAACCATGCTCATATTGACCCAGAGTAGGAGGTACCGTTACAGAACTGATGGCCACCCTCTGTGTGGAGACCTGCAAAATATATTGGATAAGGTGAATGTTGATTGTTGTAATCTCCAGTTTAGCCATTGTCCAGGAACATCAGCGCGCAGCAAACATGTTTGAATCGGCCTTTGATTCTGAGGATATCTATACTATATCATGACTTTAAACAGTATAGTTCAATATGTCTAGCGGGCTCCCAACTACTATTCTTGTACTTTCTGAAACAAATCTTAAAGTCAAATCTACAGACTATGAACAAAAAGAATATTTTAAAGGTAATAAGAGAATATGTAAATCTGGGAAGAGTAGAGAGTGGTTTTACAGTAGAGTTGTATCATTTTTTAGAGAATGTTGTTCCACACAGTTCGTTAAGGACTTTGAAGAGTGCTGAAGTGGATGTGCAGCATAAAATATGCTTGAAATAAGCATGAATGAGTAAAATTAGAGAGCATATGTTAATCCAAAGAAAAAAAGACTACCGGTAGTGCCATGCCTCTACAGGAGGACAGCTGTTATTGCAATTGCTGAATGAAGCTCACTGTAGCTGTGATGCAAGGATAAGCAAGGTAAATATATGTAATGAATAAGTTTATTTGTTTACTCTGAAATTATTAACTAACTATCTTGCAATTTTGAGTATTTTTGTATTTCACGGAGTAACATTTACTTGTCATAAATTGCGTAATAGAAACACACTTTAGTAATCGTACACATCTAATATCTGAATAAAATTGCACAACTGTTAGTCTTAGTGCATAGTTTGATCAAAACATGTGGCTCCATCCGTCACATCCAGGTAACCGTTGCTTTTAGACAGGTTCTTTATTTTAACAGACTCTTCTCCTTGGGCCTAAACCTCCAAATGGATTTAGGAAGTACTACCAATCTAAAAAAGAGAGCCCCATAACGTGCAGGAACAAACCAATCAAATTTATATTGCATCATCTGTACTATCTCCAATAACACTATGCAACACAATTTTTGTAACAGAAAAGCAGATAGGCGGCTCATAGTAACTTTAGTGTGCTGAATTCAAATATGATATCTGGGTTTTTTTTGCCATGTAAGGTTTTCCAATTATGGGGAATAATGTAATCCAATTGCCATTGCATTGTAATTTTTAGATTTATACCTGTACAATTAATCCAGTAAGCTCACCATTATTCTCGCTGACTGAACACTATAAGGGCTTATTCAGACGTCTGTATATCAGCTGGGTTTTCACGCCTGGCCGATATACGCTGTCCCTCTCTGCAGTGGGAGGAGGCAGGACGGGAGCAGTGCACTAAGCTCCGGTGCCCTCTTTGCCCTCTTTTCGCCTCCTCTCCGGCCGTCTGGGTTACCGTGTGATAACCCAGTTGATATACGGACGTCTGAATAAGCCCTATATGAGATTTTCCAATCATTGCATTCTTTTTTTCTTTACATTAATTTATATTTTACACAACGTTTTAACTTTTTTTGGAATTGGGGTTGTAAAGAGCATACTTATGAATGCAATTAAGCAAAGTCCTAATAGTCAAATTGGAGTTATTTTTCTTTTCTACATGGCATTGGTATATTACAATGAATATGAATCATACAATATGCAGCTTTTCCACAAAGTGTGTATAACAGTGTGCTTCATATTAAACATGTATGACTTGTCTGATGTACCACAGAGGCTACATCCACAGTGTGTAGGATATTTCCTAGCATGTAGAATTTTTAACTATATCTCTTCCCAGTTGCACAGCTTAGGGAGAAAATTATGTTGTGTAGCTAGAAGCTGTGCATACTCAGCACAAAATGTGTGCATCTGTAACATTCATACGGAAGAGAATGCATTAATAAATTATACTGCAACATTGTCACTGCCAACAGTGTTGGTTGTTTATTTATTGATCCAATCTGATGCTTGGGAGGTGGCACAGCGTGCCTGGATAATGCCCGGCAGGCAACTTCTTCTCAGAGATAGTAATGAGCTATATATTGGTGGTAAATTGTTACAAATGCAGATGTCTCAGCCATTGCTTGTCCAAGTTCCCTATTGGGAAGAGTGTTAGCCTTATCCTATGTGCAGGTGTTCTCACTGGGTGTTTGTGTGCCAATAAATGCTTGAATCCTATGGGGGTGATGTACTTTGCAATATATGTTGATTAGAGCTGCTATAAAAAGAGGAACTCACTCTAAATGACTTGAGGGACCATGTATTATATGGTTGGTAACTCATTTAAGTGGTCAGTATGTGACATTACCGCCATAGTGGCCACATTGAGCTTACCCTGGTAATAATCTCTGATTCAGCTTGTTGAACCCTCAGGTCCAGGCAATCCCGCTGATCAGCTGCTTGAAGAGCCTGCATAGCTCAAGTGAGTGCTGCAGCCTCTTCATTGTATATCAAGCATGGGGCTAAACAGTCCATTTTGTAACAGTGGTGCCTTATATTGCAGCTCGATCACATTCACTTGAACGTGATCATTGGACGTGGCGTCATAGGCTGCAACACTCACTTCAGTGCCCCAGCTCCTTCAAACAGCCGATCGGAGGAGGGCTTTTGGGAGTCGACCTCCTGTTCATCTATCTAATGTTGATGACCAATGATAAGGATAGGCTATCAATATTTTAGTCCTGAAAAAAAAACCTTCAATGGGCTGCTAATAGTACAGGCTGTTACATTGCAATAGGGACTTGAAAGCAGAGGCATGTACACACCATAAAGTCATATCATGAGGCTGCTATGGGTTCCTTGTAGAGAGGGGACCCACTTCTGGTTGGTCTGATTCCCTGAGTTACTATATGGCAAGATGCTGTGCAAAACTCCCTTCTCTGCAAGTTATCAAACACTGGAGTGGAGCACAAGCATAGCTCTACGTTTAGGAGGTTCAGAAGCTGTGATCTCAACAGGGCTCTTGAGTCTGAGGAGGCCAAAAAGGTCCCTTCAACTCATATAAGGAAACCAATAACCAAAATACCAGTTTGAGGTTTCTTGTGTACAACACTGTCTGTAAAAATAACATTTGCAGAATATACAGTAGGTCGGCTACAAATAGTGTCAACAGTCACGGCCACCAGCTGGTCTTACAGCCAAAATCTGCTGCAGGCCTCCCGCATATGGAATCTGACCAGGTTGTGTGAGTCCGGCCTAAGTCAGTTTCATAGTCTTCGTAATGCTGTTAAATGCACCTACCACAGGACCTACCTGTAGGGGGCACAGTAATTCCTGTCAGAGTTAGGAATGATGATCACATAGTTATAGTAGAGGAGGTCACAGCTCATCCTCCTTACTATGTATTTATAGTCTGTAGAATATATAGGTGAATATTGAAGGTACTGATAATTAAACTGTCCCTCCTGCAGGAAGAAATGATATAGCCACTGGTATAGCTATTCTGATGCATCATGTGATAGATGTGAAAGTGAAACTAAAATCTCCCAATTTTAAGATCTTGCCTGATAAATATAGGACAGAAGTTTGCACTGCGGAGAAGAGACCTCCAGAGTGTTACAGGCAATTAAAGGGGTTGTCTCACGCCGAAACGGGTTTTGTTTTTTTTCAATAGGCCCCCCGGTCGGCGCGAGACAAACACAAGGGATAGGTTAAAAAAAAAAAACGTTTAGTACTTACCCGAATCCCCGCTCTGCGGCGACTTCTTACTTACCTTACCAAGATTGCCGCCGGGATCTTCACCCACGTTGCACCGCGGGTCTTCTCCCATGGTGCACCGTGGGCTCTGTGCGGTCCATTGCCGATTCCAGCCTCCTGAGTGGCTGGAATCGGCACACGTGACGGGGCGGAGCTACGA
The DNA here is from genome assembly GCF_035609145.1 of Eleutherodactylus coqui. Classification (NCBI taxonomy): domain Eukaryota; kingdom Metazoa; phylum Chordata; class Amphibia; order Anura; family Eleutherodactylidae; genus Eleutherodactylus; species Eleutherodactylus coqui. The sequence goes on along the minus strand of NC_089839.1, from coordinate 180,898,340 downwards.
GGACCAACTCTCCGGCACGAGCGGCCCCATTCACCACGGAGAAGACCACACAGTGCAAGCGCATCTAAAATCGCCAGAAGACAGCGAATTTAGACGGATCCATGGCGACGGGGACGCTAGCAATGGAGCAGGTAAGTGAATAACTTCTGTATGGCTCATAATTAATGCACGATGTACATTACAAAGTGCATTAATATGGCCATACAGAAGTATATAACCCCACTTGATTTCATGAGACAGCCCCTTTAAGTGAGGGGACAGGGATGGAAAAATGTGTTTTTTTCCGGAGTGGCCCTTTAACATTCTTATAACTGGAGGTCTACTTTAAGGCGATTTTGCTTCATGGCATATCACCCCCAACCCCATTTACATGAGTGATGTCGTCCATGGACCTTGCTCTCCTCCATATACCTCATTCTCTCACATACTCAAATAGAGTTCCAAAAAGTCGGGATGAAGTTCACAGTACACTAACAGCTTGATTTCTCAAGCAGAAAATATTTTCTTTCCTTTGTTCAAATGCCAGTCTGCAATAGCTTTCATGCCAGATATTTCATTAGAAATAAATCACTTTGAGTAAGCAATGTGTTTTCTTCAGCTTCTGTACTGGAACAAACTTCGGGAGAAGATTTGCCTTTATTCCCCAGACAACCCCATGAGCAAGTTACTTATACAATGAATTGCTAGTGCTTGAATTGTATCTGTTCTGCCCAGTATAAATCTGACTATAGTAACCTTGTACAACAATGGAAACGGCAGAAGATTGTTATATGCACAGCGGGCATTGTCTCCCTAAATGAAATCCCTTCCGAGGTTGCTAAGAAGCCCTTCACTGGATAGAGCAGTCTACGACACAAGACTCTTCAAAGATCCCTTTTGTATTAATTTAATTTGCTTGATATACAGAAAGCAGATGTTCATCATAAATAAATCCGCATGCTTTTTATTACCTCCCCCTTGAATCTGCAATATGTGGCATTTCTCAAGCTACTTAGAACATTTTTAGTTTAGTGCTCGTTCAGCTTATGTCTTCTAAGGCACAATTTTTCTTGTGGCATTAGCTATTCCCCGCTGTTTCACATTTACAAAGGGTTAGTTAAAGATCACAAATACATGAACTGGAAAAAAATAGGATTTTAAGTCTTTCAGAATGTGATATCTATCAGCAAAGACGAGGATTTGTAGAAAGGCCACATAACCGCTGGTATGGAGAGACGGGATTGCAGAGTAGCCTCTGGATTGTTTGCTGTACATTATTCATTTGCAGATTATTTATAAGGGCTATCTGCACTGCCCTATTGATCTTTACTCCAATCTTTCCACTCAGTAAATAGATTTTACATAGAAATGAATGTAGCAAAACTAAACCTGTCATTGAAGTCTTTTGGTGAAAACTCAAGGAGGTATGTGAGGGTGATGAGCATAGACAGCCTTGTATAGACAGCCTCTCTTTTAAGCCCCGCTGCTTCTGATCTGAGACCTGTCCAAAAGGGTGAGAGCAGAAACTGGCCAAGTACCAAGTCAGTATGGTGCTTGCCAGCACCAGTAATAAGAACACTTACAGTGCTATGTGAAGACCCCATCACCGGACAAGTAACACGGCTGGGATGGGGAAGAGCAGGTAGGCTCAGAGATGCACAAAATGTTGGTGAAAGAGCACTGGTAAGCTTTGCAGAAGAAAGCTGTAGCCTATTCTGAGATTAGTGGCAACATGACTAGCTTGTCACTGCTTTGAAAAGCAGCACCTTGAAGTAAGAAAGTGAAAAGGGCTAAGCCCCCATTCTTGGTGCAGCCAAGCTCCGTATAAAAAGACAATGCAATGTAGTAGGTAAATTATTGAGTAGCAGTGACTGTTGAAGGGCCAACAGCCACAGGGAGAGGAGCCATCTACAGAGGATGTGGTGGTGGCCACTGTATGTGGCAAGCAGGGTTTGCAGTGCTGTCTTTAGGCTGGGGAGCAACACAAAAGGAGCAAGGACCAAAGGCCCGAAGACCAGGGGCTAAAGAGAGCTGCAATAAAGAGGTCCTGATGACCAGGGGCCAAAGATGTGATGATCCACGAAAGAAAGCTTGGAGCTATGTAGCCATGTTGTAAGTGAGGTCGGCCTCTATAAAAGCTGAATGCTGTGCACACTAGCAGTAATTTTCTAAGAACAAAGCAGGCCTGCTAGCAGTGTAGCATTACAAACAATATTATTTGGAGACATTGTAATTGTGAGACGCCTCAGATGGTTAACAGCAAACTGTGTCTGTGACAAAAAAAATTACAGAATAAAATGCAAATATATTACAGAAAGGAAACAACCTATTGCTCACGTCAACCTAACCTGTTGCTATAATCACTCTGTAATGTGAGACTATACAAATTATATATTTAAACGTTTGAAACAAAATGGCCAATATATTGCTGTTCTTTGTTTTAGTGTAAATATAATAATTTTAAAAATAAATAACTATAAATTAAAAATAACCTTTCTTTTTTTTACATTTTGCACATATTACCCCTTATAAAACAAAAAAGAGAAAAACAGAAAAAAATACAAGAAAACGGTATTAAAAAATACAGTGCCACAAAAAAATGCAGCAAAAATAATTTTGGCAGCCCAAGAAAAAGATAGAGCCATAAAACCACCACACGCATAAAATCACTAGTGTCTAGTCCTTTAGGGCCAAAACACCCTGGTCTATAGCGAGGTATTTGGCCTTTGAACAACCTATGACCTATCCTCTGGATAGGCTATCAGTAGTTGATCAACAGGGATCCGCCGCTCAGGATCCCCATCCGTCAGCTGATTGATCCTGTCGGTTATGAGGAGCAGGTAGTAAAATAGAAGTGTGGCGCTCCCATTGATTGGGAGTAAAGCCACTGCTTTGCCTTCTTGCGCTGACCACTGATGACGATGTCTGGCACTGCACTGATAGCAGGCCAGACGATCAGCTGATGGACGGGGATCCTGAACAGCAGATTCTCTTCAATCAGCTGCTGCAGCCTTAGCCTCTGAACAAAAGATAACTTGTTTTGTGAAACAACCCCTTTAAATGGTTTGTACCAGAATTACAAGTTATCCCCTATCGACAGGATAAGATTCCAGACGATCTTGAGGACAGGGGACCCATGCCCTCCTCTTCCTGTCACTGCGGGGTTGTTCCTTTCCCTACAGCAACGTCAGAATGAATGGAACACTGCCTGAGCATGCGCAGTCTACACTCCATTCATTTCAATGCGGCTTAGCTAAATACCTGAGCGCTTGCCACTCGGATATCTCCAGTAGTCACATTGAAAATGAATGGAGCTGCAGCACGCTCCATACAGCTGTCTCCTCACTGTAGAGCCTGCAGTTAGGGTAATGGTGGAAACAGGTTCCCAGTCTCAGTCGTTGGAGGTCTCAGCAGTGAGACCCCCACCATTCAGCAAGTTATCCCCTATCCTGTAGGCAGGGGATATCTTGTGCTTCTGGTACAACCCCTTTAAGGCTAGGGCTGGTTGCAGTGAATACAATAGGAGTGAGTTGTGAGGGTGGATATATCATCCCTTTCCTGAGGGGGAAAAAAGTGTATTTGGTTTAGGTATACATTGTGGGTAAAGTGTCAAGATGGTGTTCCCACTAGAGCTTTTACTATTAACATTTTGCTATGCAACTGATCTAAAATGATTGAAAGACTGATGCCAATTTTTTACATTCTTTTCCAATCCATCACCTACCAATGTCAATAAACACAAAAGAAAAACAATAGCAATGATACTACTCATGTAGACTGATGTGACTTTTGACATATAAATCAATAGGATCCATCGAATGATCCATCATTAACCGAAAAAGGCAACTTTGCTTTATTTTGCTATAAATGAAAGACTTCTTTAAAAATACTTTTTTATATATATCTTCTCTAGGAGAGACTTATTGAATATATACCGATTAATTTCAGAAATAAATTAATACAATATCTGCATCCAATGTGTGAATGTGTATTGAATCCCGCTAGCTTTTAGCCATTAGTTTGGGATTTATGTTTCCATTCACGTTATAAGATAGTTTATGTGATACCAATCAGTATGTAGGAAACTTTCACATAATGTATCTGAATTTCTGTTTCGAATCAATTTTTTCTTTCCTCACTGAGTAAAAAGTAATTCTATAGAACCTTATTATGAATTACTTTTGGAAGTTGGAAAGATTTCACATATCAGAAAAATAAAATAACATAGATAGAATCTGGGGAAAGTTAGAACGCTGCACCCTATGAATGCTTTGTTATAATGACTCCAATCTAACAATGGCCAATGCATGGAGCCACCAGTCTGAAGCTATAAAGCTCCAGACCCTACAGTGTATGACTATAACTGCTAAATGCATCATACACACTCACGGGCAAGGTCAATTGAAGGCAGTATATAAATTGGGAGGAGGCACAAATTAGATATTAGAAAAAAACTTTCTGACAGTGAAGGTGATCAATGAGTTGAACAGGTTACCACGGGAGGTGGTGAGTTCTCCTTCAACACATGTGTTCAAACAAAGGCTGGACAAATATCTGTCTGGGATGATTTAGTGATCCTGCACTGAACAGGGGGTTGGACCAGATGACCCTGGAGGTCCCTTCCAACTCTACCATTCTATGAAATTGATTATGAAGTGGTATAATTTGCAGATATATAGCTATATTTATGTGTATTAAAAACGAAGGCACCAAATAATGTACAATGGGCAGGGAATAAATTACCACTAATCTATGAGGGTTAAGAAAATCCCACACATTTCACCACCTATTGTGGCTTCCTCAGCGATGCTGATAACTCCTAAAGGCGGCTTCAGACGAGTGTACTCGCAAATACGCACAATTCAGCTCAATGTATGTGTGCAATAAACGAAGTTGATTTGTGCGTGTTTCTATGCATAGTACTGTACATTTTTGGAGAAGGCAGGGCATGTTCATATGTGTGCTCAATACCCCACCCTGACTCCCATCTTGATTTAAAAGGCTATTTAGCCTAACAATGTTTTTTTCTCCACTGTTTTGTGCAGCGTTTCACGCATCCCCTTGTCTATTGCGTGTGCATTTGCACACTTTACATAGACTTCTATACACAAATGCATTCAAAAAAAGAACAGATCCTATTTTTTTGCACACAATCAAAATGCGTGCCACAAAAAAATCATTATTGTGAAAGAATCCATTAATATCAATGGGTTAGATTCTCTGCGTATTGCACGCATATACTTTGTGCATGCAAAAACATGCGCAAATACGTCAGTCTGTAGTCTCCCGATGGTGCACATTTTAAAGATACAAATAAATGGGGAAATAGTAAAATGAGGCATCCTGCTGTATCTATTGGGCCAGCACCAGATATTCACGTATGTGCGCACTAATTCAGTTGCAATTTAGAGTTAAACGTTCTTTTGGCAAATATATCCCAGTGTATACAGCAAAAAATGTTTGCATTGGTGAATATACACTCAGGTGCGATGTAGAAATACTTATTTAATTAAAAAAGATCCAGAAGTATACCATGTCTATTCAAGCAAATACCAGGATGGATGTAGCTTAGTGGATACAGCAAAGGGGCACATTGTCCCTATACAAAAATGGTGCCCGTTATCAAGATACTGAGAGCTGGAGGGCCCAAACAATTCTATGAGCAATACATGCCATACAGACTGCTATTGATACAATAACTATTTGGGGAGTTTTCTTTTATGAAGCTAATGTTCACACATCATAATATTATATATAAGAATTCTAGAACAGATAGAAATAGCATGGAATTTTAACAGCAGCAGTCAATAAGGCCTCTTTCACATGGGCGAAAGCGATATCGCTGCAAGAAAAACGCAGCACTATTGCAGCCTTGTTCTGTGCGATATCACTGCATTTTCTCACGTCGATACTGCAATTTTGTGGTACTACAACATTGCATGACTTTGTAGCGCTCTTTTGCGGGCATTTTTTGGGGGGGCTTGAAATATAAGCCATACTCTAAAAATAAGACCTGGCTGCATTAAAAAAATACATCACCTAACAGGTACTGTTCGCTCCGCCTCACTTCTTCTCCCAAAGCTCCAGCACACTTTTCTGTAGTCTTCAGCCAGCGCTTCCTGGTCAGGGGGTTCAAAAATCCCACCCCCAGGAAACGCTGGCTCTGATTGGCTGAGCCACAGTGCTCGAGAACCAATCACTGCAGAGCTATATGAACCAATCACAGCCATTCATTGCGATGGCTGTGATTGATTCTCAGTTTTCTAACAACTGGTCTGGTCAGGCTACTGCTATGCTGTGTTCTATAGACTGTGTACAGAGAATTGCAATTCTGCTCTGCAACGGTCTGTGACACACACACTCAGACAACACATCCTCATGTAGGGCAGCACAGAGGAGATGTGTGTAAATAACAGTAAAACACTTGCCATTAGCTGTAAACACGTTCATGTGAGTCTCTCCTTCTGTCCTTCCTCCTGCCCTCTCCCCTCAGTTTGCACAGAATTCACTGGGTAGGATGACATATCCCTCTCCTATGCTTCCTGTTATCTAGCCTTACTCAACTAACACCATTTGACAACAGGTAGTGGACAGCAAGTTAGTAAGTATTTTTTAGCACAAAAACGTCATGTTAGGTTAAAAAAAAAAAAGTTAATTGCAGTTTTGCTAGCTATAACACTGGCTATTATATAAGCATAAGATTCTGCAAAGTTAGTGATAATTTAATGAAACTATTTACTTTAAAGATCTACCATCCTTGAACATTGGAAGAAAATTAAAGATGGCGACTATAGGGAGGATTCTAGCTATTGTTCTCAAATGAGCGCTTGGCTAACAGCTATTGAAGGTGTACGGTCGCCTTAACACTCTAGATATAACCGGAGGGACTCACTATTTGATCATTTGCTACAAACAGAACTTGATAACTGTGGTTGGAGAACCATTAAGAAGTTTATTCATCTCTGTTCACTGCTAAAGCTACAAAACTCATAAGAGCTTACTGTATGAATAAGGCCTAAGAGATATCTAAGATTACTTGCGGGAAGTTTGATATTTGTAGTAAAACATGTCCCTGTACAATTACCACTCAGATATCTTACATATTTGTAAATTATATTGACTCCATTAAATATAATACCGCTTTTATTTTAGATTTAGCATTTCATATGTTAAGATTATTTTCCACTTCATGTGATAAACTGTGTGAAGAACAAATAAATGAGGCAATGCTAAATAGGAACATCTCTTCTCTCCTTGTAATGCGTTTGCAGCTCAGATTTTTTATTTTTAGATGCAGAATCGGCTTGCTTGCCAGAGGCATTATATATGCCGCAGCTTAATATTATCGATGCTTCATTTTTTAATTGCGATGCCTATGTTAGTTTCGTGCAGTAAATTAGCTTAATTAATCAATTTATGTTAATTATGTGTTACAAACAGGGTGCTCATTTGCATACCAGGGAAATGAATAAAATATATCAACCTTAAACCACAGGTGGGGTAAACCTATTGTCTTTCACAGAAACAAAAACAAAAAAAAAAGGCTGATAATGATTTGAGATTGAAAATATGCATTGTTTTGGGGATAGTTGAAGGTAACACAATGCGATGAAGAAGGATTTTTTTTAAATCTACCATCAAAGGACTCTTTTATAAGGATGGTTTCAGACAGCCACAACGATACTGCATTGCAACCATCAGATCTATAATCCTCGTCAGCTGCTCTATCTTCAGGTATTCCTCCAGATCTGTAATCTTCGACAGCATCCCTACCTTTAGGTATTCCTCCTGATCTGTAATCCTCGTCAGCAACTCTACCTTCAGGTATTTCTCCTGATCTGTAATCCTTGTTAGCTGCTCTACCTTCAAGTATTCCTCCTGACCTGTAATCCTCGTCAGCAGCTTTACCTTCAGGTATTCCTCCAGATCTATAATCCTCATCAGCAACTCTACATTCAGGTATTCCTCCAGATCTGTAATCCTCGACAGCATCCCTACATTTAGGTATTCCTCCTGATCTGTAATCCTCGTCAGCAACTTTACCTTCAGGTATTTCTCCTGATCTGTAATCCTCGACAGCATCTCTACATTTAGGTATTCCTCCTGATCTTTAATTCTCATCAGCAGCTCTACCTTCAGGTATTCCTCCTGATCTGTAATCTTCGTCAGCAGCAATACATTCACGTATTCCTCCCGATCTGTAATCCTTGTCAGCAACTCTACCTTCAGGTATTTCTCCTGATCTGTAATCCTCGTCAGCAGCTCTACCTTCAGGTATTCCTCCTGATCTGTAATCCTCGACAGCATCTCTACATTTAGGTATTCCTCCTGATCTGTAATCCTCGTCAGCAACTCAACCTTCAAGTATTCCTCCTGATCTGTAATCCTCGTCAGCATCTCTACATTTAGGTATTCCTCCTGATCTGTAATCCTCGTCAGCAACTCAACCTTCAAGTATTCCTCCTGATCTGTTATCCTCACCAGCAGCTGTACCTTTAGGTATTCCTCCGGATCTGTAATCCTCATCAGCAGCTCTACCTTCAAGTATTCCTCCTGATCTGTGTAGTCGCCCAGAGTTGTAAAGGCCCCGCCATAATGTTCTATGTCTGTCTCGTGCCAATGTCTTGTCAGTGGCATGCACCAGGTTTATGTGTATTGCATGGCTGCAGGATTGAAAGTGTTAATGTCTGGAATGTGCTGTCCTGTCTGAGAAATGTATTGTTTCGTGTGAGTCAATTGTGGTCACGTGATGTTGTTTCATACATGTTTTTATTGAATGCAACGTAAGAGAGTGGTGTGTGAGTCTGGACGCGGGAGTGATCCTGAAAGGAGCAAGTCAGCAAGTCGGTCTGTGTGTTAGACATGGAGGAGGCCGAGCAACTTCCCCATGCTCAGTCTCGCCCCATTCGACCCAGGAGGCTTCGGTGCTTCTGCTGAACACTGAAAGAAGGATCAACTGCTAGACAGTGAGAAGAAGAGAGAGAGAGTGTTTGCCAGTAGAGAGAGAGTGTGTTTGCAGGGAAAGGAAGTTCGCAGATAACTTGGACTGCGAATGATCCGAATACTCCAAGAATCCTCCCTGCTACACCACTACAATTCATTGCTGTAAAAAAGACTTTTTAATTGGTTTTGAGTACAGAAGTGTTCAGTAAATGAACAGAATCGACTGTTCCTGGTTCTTGTTCGGAACGTTGCCCTGGGTGTGGACTACTTTATTACATCTGGAGATCTGCTGCACAAGTGACAATTGGACCCAAGGTAACCCCCGGTTAAAACCCCCTTGATTTCCCCCAGCAGTAACGTGGTCGGGTCCCAAGCTAACCCCTGGGGAGGAGATGGTAGAGTCTTTTTCTACCCCACTGTCTCTTCAGCTGTGGGCCCACTCTTCGAACACTGCATCTGTAATCCATTTCAGCAGCTCCACTTTCAGGTATTCCTACTGATCGGTAATCATCAGCAGCAGATCTACTTTCTGGTATTCCTCCAGATCTGTAATCCTCGGCAGCAACTCTACCTTCAGGTATTCCTAACGATCTGTAATCCTCATCAGCAACTCTACCCTTCAAGAGTTCCTACTGATCTGTAATCTTCGTCAGCAACTGTACCTTCAGGTATTTCTCTTGATCTCTCCCCCAATGCACATGAACGTTCTGATCCTGCCCCATACACATGCACAGTCATCCTAAATGGACCTAGTATTTTAGTCCCTGAAAAGGATGGAAGTATACTTATATCACATCACCATAAATACAAGCAACACCAAATAGATAAACAAATATATACATTTATTTGGTACCAACAAGGGGTTCATAAAACAGGGCAAGTAATGGGAACAGAACAAAGTCCATAACCTACTTTGGCAAAGCAGTCATTGCACTTATGGGGAGATCGTTCCCATATGGATGGCCCCACATCTTGAACCTAGGGGACCTAGTCCATCCTTAGATGGAAGATCTAGTCTGTCCGTAGAGGGAAGAACGCATAGCAGACGGAAACACTATCCATGTGTATATATTATGGAACTAGGCAAAGATAAATAAGCGCCACAGTAAAAAGTATAAACGCCAATACCTAGCTGCAAATAACTATTGCCAGACCAGATGCATTGGCAGGACATAATTCAGACTAGACAGGGTTCAGGCATCCAAAAACACCCATCAGACGAAGGGTTTAGGTGTCCAAAAACACCCATTGGGCGTATGTAATAGACAGGACAGCATGCATTCTAACACCAGAAAGATAGGAGAATAACTGGCGTCCTCAGTAGGAAGGGACCAGAATAAATACACATTCAGTTTGGCTGATTGTCCGGCTAGGAGAAACTCCTCCCTGTCAGCCAATCAGTCCAAACAGCACAGAAGATGCTGTAGCGCAGAGTAGAGAGGTAGAGACCCATTAAGGAATACCCAACACATAACACCAAAGAGACCTTCTGCAGCGATGGAAAACCCTAATGGATTTCCGAAAGCTGACACCAAAGGAACATTCTGCAGCAACAAGGATGTGGCACACCTCAGACCCCAAGGCGCGGTCACATGGATGGACTAACATAAAGATTCCTCTTCCCAATTACAGCTGGCATGTCGCAACATGAACATTCTGATCTTCTCATACTCATGCACAATCTGATTCTGCCATATAAATGCACGGTCTGACCCCTTTAACACACGTATGCTCTTCTCAGCCAAGCATGAATATGCTCTGAATTAGGAGAGGAAAAGTAAACCTCCTGCTTGCATAAAATTCTATACAATAGATGGTTGTCTGATAGCATTGATTAAAGGGGTTGTCTAGGATTTCAGGCATTTTTGCAGTGATGACCTATCCTCTGGATAGGTCATCAATAAATGATTGCTGCCAATCAACTGATTTCTGGAACTGCTGTTGCAGATATCATAGGAAGCAGTTCACACCATCTGTACTGAAGTGGCACAGGTTGGGAGCGCAGGCACAGTTCTCATTGAATTCACCTGTTACGGGACATCCTGTCCAGGGCAGGAGGTGCAGCAGCATCTTGATTTCAGTGTGAGTGAAGCTGTACTTCCTTCCCTGTCCACTGATGACATCGTCCAGCCCACAGCACTGAACAAAATGTAGATGAAAACAGCCATACTCCAACAAATATCACCGCTGGTGTGAGGCAATTCAATATGCAAAGCTCAGGATGGGAACCTGACTCCAAAGTTCCAAGTTACATGTGCAGAAAAGGAACAGATTTGAGCATCATCAAGTGGTTAAAATCCATGCATCAGTAGAGATGCGTCTTTATTGATCCATATTAAAAGGTAAACAAGCTACATTTCGACCCTATCACAGAGTCTTTGTCAAGCTAAAATAAACCATCACACACCTCACATTAAATACGTCAGTACACCAATTAAAATTAAAATCAATAATAGAAACACACCCACTCCAGGTGTCCATGCGAACTTACCCCAGGGTCAGCTATGAGGGATGAGACTAATGGCGGCATCCTGACAGCTGATAGTATCCACCATGTCACGCGGCAAGCGCCATACTGAGCATGCCTTAAAAATCGTGGATCCTACGTAGTGCCGTAGTCAGGAAGCTTCGGTCGTCATAGGAAAACACAACATGGATTTACCACGGGATAAGGGAATATAGATATAGCGGTATACTGCATATATGGTTTGCACGGAACCTATTGAATAGCAAAGTATGGCGGTTCATATTACATTCTGACAAATCACCAAAGCACATAGTAAATTTCTCCACTAACGTGTGTACCAGAGGGACTAATAGTCAATACCATACTGGAGACAAGGGGGGACAGCTAGATCCACTATATGTTGAATAGCATAGTGTATAAGTCCAATGGTCACATGCATTTATACCAAAAAGGACTGTATCAAATATATGGTTGTAACCACACTACCACCAGTATATGGACAATAGATTGAACACAATTTATCTTTGAAGAATAAATGTTTTTCTTTATGTTATGACATATGTAGCAAATATCGATATAATGCATACATAAATAAAGAGAGAGACTGAAGTTTCCTAGTCACAGCATATATCAATAAGAGAGGAACGCTTCAAGGGTGACCACCCATGTCTCGTATCCCAGCTGTACCAAAATAGGCCTATAAATAGAAAGAAGACGGAGTTAAAATCATTCCTATAATAATGGAAGCATCAGGGATCATATAATCGTTAGACAACAGACAACGGGTTATATTCGAGGTTTAGCCCGAGAGGCTGTAAGTAGACAAGTTCAAAAATCCACTTGGCCTCCATGAATTTAAGTTTCCTCTCCCTGTCGCCACCTCGTCGATTCACTGGTACTGAATCGATAATTTGAAACCGTAATTGGCTTACAGTGTGCTGTCTGTCAGAAAAATGCTTCGCCACTGGGACATTGTTCTCCCGGCCCGAATCGTGCTTTTCTGTTTTGAGATTCGGCTCCTACACTCCATGGTTGTCTCGCCCACATACAACAGCCCACAAGGGTAAGTTATAAAGGGAATTACATAGGACGTAGCACAGGTGAATCTCTCTCTGATTGTGTATCTTTTTCCGGTCCATGGGTGCGTAAATGTGTTACCTATCACCATATTATGGCAGCTGGCACGATTAAGGCAAGGAAAGTTGCCTGATTTAAAAGGTGCCAGCAAACTTTGTCTTCTGCGTTTCTCTGGGACCCGTGTTGTATGTACTAATTTATCTTTGAAACTTGTCCCTCTGCGGTATGCCAAAATAGGGGGCATTTTAAACTCCAGAACCGTGTCATTGCATCTTGCTAAAATAGGCCAATGACGTTTTATTATCTGGGCTACCTGATTACTCATGGGGCCAAAGTTTTAAACAAGAGGAATACTTGGTACGGTATTGTGTTTGATGTTCTGAACTAAAAGGGACTCACGATCAATATGGCGTGCTTTAGAGCATAGTTGTGTGGTTATTTTATCTGGATATCCCCGTGCCCTGAATTTTGCATAAATTCGATTAAGTATAACATCTACCTTCTCGTCAGTTACAATATGACGGATCCTCAGCAACTGGCTCCAGGGCAAGGAGTCGCGCATCCGAGGTGGATGAAAGCTATTAAATGCCAAAAGAATGTTTCTATCTGTCGTTTTGGTAAACCAGTCTGTCTTGAGGTGGCCCTCATGTTTGTACACCCAAACGTCCAGAAATAGGGGCGGCCCATATCAGGAACCTAGAGGCCTAATCTGTCCCTAGTTAGAAAACAGGGAAGGTGTTTAATGCAGAAGGAAAGAACAATGTATGTAACACAGTATTAAGTAGAAGTAAATAAACCCCACACAGAATAAATAACCACAGGTACTTAGCTGACAGGAGTTCGCTACCTCACCAAACACCTCAGACAGGACAACAACTGGCGCCCAGGTAGAGGTAGGCCCGAAATAAATACTCTTACATTATGGCTGATTGGTTGGATAGGGGGAATGCCTCTCTGTTGACCAATCAGTCGATACACTACAGAAGATGTAGCAGGGTTGTGAAGTAGAGCACATTATACACTGAGCCCACTGAGTAACAAAAACAGCAAAATGTCCCAAGGTTTAAAGCAATAAAATAATGCAGAGAAAATGCACCACTGTGGATGCCTTTCTTGAGATGAGGTTGATGTGGTTTTCTGTATAGACTCTTTTGGTTTCCTTGGACTCTAGGTGTGATGTTCCTACAGGGTGAGTCCCATTTTCTATTCATTACACTGAATATTTCCTTATCTCGGAGTGCTGTCCTATATCTAACTGAGCTGCAGTGAGCGAGACACAAGGCACAACACTGAGGAGATGGTGGGGGTAGAGATGGCACATGTCACGGTGGCTCTACCAAACTCTTCTCCAGAGGGATACATACGGCCTGAGCCAAGTCACCGCTAGTCCTCTTCCAGGCAACACTGGGACAGCGGTTACCTGTATAGTGGTCTAGTGGACTTGAGAAGTTATCACTTGTGATGCCACCATTCCTTCACACCGGTGGTTGTCCAGCAGGAAAAATAATAGAGTCCACACACAGTTATAACTGAATACCTCAATCACCGGGAATGGGCAGTGACTAGAACTTTACTTATTTTAGGTAACTTTCACACACCAGTACAGGAAAAACAGTTAAGCAAGGTCAGAGAGGAGAACACAGGATGACAACGGGCCTACAGTCCTAGTTATCTGTATGACTCCGCTCCTGGACAGACTCACACACTCCAGGACACAGGATGACACTGGGACTACAGGCTGAGTTATCTGTATGACTCTGCTCCTGGACAGACACACTGGAGGTGGACAAAACACTCCGCAGACACTCACTTGTGCTTAGTAGCTTGAACACTGCACTGCAGGCTCCTTTCTCCACTCACTCTCTAGGTATGGGTCCTGGGATGGGAACATCAGAATACCTCCCCTTAGCTTCTACTGTGCACCACATGAGGGTTGAAGGTACTGCAATGTGGCTGGGACTCTCCCTCCACATTCTACCATTGAAGCAATGGAACTCTCTCTCTGACTCCTTGCAGACATATATATGTATGTATATCATACAACATCACATGACAAGACAGTTTGATACAATTTCCAGACATATCCCAGACATTCACAGACATTAACCTCTTACATGCTACAGCTGTGTAATACACATAACTAAAGACAAGATAATTTGCACAGTGCATCCACACTGAAGACATGACATGTATGACTATTATGAAGGGGCCACATATATAGACTTTGGACCACTACAGATCCACTGAGGAAATTCCAACAGACAACACTACAAGGGGCTCCTGCATTGACAAGAAGGCACTCCTCGGCACCCAGTGTTGAATGACAGAGACCATGCTTCATGTGGATTGGGGCCAATGGTGTGACGTCATTCTGGCTCCATTTCCTGATTGCAGTCAGCGCACCGCAACAGGGTCTTTGAAATAGATTGTAAAAAAATGCAGGGGTAGCAGATGATACATTAAATCCCGTTCACTTCATCTCAGCACCTCTAAATAAATTGTGAAAAATCATATCACTTATCCAAAACATCGTCCCTTCATGTACTTTCACTATTCATATTTATACAAGAGCCATTTTGATAAATTGGACCTCATATGAAAGAGAACAACATCATGCTTTTCTTCATTGCCACTGATGTCCTGTTTTGAACAGCCATGCAGAAATAAAAATAATGTGAATAGAGATAAGTTCCCTCATTTACATATTAAATCCAATTTATTTTGCAGAATAAAATATGATTAACATTTCGGTTTACTATTACGAGCTTTAATAATGAATTTGGATGAGCTAAACAGTTCATAACCAAATGATTTTCATGAAGACAGATGAGGCCCTGAATGGACATCAAGAAGCATTTTCAGATGCCAGAGTAAATATCTATCTATGCATCTTTTCAAAAGCATCTATCTATCTTTCTCGTATCTTATCTTATCTATCTATCTATCTATCTATCGATCTATCTATCTCATATGTATCTATTTTCTATCTATCTAGCTCATATCTATTTTCTATCTATCTAGCTCATATCTATTTTCTATCTATCTAGCTAGCTCATATCTATCTCATTATCTATCTCGGTATCTATCTATGTATCTATCTGAATTTGGATGAGCTAAACAGTTCATAACCAAATGAGTTTCATGAAGACAGATGAGGCCCTGAATGGACATCAAGAAGCATTTTCAGATGCCAGAGCAAATATCTATCTATGCATCTTTTCCAAAGCATCTATCTATCTTTCTCGTATCTTATCTATCTATCTATCTATCTATCTATCTATCTATCTATCTATCTATCTATCTATCTATCTATCTATCTATCTATCTCATATCTATCTATCTATCTATCTATCTATCTATCTATCTATCTATCTATCTATCTATCTATCTCATATCTATCTATTTTCTATCTATCTATCTATTTTCTATCTATCTAGCTCATATCTATTTGCTATCTATCTGTCTATCATTATTACTATTGAGGCCTCTATGGGGGTCACTATAACTACTGACGCCGATATAGGGGTCCTATTACTACTGAGGCCACTCTGCACATGGCAGCATACCTCAAGCTGACTTTCCGCTGCAAAATCCGCAGCATTTCCTCATCCAAAAAACAGTCAAAATCTGTACCATTGGTGCGGAATTTAAGTGGAAATCAGCTGTGTATCCACAGCTGATTTCATACTATGCGTCGTTCCCCCTTACTTCCTCCAGAGGCTTCCCGCTGTCAGCACTTCCCGACTTCTGGTTCGCAGCAGCATGGTCAGGTGCGGTGCTGCCGGTCAGGTGATGCTGGTCAGATGAGGCCACTACAGGTGCAGTGCAGATTTTGACTGTATTTTAGATGCAGAAATGCTGAGGAATTTGCTCCGTTTTTTGGAAACGGCCCTGTACTTTTTATAACGACGGAGGTACAATTATACGTTGTGATAAGCTCGCCCCTGGACACACCCCTTTGTCCCACTTTGACCCAGGGAAAATCTGGTTACCATAGTCAATGGGTTTGTTCTTATGAACATGTTGTGCACGCAAATTTAGCAGAAAGGCCCATAATATGTCTATGGGAGGTGTACAAATGCACAATATGCTGCGCAATTCCGTGAAACACGAAACACATCTAAAACTTATTGGGCTAAATAGGGCGGGGGTGATTTGCGCTTGCATATGAATAGGCCCTGCGTGCGCAAAAAGTACAGTGCTTTGATATGCATGCAAATCTACTTCGTTTAAGGTGCATGTATTGTGGTGAAGTGTGCACATTTGCGCATACATTCGTCTAAATAAGCCCTCGCACCGCTTTTTTTCTTTTGTGTTTATACTGAGGGCTTTGACAGATGAGCGTATTCGCAAATACACTTATCGGAACGGAGCATATATGCGCATGAACAGGGTCTTACATGCGTGTCTGCACATAGTGCTGTAATTTTTGCACTCACAAGGCCAGCTCACATGTGCATGATACTCCCTTTCCGTGGAATACAGTATTTAAAGCTTTAGGCCACTCTCACACATGCGCTTGTAAAACGCAGCTTTTTCAAACATAGCTTTTACTGCATTTTTAGCCGCATTGATATGCGTTTTTGATAGCGTTTGGCTGAATGCAGACGGCCGGGTCGGATTCCGACTGCGAGATCTCGTAGCGGAATCAGACCATGTGCCCCGTCAGTGACCCCCGGCTTACTTGTTCAGCGTCTTCTCCCTGTGCTGCTGATGTGTCGGCTATTGTGCCCCTGCACATGCACAGTGTAAAGCCGGCGCACTGGCAATTACGTGGATTCGCGGCGACTCACCGCGGGTCAGATGATTTCCATTGACTGCAATGGAAGCCTTCCGTGCGAGGCTCGCACTAGAACAGGACATGCTGTAATTTTCCCCGCAAGCGGTTAAATTACAGTTGATTTTTGCTCGTGGGCATGGAAAAGCGTTTTGCTTATCAGTATTTGCTGCGGGATCCGGAGGCGAACGCCCACTCTGGATCCCGCAGTGCTAACACGCCCCTGGGATTTGGGCCTTTGACTGCGTTTTCAGCACTGTTATAAACGCAGCCAAACAAGCTGATAATTCCAGAACTGAAAAAACGCAGCCAGAAACACGGTTACCACATTCTACCATGTTTTCAGCAGCGCTAAAAATGCACCCCATTTCAATGGGCAAAGCATCGTGTTTTATAACTCAGAAATGCATGAAAATAGAACAGACAGCGCTTGAAAAACGCTGCGTTTTAGCGCATGTCTGAGAAGCGCCCTTGAAATGGAAGCGTTTTACAGCGTTTAGCGCTGCGCCAAAAACACAGCGTTAAACACTGGAAAACATGCAGTTGTGTGAGAGTGGCCTAATAAGGGCCAGCTGTCTTCTTTTCCCTGTGTTTTGCGCAGTGTCACTCCTTTTCTCTTGCTTTTTTTTTAACGTGCCAAAGACTCCAGAGAGATCGGGCAGGATTTGCACGCAAGAAACACGCTCATGATAAAGAACTGATTGAACGTTTTGCGGGTGTAATTTTCACGCGTGCAAAAATTTGCACAAACACGTTTGTCTGTTTAAGCCCTGACACTGATAATGGCGTCAAGCGCCGATATCAACAATGACTTAGGATCCACACAGCATTGTAAAAGGTGACATTTTGCTCTGGATATGAAGGCCCAAATACATGTGTTGGTAAAGGAGAGATCTATGAATGGCCATCTGTGAGGTAAACCTGTTACAGACACACTTCATTCATACACAGACATGTCAGGCGCAGCTCAGGAGACAGTTGGTGTGCAGGTCAGGTTACTTGTGTGTGAATGGAGGACGGGGAGGGATGTTGTTGTGTCTGACATTAATGACAATGGTGCAGCCTATGCTCCCTCCCTGGGGCAGGCCTGGCTGCAGGTTGCTATGCAACGGACACGCTGTTTTCTGTACTTCCTGCTCCACTGCCTGTGCTGGAGGTATTCCAGTGTATCTCAGTTATTACATCCCTGTATTCCCGGAGTCGGGGTAAGTTATGTGCAACGTGTTCCCTCACTAAATATGAAACTGTGATTAAACTGATTATTCTAGGTGCCCATTTACTGTATATCCTGCACTGTTATTACTTGCTGTACTAATACTAGCATGTGCAATGTGAGGTGTGAGGAGGCCAGCGGTGACAGGGGCTGTAAGGGGGCCAGCAGTGCCAGGGGTTATAAGGAACCCAGCGGTGCCAGGAGTTATAAGGGGGCCAGGGGATCTAAGGGGGTCAGCGGTGCCAGGGAATCTAAGGGGGTCAGTGGTGCGAAGGGGATAGAAGGAGGCCAGCGGTCCCAGGAGTTATAAGGAGGCAAGTGGTGACGGGTTATAAGGAGGCCAGCAGTGCCACGGGATATAAGGGGGTCAGCGGTGCCAGGGGTTTTAAGGAGGCCAGCAGTGCCAGGGGTTATAAGGAGGCCAGTGGTACCAAGGGCTCTAAGGGGGCTAGCGGTGCCAGGGGTTATAAGGAGGCCAGCGGTGCCACGGGATATAAGGGGGTCAGCAGTGCCAGGGGATATAAGAGGGTCAGCGGTGCCAGGGGATATAAGGGGGCCAGCGGTGCCAGGGGATATAAGAGGGTCAGCGGTGCCAGGGGATATAAGGGGGCCAGCGGTGCCAGGGGATATAAGAGGGTCAGTGGTGCCAGGGGTATAAGGGGGCCAGCGGTGCCAGGAAAATGCTGCATGGTGCACGTTTTTGCATCTGTAAATTGAATCACTTCCAGGGATTTTCCGGGGCTAAGATATTCATAGCCTATCCTTAGGAAAGATCATCTGTATCAGATTGGTGAGGGTCTGCCACTCAGGACCTGTGCCAATCAGCTGTTTGAAAAGGGCAAGTGTTGTGGTCTTTTCTCAGGCCTGTGATGTCACATTCATCAGTCACATGGCCTTAGAACAGCTCAGTCACATTCAAATGAATGGTATTCAGCTGCTATACCAGGTATGGCCACTATGAAATGAATGACGCTATGCCCGGTATGCAGAAAAGTGGCCTTGGCGATCACCTGGTTACTTCCAACAGCTGATCGTCGGGAGTCCCACCAATTTGATATTGATGACCTATCCTGAGGATACATCATCAATATCTAGTCCCGGAAAACCCCTTTAACATTCATTATGTTTACAACCACAAAAGTTGTGAAGTAAGAGATGGTTTTGAACGGAGCCTTAGACATTAGATAGCAGTCAGTCAAATTCTTGGTTAGCAGACAGCTATGGCGGTGCTAGAGAGTTCGAGAATTCTTCAGAATTCACAAGGCCTGACCTTAATCCTATAGAAATGTTGTGGAAGGACCTGAAGTGAGCAGTTCATGCGGGGAAACCCGGGCAGCCTGAAAACAGAACAGGTATGCCCATTGCCCCCGTGCATTTGTTATTCTGAAACAAGCTGGAGGGTTTCAGAATGGGTACACTTTGAAGTTTGACTCGGAACTGAGTCATAGAGGTGGGCCGTGTCGGCTTCTCCCTACCTGCAGCATTTTGATTGACAGCTTTCTCCCTATACACAAGCATGGAGAGGAGATGCAGGCAGTGAGAAGCCAATTTATTCTAAAATGTTGCAGCACATAGCACTGTGGTCAACTAATTCTTCTGCTGTGGACCAAATTAACCTAATCTATATATTACAATGTGTGAGCACATGCCATACTCATTTCCTCTAGCTGTGATTCTATTAACCTAGAGAGCCTCTTGAAAAATGAGTGAGCTACTATGTGTATATGTGAGACTCTATAGAAAGCTGGTGGCACACAGCCATGCTGTTTCATGCAATTTGCACCTGTTGTATCACTAGCCCGATACAGGAAATAGCAGTATGTATATATACTGGGGTGCAGCGTCCATGTGAAGAGAACATTTTGCACCCAGCCATCACCTTTTCTTGACTGCAGAAGGGCTGTATTTTGGTACATATACCACCTGTCTCTACACCAAGTCGTGCATGGTAGGAATGGGATTATGAGCTGTAGACCACAGGTATCTAATGACAGACATTAGGAAGCGGCATTGGTGTGAAAGCGATTATAAAAAAATGTATGTCATGCTGTGCTCTGAGGCTGGCATTGTGGGGTGCTACAGTCATGCTGAAACATGATGTTAGCTATATGGGTACTACAATGATTCTGGCACTATGGACATTACTAGGAGACTCTCAATATGAGCACTACTGTGATGCTGGCATGGTATATATTGCTATTGTATTCACGTTTTCCTGAAAATAAGACCTACCCCGAAAATAAGCCCTAGCGCGGATTTTTGAGCAGGCTTGAAATATAAGCACTACCCCAAAAAGAAGCTCTGGTTACAGCTCATTAAAAAATTAAATGGGAATGCATTAGATGCGTGAAAAGGACCTTGCACGCAGGTCAGCCAAGTCACTTATCCAGTAAGCTCGATCCAGGTCCTTCCCACTGCTCTACAGAGCCCCGCTGCAGCTCCTACAGTCCTTGCCCCACAGGATCACTTCCTGGTTACAGGATTCATAAATCCTGCCTCCGTGAAGCAATGGCTGTGATTGGTTTTTCGAACGCTGCATTGATTGGCTGAGCAGCGCTCGAAGAACCAATTCATAAATCCCACCAACACGGAGCGATGGCTGCTTTTGGTTCTTTGACCACTGGTCAGTCAATCAATACAGCGCTCAAAGAACCAATAACAGCCATTGGTTCGTAGAGGCAGGATTTATGAATCCCGTAACCAGCAAATGATCCTGTGTAGATGGCCGAGGACTGCAGGAGCGGCGCCGAGCTCTGTAGAGCAGCAGGAAGGACTTGGGCCAAGCCTGCTGGGTAAGTGACTCGGCTGACCTGCATCAAAGTAAGACATCCCTGGAAAATAAGCCCTAGCACATCTTGTGGGGCAAAAATAATAAGACCCTGTCTTATTTACAAGGAAGCATGGTAATAGGAGTGCTTACATGATATCGGGGCTGTGGGCATTACTACAAGGTTGGCACAATGGGCACTACAATCAAAATGGTATTATGGGCTCTACCAGGGTGGCACTATGAGTACTATACTATGGTATATTACTATGATGCTGTCACTATGAGTACTACAATGATACTGGCACTGTAGCATTACTGAGGCTAGCCACTATAAGTTTTGTAATTCTGTACTCATTACTATGAGTATTTGGGCCATGTAAAATGAGATATGCTCAGAATATGCAAAGGTGGTGCTCTGCAATGCTGGGTATTCTACTTTACCCATCAATTTGGGGAAGGCATGTACCATTTCTCTTGCATACTACAATATCATCTGGGCATGTAGAATGGGCACCAATATAACAATACAAAATATACAGCATAAAAATAAATTCAATGAAGCTTAAAGGGAACCAGTCAGCAGATTTTAGGAATGTAAATTATCTTTTGCTGTGACTGTGGATAAAAACATACCTGAGTAATAGCAGTATGAAAGTATCCTGCACTGAGGCAGAGCAGTCCGGTGGGCGGGCGAGACCTCTCACATTCTCTAACGTGGATGATGTAGTAAACCTCATCCATGCACTGCACCAAAGGCTTGCACCTACGGCGTATGCGCAGTTAGGAACCACGATTCTACCACAAAAGCAACAGCTAGGGCTCACACCCACTGGCGTTTTTATTTCTTGCGCTGTGATATCGCCAGTGTTTTTGATGGGGCCAGCAGCAGCAGCGCTAGCCCCATTGAAAACATGGAGTATTTCGCGGGATGAATAGCTAAATCCCTGCCTGCTGAAAGTGCTGGACAGCAGTGCAGGGGAGCTAGCCGGGGACCCGCCTGAGTGGCGGAGAGGTGAGTAAAGATTTTTTTAGTTTTTTTTCACCAGCTACGGAAGATTTTCAGGGAAGGGCTTATATTTCAAGCCCTTCCCCGAAAATCATGCTGCAGGGGTTGCCACAAAATTGAAAGCAATGGGATAGCATGCTGGACTTCTGCCACAACTGTCACAGCTGTGGCAAAGGATTCCTTAATCCCCGCGGGGATGAAGGAAACTCCTGCCACAGCTGTGACAGCTGTGGCAGAAGTCTGCAATATACTCCCTATGTTTTCCATGGGGCTAGCGCTGCTGCCGCTGGCCCTATTGAAAACTCTCAGCGATATAGCAGTTTTCTTCTCTGCGATGCGAAGCTCTACAGAAACATCGCAAATGAGTATAAAACCATTGAAAATCATCAGTTTAATAATCACTGCATCGCAGGGAAAAAAAAAAATCGCAAGTGGGTGTCCACCCTTAATCTGTGCCGGTAGCTTACCTCACAGCCCACAGCATACATATGCAGAACCACCTCCGACATCCGACCGTTGTCTTGCATAGTCTTAGACACCTGTGTCTCACCCTGCCTGACATCGGAGCCAGGCAGCGAAACTGTAATGTTGGACGAGGGGCAACACTGGATTGGAAAAGGATAAAATTGATCAATTTTTCATGGACATACTGATGTGAATATGGCCATAGCCAACCAGTGTCAAGGAGGTCATAAATCTTTAATGTCTCTATAAACTAGTCAATTAAAAAATAGTTATAGTTATGGAAATACATTAAAATAATACAGAGAACCCATGTAAACAGAAAATTGTAGACATTTTATATACATTGAATAGCTACTTTATTAGCGATACCCATCGAGTAGTGTGTTGGACCTCATTTGGCCTTCAGAATTGTAGCATAGATTCCACTAGATGGTGAAATCATTCTGCATAAATATTGCCCCATGTGGATAGGAGGCTTCTTGCAGTCATCATAAATTAGATGGAGGTCCTGACATGTTCCGAATATCTGACAGGAAGAGTTCATCGACTTTTGCTGCTTGTGCAAAATTTTGACCCTCCCATCAACATGGCCAGCAGAAATCTGAATACATCTGACCAGGCAATGTTTTTCAACTGCTCGGTGATCCAATTATTTTGCTTTGTAACCCACTGGACTCTTGCCTGTTTGACATAGACAACAATGGCACTGCGATTGGTTGATCGCTGTTATAGGCCATCCGTGCTAAGAATCGGAACGTGTGCATTCGGGCACGTTAGTTGGAACGCCAGCGTTGCATTTAGGTGCAATTTGCTTGAATGTGCACTTCTTGTTCTTCAGAACTATTCTTGACATCCTCCTCTGACCCCTTTCATCTACAAGTTGCTTGTGTCCACAGGATCCTCTTTTATAGGATGCTTTTCCTGGATCACGCTGTTCTTGGTATACTCTGCATAAGAAAACTCTATAAGGTTGGCAATTAATGAAATCCTGACCCCAGCTAATCTTGCTTTGTTGGAAGTCGCTTAGATTGCTGGATTCTATCTTTGTAATGTGGATTCACACTAAAACTGATCCACGAAAAATATGCTCACTTGATTTTATGCTGCACTGCGGGGTCATGGGGACAATTTCCCTACAGGAAAGCTCCAATTGTGAAAGGGTCGGGGCTCTAAAAAAGTAGTTGTTGAAATGCAGTCCTAAGCTCTCGCTCCCAACCTGAAGGTTGCAAGTTCAACCCCCACCTGGTTCAGGTAGCAGGCTCAAGGTTGACCCATCCTTCCATCCTTCTGGGTTCAGTAAAATGCGTACACAGCTTGGTGGGGGGTTATAAATAAATTACCTGAAAGTGCTGCGGAATAAGTTAGCACTATACAAATAACAAGATTTATTTTTTATTAATTTTTTAACTGCACTTTACATACATCACTAAGGGCTCCATCACACAAGCGTAAGTGCAAATTCGGCCGCTCCTGCACAATGTATTTGCACAGTGAACGGGTTTATTTTGCATGCATAATGGCATATATTCCTCTTCCCTTACAGTTTACAATAGCTGCGCTTCTGCACTTGCATAAAATCCCGTCAGCAATATGCAAACCTTATGGCCCCATGACAAGTGGCTGGGGAAAAACTTTTTCCCACGCATGTTCTTCTACAGTTCATGCGCATTTCCACGCTCCCATTAACTCCTATGGGGCCTTTTGTGCACAAATGCGTACAATAATAAAGCATGCCGCATACTTTCTCACCCGACAGAAACGCGCACGGAAAAACGAGCAATGTGAAGGAACCCATTCGAATCAATAAATTCGATTGTATACAGTTTCTGCTGCCGTATTTCTGCACGCAAAAATGAGTGCAAAATTGCCCGATTGCAGAGCCCCAAAGAACCTATTGATGTTAACTGGATCATTCACATGAACAATTGTTTTTGGCGCGCAATAAAATAGGACCTGCTCTATCTCTCTGCGTATTTGCGCAGCAAAGATCCCCATAGGAGTCTATGGGAGGTGCACGCAAATCTGCAATACACTGTGTAATTTTGTGAAAAAGAGAACACATCTTATTAAGCTAAATAGCCTTTTAGATCATGGCGGGGGGTGTTACACGCACATGTGAACTTACCTGCATGCACAAAAAAGTACAATACAATGCACCAATACACTCACAAATCAACCTCATTCACTGCGCAAATAGATTGCGCTGAGGCGACCGTATTTGCGCAAAAGCTTGTCTGAAGCCGCCCAAGACTAGTAAAGCATGTTTCTAGTACATACAGTACATGGATTGATTGAGGTTTTATTAAGCACTAATAGACAACCAGAAGAGAGAAAGGTGTTGGGCCCGCTGCCTGCTCTCCAGCATATAAAATGAATTGGAAGCGGTTTACTGTGGTGCTACTATGGAGATAATCCTGCCGCAAGACTCTGACAAGCAGAATGAGATCTAAAGATTTAAGTGCTTTGTGAATAAAGAAAAATGCAGCTATATAGTTCTTGTCTGCAGACTTATAAAGAGGAATTAATATCAGACCGGGCCTCTTACAGGTATTTATTACCAAGACGTCTGCAATGGAACAAGGTAATAAACTACTAGCACTACATCAATAAATACATGGCAATAACAACACATTGCCATAATGATAAAGAATTGCAGATTAAGAGGTGTTACACTGGACACCTTTTGGAAGGCAGCAAGTGTACCGTTCAATGGCTGGGTACATTAAAGATAATCCATTCCAGAATGATTCACACTCATTGACAAAAAAATGCACCAAGACGTAGTTGTTGGAATGAGAACTTTATAAATGTGATTGTGATTAATATATATGTAATTGATTACAGTATAAGAGTAAAAGGATCTAATGCCATGTTGGGCCACCACTAGACTGGATACATGATGAGATATGGTCAACCATGGAGGCATACAGGTTCCATATGTTATACTGAGGCACATTTTCCCACAGATGTTACAACTGGACCCTACATCCTGCACTGTTCTGACAGGTCCCGTAAATGCTCAATCAGCGATGCATCTGCCAGTCGGGCAGGCCAAGAAAGTGTGGCAACATGTAGGAGGCATTGCTGGGAAACTCTTGTTGTGTTTTGGTGAGCATTATCCTGGTGAAAAATGCCCGTTGGAAGCCCTGCCAAGAGAGGCAACACGGGGTTGAAGGATTTCAGGCATATATCCTGAGCTGTTAGTGTTCCTCGTATTACTACTAGGGGTGTCTGTCTTGTCCGGTGGCTCCCCAGATCATCAGACTTAGCAGATAGGGCAGAATGTCACTCCACAATAAAGGAAGGATTGAAGAGGTCACCACAAGGCAACACGACAGTCATCGACTCCCAAACAGAACTGGAATCGTCGCTAAAGACAATATGGTTCCAGTCCGTAGAAGTCCAGGTTTCTTGCTCACTACATTATTGCGAACACAGGGATTGAGTGATTGTGTTGGGGTGTTAGTGGCAGAACACATAATGGGTGCTGTAACACCAAGCTAATCACTTGGAAATGGTTCGGGCAGAGACATGGTTCTGTGATGAAGGTGCCACTTGTATCTAGAGGACAGACAATTAAACCATTGGGTCTCCTCATGCTTGTCTAGTCAGTATCAACTTTGTTCTTCAAGTGTGCATCCCCTTCCCATAACCATTGCTCCCAACACCTCCTAACAGGTTGGTTTGAATAGCCTAGATAGCAGACAATTCATCAAAAAACTATGTTGCTTCTCTCATGCCAGTGATGCGCCCCCTCTCAACGTTTGTTAACTGGGCAAAATGTCTTTGAGTGTGTCATAAAGTCATGTCTATCGGTCAACGATCTCTCAACATGAGGTATACTACACAAAAGTAGCCTCCAAAACCCTTCTTATAGGACAACGGGGGAAAGCACTTTTATAGCCTCTGGTGGCAAGACCCCGTGTCTAATCAGACCGCAACTGTAATGACTT
Source organism: Eleutherodactylus coqui (assembly GCF_035609145.1). Lineage (NCBI taxonomy): Eukaryota > Metazoa > Chordata > Amphibia > Anura > Eleutherodactylidae > Eleutherodactylus > Eleutherodactylus coqui. The sequence goes on along the minus strand of NC_089839.1, from coordinate 180,871,690 downwards.
ATCTGGGTGTATTTTTTTGTCAATGAGTGTGCCCGTGTAAAAGGAGGCAGTATTGTACCCATGATGATGGACGTCAGGGGACCAGCCGGGCATATTGTTGTTGCATGAGAAATGAATGAGAGCTGGCAACTTGTAAAACGTAGTTATTTGCTGGATGCCGAAACTGAAACACATGGCCACACAGTAATGGCTGTATTTTCGGGCCTTGTGCTCTCTGTGTGTTCCATGGATAGCACATGGACCCATAATAACCAATGAGGCTAGTCACATAGTCGAGTTTTCACCTGGACTAATATTTTGTATGAAAAATATCTCTGCATGTCCAATTCTCATCCATTTACACTAATAAGAGTAAGTCCCATTTAGTGTATAGAACTCCACAAATATTTTGTCTATGTGCTATCCAATGTTTTTGGCTTCCTAATTTTCAAATAGTACCTGGCCACGTGTGCATAAGCCCCAGGGCCCAGACTTTAAAAGAATTTCAAGTTATTCCCTATTCACAGAGGATAACTTATTGATCAGCGGGGGTCTCATTGCTGAGAGCCCCGCTGATCTCAAGAACAGGGGTCACATGTTCCCTGTCTTCCTTACTGTGGGGTTACCCCCCCCCCCTCCCATAGTGAGGAGGATATTAAATGAAGCGCTGGTCATACAAGCGCACCAGCACTCCTCTTTCAATGGGAATGCCAAGATACCTCAGTGACACCGTCTTAGGTATTTCGGTCAGCTGCATTGAAATGAATGGAGCGTTGACCGCGTATGTGTGGCCAGGGCTCCATTCAGTGTGAAGTTACTGCAGGAGGAGAACGGGACATGGGAGACCGTTTTTTTGAGATCGGCAGGGACCCCCACCCTATCTGGTGGATAGGACATAACTTGAAATTCTGGTACCCATTTAAATTAGTAATCTGGTTTCTATAAGTTTAACCCAATAACTCCCATCATATGGGCCATCAGAATTATTACGGTATAAACCTCTTTTGAGCCCAAGCTCCAAGGCCACCTTATTTTTATTATTATTATATTATTACATTTTTCTGTGTCAGCCTGATGGCACCCTGTGAGGAATGTTTGTTGGTATCCCCCCCCCCCATCATACGCAAAGCATTTATGCATATTGCAGTCTGCCTATACTCTGCTTGTGTAGAAAGCAGCAAGACAGCAGCATACCCACACCAGAACAGCTGAGTACATAAATACAGTACCAGAACCAAGGTACACAAGTACAGCAGCAGAACCAACTCAGTACATAGATATAACGCCAGAACTAAGCTTATAACATAAATGCAGTAGCAAAATTAAGTGATTGTGTAGTGGGGTATTAATGGGCTGACAGCGGTGACATCAGAAGTCAGGAGAAAGAGCGAAACACAACAATGATTCAAGTAGCTCCAGAAGACGCTGCTGCATGGAGGATTAAGATCATCTGACTGAGCGGATGTAAGAGGGTCAATTGCTCCCAGCCTACATCTGCATGGTGCCCCCCCCCCCCCCCTACAAGCTGGTGGCTGTGTGATCATACGGGTCACAAATTGCTAAAACCGGCCATTCGTTTGTTATATACATGGACGCAACTTGACTTTGTGATACTGGAGACTGAACTATGTTATGATATTGCACAGCATGGCACTTTACCAATGAATGTATGCATCAGGATATACATGACTAATGATAATGAATCCAGAATCGAAGGGGATAGATGAGCGAGATCTAACCATCAGATGCATGCGCTTTGTTGGATTGATGGGTGAGCCTTGACTAATAGATGCATGCACCTAGATGAATTAGGAATTGATAGGCAAGCCAAGCATGATAGATGCATGCATGGAGTTGGATCAATGAGTACAGCTCGGCTAATCTTTGCAGTCATTTCAATATTTTGTCTATTTCACATAATGAAAAGAACTGCTACTTAAGGCAGCTTTCACATGGGGAGATCTCCGTACAGATCATTATTTAATTGATCTTGCACATTACATGGAAATAGTTATTAGAGTATAAATCATCCCCATGGTTATGACAGACAGTCACGCAGTTATGCTTTCTAATTACAGGCACCCAATAATAATTTCATCCATCATTTGCCAAGCAGTGAACTATTTAAGCACCTCGATCATTTTTAAAAATTGTTTAGATCATAAAACTAATAAGTTCGAGAACATTTTTTGTTACTATTTGTAAATATACACATAGCCGGAAATGCTGCGTTCCGGGTTCATCTGGGGTCATTTAAAGAATTGCAGTATAGAGTACAAGCGATCAAGTGATTGCAAGTTCAAATTGCCTATAGGAGTTTAATAAAAATATAGAAACAGGTTCAATAAAAAGATTAAAACATTAAAACAGATATTAAAAGTCCAATCCGCCTTTTGCCCCATTTTCCCATAAAAATCTAAATACTAAAAAAACCCACATATATTGCCAAAATAATCCACATATGTTGTAAAAGTCTGTATTATAAAAATATTGCATTATTTATTTGTAAAGAAAAAAAGGACAGAATGCCAGAATTGTGGGATTGTTTGCTTACCCCAGCTCCCCAAAAATGAAATAAAAAGTGATGAAAAAGATGCATATACCCCAAAATGGTATCAAACTACAGATCGCTCTGCTAAAGTTGAGCCCTCACACAGACCGACAAAAAAATAAGCATTATGGGTCTCAGAATATGGCTAGAAACAGCAATTTTTGTTTTAAAAAAAGGCTCTTTACTTTTAAAAGGCAGTGAAACATTAAGGCCTCAGTCACACGGGCGCATCGGCGCCCGTGTTACTGCAGGAAGGAGACGGACGTACCTGAAGACGGCCGTCTCTCTGCAGCGCCGGAGGAAAGAACATGTGACCGGCTCCATTGCCGGTCATGTGTTCTTTTAGCAGCACTGCAGAGAGACGGCCGTCTTCTAACTGTCAGTCACACGGGCGCATCGGTGCCGATGTACGGGTGCCGATGGGCCCGTGTGACTAAGCCCTAAAAGAAAACTTTATAAATCTGGTACCACCATAACCGTAATGACCCACAGCATAAAGTTCACGTGTCATTATTACTGAACGCTGGAAAAACTAAGCGCCCTCTCCTCCAAAAAAAGCACAATTGCAATTTTTTTTCACCCCATTTAAAAACTTGTAAAGGTTTTTCAGTACATTAAATGGTACCATTAAAAAAACAACTCATCTAGCCAAAAACCAAGCCCTCATATGGCTATACTGATGGAAAATAAATGGCTCTTGGAAGGCGTGGACGAATAAATGAAAATAACAAATATCTGGTCCTGAAGAGGTTAAAGGGAATACATTGATACTATTCATCTGCATGTTCACTCACTGTGATA